>NC_091285.1:191523140-191834806 GCF_032444005.1 Ranitomeya imitator
CTCATGTATTCAACTTAGCGGTTCAGTGGTTACTCAAAACCTACCCAGATCTGCTTGAGCTACTTTTGAAAGCAGGCTGTGTGTGCCCATTTCTGCAAGTCATCTACAGCTTCCATCACCCTGGCAGTGCTGCAGCAGTGTTTGCAACTTCCTGCTCATCGACTGGTGTGTGATGTCACCACGAATTGGAACTCAACATTACATATGTTGGGAAGGTTTTGTGTGCAGCAGAGGCCAGAATTTGAATACCAGCTGCACCAGGGGTGGGCAATTAATTTTGCCATGGGGCCGCATGAGAAAGTGGGATGGTTTTAGAGGGCCGAACTAATATAATTACCGTATTTTTCGGACTATGAGATGCACCGGACCATAAGGCGCACCCCAAATTTGGGGTGAAAATTGCAGAAATTTTTTTTTTATAAGATGGGGGTTCGTCTTATTGTCCGAATTTACAATATCTTATGATAAGATTCTTACCTGAGGGCTGGCGGTGGCAGAGCAGGGTCACAGGAGGCATGGTGTCGGCAGAGGTGGGGTGATGTGGTGTGGCGTGCACCTGAGCAGGGTCCCTTCCTGCTTAGGCATGTGACGCCACAGCCTGGTGTCCATGGGGGGATGCAGCAGTGGTGTGGCGGCGGCAGAAGTGCGGTATGGCGTGCGCAGGGTCACTTCCACTGGTGAGGTGACGCAGCAGCCGGGAAAGCAATGTGAGCAGCAGAGCCGGGTTGAATATCAGTGGCGGTGGCCATCTTCCTGAGGCCGCGCGTGACAGACATCAGAATGTGAGTATGTACTCAGATCTAAATCTGCAAACTCGGCTTCAGGAAAATGGCCGCCACGATCTCCATCTGCGCATGTGCGGCCTCCCGCGGCCATTTTCCTGAAGCCCCGTGAAGCAGAACACTCCATCTGCGCACGGGCGGCCTCGGGAAGATGGCTGCCACCACCGATAAACAGGTAATCAACCTGGCTTTCACTCCAGCCGCCAGCGGTCCTCCTCAGAAGCGGCTGGCGGCTGCCCGAGCGATGCCGGGGGCGGCTGTCAGAAGTGACAGCTAGCTGGCGGGCCGCTTAAAATCATCAGGTGGGCCGGATGCGGCCCGCGGGCCGCATCTTGCCCAGGTCTGAGCTACACCATGCATGTCGGTCTTACTGTTAGATTCCGCACCTAAGAGTTGATGAGCTGGCATAGATGGCTTATCACATAATTAGAATATCATCAAAAATTAAATTTATTTAAGTTCTTCAATACAGAAAATGAAACTTATGTATTATATAGAGTCATTACAAACAGAGTGATCTATTTCAAGTGTTTAATTCTGTATATATTAATGATTATGGCTTACAGCCAATGAAAACCCAAAAATAATTATCTCAGTAAATTAGAATACTTTATAACACCAGCTTGAAAAATGATTTTAAAATCTGAAATGTTGGCCTACTGAAATGCATGGTCAGTAAATGCACTCAATACTTCGTCGGGGCTCCTTTTGCATCAGTTACTGTATCAATGCGTTAAATATATCTCAAGGCACGGTGCACATAGCATTTGACGAAGGCAGATGCCGAAACGCGCGTCGGGGTTCAGCACATCCCAGGAACGTTCATCCCATTCAGCAGGTAATACCAGGTGGCTTCTTTTTGACCTCTACTCCGATTTTTATTTTGTTTTTTTGGGCATTTTTTTTTTCTTGTTTGCTTGCCCGCTGGGTGCTTTATAGCTCACTGGTCACTATGACTATTATACTATATACCGGCCAGATTTAGCGCCAATAGATTACACCAATATTTATTATCAGCATCTCTATTCGGTCTCCTTTTTGCCACCAATTAATTAAATTTGCACATGCACTTTATAATATTCATTTGGTAAATCTGCTTGCTATATATTTTATGGCTTATTGACACAGGTATGCACATATATGTTGTTCTTACACTGTGGTTATATATTTAACTTATTTTTAGTGCTGCCATTTACATGTCCCTGGTGTTGTGCTTTTTATGGTATTTTTTCCCACCGTTACACTATATTATATATATTTTAATAAATATTGTAATTTATACTGCATTTTGGACTTTGTTTTGTTTTTTTCTTCGTTTTTACTGTATCAATGCGGCGTGGCATGGAGGCGATCAGCCTGTGGCACTTTTGAGGTGCTATAGAAGCCCAGGTTGCTTTGATAGCAGCTTTCAGCTCATCTGCATTGTTGGGTCTGGTGTCTCTCATCTTCCCCTTGACAGTACCCCATAGATTCCTTATGGGGTTAAGGTCATGCGAGTGTGCTGGCCAATCAAGCACAGTGATACTATTGTTTTTAAACCAGGTATTGCTGGAGATTGAAATCTTCATCTCCAAAAAGCTTGTCAGCAGAGGGAAATTTGAAGTGCTTTAAAATTTCCTGGTAGACAGCTGCGCTGACTTTGGTCTTGATAAAACAAAGTGGACCTACACCAGCAGATGACATGGCCCCCCAAACCATCACTGATTGTGGAAACTTCACACTAGACATCAAGCAGATTGGATGGAGTGCCTCTCCACTCTTCTGCCTGACTCTGAGACCTTGACGTCCAAATGAAATGCAAAATTGACTTTCCTTGTGGAGTGTGTCAATGCCTTCTGCCTTCCTTCTGGACATCTGCCAAGTCAGCAGTCTTCCCCATAATAATGGAGCCTACTGAAACAGACTAAAGGTACCGTTTCATTAAACGATTTACCAACGATCACGACCAGCGATACGACCTGGCTGTGATCGTTGGTAAGTCGTTGTGTGGTCGCTGCGGAGCTGTCACACAGACAGCTCTCTCCAGTGACCAACGATCAGGGGAACGACTTCGGCATCATTGAAACTGTCTTCAACGATGCCGAAGTCCCCCTGCAGCATCGGGGTAACCAGGGTAAACATCGGGTTACTAAGTGCAGGGCCGCGCTTAGTAACCCGATATTTACCCTGGTTACCATTGTAAAAGTAAAAAAAAAAACAGTACATACTCACATTCTGATGTCTGTCACGTCCCCCGGCGTCCACAGGGTTAAAACTGCTTTCGGCAGGAGAAGCTTCCCTGCACTGACTGTATCAGTGCCGGCCGTAAAGCAGAGCACAGCGTCACCGCTGTGCTCTGCTTTACGGCTGGCAATGATAGTCAGTGCAGGGAAGCTCTCGGCCGGAGCGCGTGCATTAGCAGCGCTCCTGCCGAAAGCAGTTTTAACCCTGTGGACGCCGGGGGATGTGACAGACATCAGAAATTGAGTATGTACTGTTTTTTTTTTTTACTTTTACAATGGTAACCAGGGTAAACATCGGGTTACTAAGCGCAGCCCTGCACTTAGTAACCCGATATTTACCCTGATTACAGGTGAACACATCGCTAGATCGGCGTCACACACGCCGATCTAGCGATGACAGAGGGGTGATCAGCGACCAAAAAAAGGTCCTGATCATTCCCCACGACCAACGATCTCCCAGCAGGGGCCTGATCGTTGGTCGCTGTCACACAAAGATATCGTTAGCGGGATCGTTGCTACGTCACAAAAAGCGTGACGTTGCAATGATATCGTTAATGAAATCGTTATGTGTGAAGGTACCTTAAGGGACCTTTTAAAATTCTTAGGAAGCCTTTGCAGGTGTTTTTCGTTAATTATTCTAATTTACTGAGATAATGAATTTTGGACTTTCATTGGCTGTAAGCCATAATCATCCAAATAAACAGAAATAAACACTTGAAATGGATGACTCTTTGTAATGACTCTATATAATATATTAGTTTCACTTTTTGTATTGAAGAACTGAAATAAATTAACTTTTTGATGACATTCTAATTTTGTGTGAATCACCTGTATGTTCAGTTCTCAAAAACTTTGAGGACTCGACCAAGATGGTGAGTGGCGATGACATCATAATCAGTGTTATCATCTCGCTTCTCTGTCTACTGAAACGCTCACTGCTCACAATTAAAGAGGAGACTTTGCAGGTGGAGCAAGTTGAGATGGAGCAAGAAACTATACAAGATGATGCTATACAGCCCAGCCACATCTTATCTTCTCAACGTGGATTGGGTGATAATGAGGAGGAGGAGGAGCACAAGCTGGTTGCCTGTGCTACAGATGGTACTCCCCACACCATCTTCATCCTGTCTGTTCAGCATGAAAGGCCTAAAGACAAAGAGGAGAGAGAGGATGAGGACAGGGAGGAGAAGATGGGCAGTCATCCTCTTGGTGGGGACAGGTAAGTCTTGGCTGATGGCAGTCTGGCACACATGACTGAGTATATGTTCCATTGCCCTTCCTATGACCTTGTGCTGTACTCATTTTGAACAACACTAATTACTGATTGATCATGGAGCGCCCCAAGGCTAGCGGGGTACTCGGTACCGGGTCCTTCGGTTCACAGGGAGAATGTCACGGTGGCTGACCCGGTCTGTGGCCCTCGGGACGTCCGTTTAAAAAGGAAAGGTCTTTGAAGGGATATGTTCATGACGCCACCTGTGGTATTCGGTCTGGGTGACTGACGCTGCTTTAAGGGGTCCGCTGGGGTGATGTTATGGCAGCTAGATGGTATACCTTCACACAAGTGAAGTGTATCCCCAGGGCTTCCCAATGTGTAGACGGTGGATGGTGTGAGGCGCAGTGAAGAACGAGGACACAAGGTTACAGTCTCTTTACCTTTTACTGAAGGCTTCAACATCCACAGTCCAGAGCACCAGACCACAGGGCAGGCAGAGTCTGGCTAGTTTGGAGGAAAATCCAGAGTCCCCTTATCCAGGTGGAAATCAGTAGCCTTCCTCTAGTGCCTTGGTGTTGTAGTACCTTACTGCTAAGCCTCTCATAAGGTCCTTACAGATGTTGTAGATGTTATCGATGTTATCTCTCTCTCTCTGTCCCCCAAATGGATAGGACAAACCCATATGACTGGTGGCTTGAGGCTTTTTACAGGGACTTTATCATGCCCCGGCCTCTTTTGGGTGCCACCTTGCCTCCTGGGTATGGGGCGGATCAGTAACTTGCAATTAGCTGTCCTGCCAGTCTCTGGATCAAGGCATAAAGGACTGTTGCTCCCTCGGTGTTCCTGCTACGGGGATCCTGCGCCTCAGACGGAGGCAGCCTGTGCAGGGCAGAACTCCTTCTGTTATCCACTCCTTTGCTATAACTTCTTCACCCTCTCTACAATATAGTTCTCTTGTCGTGTCCTTTCTTAGGAACTGCTGCACTTAGGGCAGGCGCAGCTCCGTGTCCTTCTGTCTGGATCTCTGACAGGCTCCCACCCCTGTCAGGGACCAACTACCTGAGCAAAGCTCAGCCAGAAACTGCCTAACTTCCTCTTCAGGCCACCAGTTTTACCTAAGTGTGAAGAGTGCCCTAATAAATAGGAGTGTAGCTCCCCCTGGTGAACTGGAGTGCAAAATGTGTTGTATGCTTGTGGTACCTAGTAAATAGATCTCCTTTATTGCCTCAAAACGTAACATCACTCTCCCCTACAGGAGAATGATATTACTGCAATGACCAGGACCCTGTGGTGCTGCAATCACACTTCTAGACCCATGCTACGAGGAGAACTTTACATCTCTCCTTCCCATTGCACAGAGGTCTAATAAAATGTTACAGTTCCAGAAGGCATTAGTTAAAAAATAATTTAAAAAATTCCCATCTGACAATGCTGGCAGAAGAGGTCACCATTCCTTGGAAAACTAAGTTGTAGAGATGAGGGAGAAACACACTAGATGCAGCTGTAAGGAGCTGGCCGGTCCCCTCAGTCGCGCCCTCTCTCTCTGCCATGTGACAACCCGCGCACCTCCTGTATAATAAGTTATGCATCACCATATGTTGTCTATTGTGTGTTGTGAATTCTGCTCTTGGGTTCCCTCCAGTGGTTGTTGGTGGGAATGCAGTTGTCTCTGACTCGCAGTCCTGGCCAGGTGTATCGGATAATTACAATTCTGACTGGGATATTTAGGTGTGCAGGATCCTTCAGCCCTTGCCAGTTGTCAATGTTTCTCTGGAAGTGTTGGATCTCTACCTGGCCTCTCCTGCTTATCTGCCAGTTCAGCAAAGATAAGTGTCTGTTTCTTTTCCTGTGGCACACATGCAGTGTGCTTATTTTCAGTACTGTTCGTTTGTTTTTCTTTTGTCCAGATTAGACTGTGTCTGTGTTTTCTCAGTCTGGTTGGTTTCACTGGAGTTGCAGATATACGCTCCTACATCTTTAGTTAGATGAAGGAAGTTTTTTGTATATTCTGCTGTGGATATTTTGAAGGGTTTTAATACTGACCGCACAGAACTCTGTCCTATCCAGTCCTATCTAGCTAAAGTGGCCTTCTGTGCTAAATCCTGTTTTTTCTGCCTGTGTATGTTTTTTTCCTCTCCGACTCACCGCCAATATTTGTGGGGGGCTGTCTATCCTTTGGGGATTTTCTCTGAGGCAAGACAGTATTCCGATTTCCATCTTAAGGGGTATTTAGTCCTCCGGCTGTGATGAGGTGTCTAGGTGTGTTAGGTACACTCCACGGCTACTTCTAGTTGCGTGGTTAAGTTCAGGTTTGCGGTCAGTATAGTGGCCACTTTCTCCAGTGAAAGTTCTCATGCAGCTCCAAGGTCACCGGATCATAACAGTACAACTGGCCAACAATGAGTTAAATGCATCTCAGAAGAAGGGAAGGAAGCTCTTGAGCCATTTTTTTTTCTCCAGTCTGTTTTGTGTTCTCTTTCCTCTTAATATCTGGGTGGCTGAGAAGCCTGGTGCAAGCATGAATGTTCAGGAATTAGCTTCTCGTGTAGACCAGCTTGCTGCTAGGGTGCAAGGTATTTCTGATTATATTGTTCAGACTCCTGCTTTAGAACCAAAGATTCCTACTCCTGATTTGTTTTCTGCTGACAGGTCTAAATTTTTGAGTTTTAAAAACAACTGTAAACTGTTTTTTTGTCCTGAGACCTCGATCCTCTGGTGATTCCATTCAGCAGGTAAAAATCGTAATCTCCCTGCTGCGTGGCGACCCGCAGGATTGGGCGTTTTCTCTGGAATCTGGGAATCTGGCTTTGCTTAATATTGACTCCTTTTTTCAGGCTTTAGAACTATTATATGATGAACCTAATTCTGTGGATCAAGCTGAGAAGACCTTGTTGGCCCTGTCTCAGGGTCAAGAGGCGGCAGAATTGTATTGTCAGAAATTCAGAAAATGGTCTGTATTGACTAAATGGAATAATGATGCTTTGGCGGCAATTTTCAGAAGGGGGCTTTCTGAATCCGTTAAAGATGTTATGGTGGGGTTTCCCACGCCTTCCGGTCTGAGTGATTCTATGTCTCTGGCCATTCAGATTGACCAACGCCTGTGGGAGCGCAGAACTGTGCGTGCTGTGGCGTTATCCTCAGAGCAAATTTCTGAGCCTATGTGATGTGATAGAATTCTGTCTAGAACGGAACGACAAGGTTTCAGACGTCAAAATAGGTTGTGTTATTATTGTGGCGATGCTTCTCATGTCATTTCTGTCTGCCCTAAGCGGACAAAGAGGATCGCCAGTTCAATTACCATCAGTACTGTACAACCTAAATTTCTGTTATCTGTGTCCTTGACCTGTTTATTGTCATCATTTTCTGTCATGGCGTTTGTGGATTCAGGCGCCGCCTTGAAGTTAATGGATTTTGAGTTTGCCAAGCGTTGTGGTTTTCCCTTGCAGCCTTTGCAGAAACCTATTCCTTTGAGGGGCATTGATGCTACACCCTTGGCTAGAAATAAGCCCCAGTTTTGGACACAGGTAACCATGCGCATGGTGCCAGCCCATCAGGAAGATTGTCGATTTCGGGTGTTGCATAACTTGCATGATGTTATCGTGCTTAGTTTTCCATGGTTGCAGGTACATAATCCTGTGTTGGACTGGAAGTTCATGTCTGTGACTAGTTGGGGTTGTCTGTTATGAACAGGTGATTCAGAACCACAATGGACCTAGTGATTAAGAGCACACAAGTGACCTGTTTAGTTACTAAATAGGACGAGCTCTGAGACGTGGGAACTCTGCTGACCGCAATCCCTGATCCTATCATACCACACTAAAGGTAGCCGTGGAGCGCTCCTGACCAGAACCTAGGCGCCTTGTCACAGCCTGAGAAACTAGCTAGCCCTGAAGATAGAAAAATAAGCCTACCTTGCCTCAGAGAAATTCCCCAAAGGAAAAGGCAGCCCCCCACATATAATGACTGTGAGTAAGATGAAAATACAAACACAGAGATGAAATAGATTTAGCAAAGTGAGGCCCGACTTACTGAATAGACCGAGGATAGGAAAGATAGCTTTGCGGTCAACACAAAAACCTACAAAATACCACGCAGAGGGGACAAAAAGACCCTCCGCACCGACTAACGGTACGGAGGTGCTCCCTCTGTGTCTCAGAGCTTCCAGCAAGCAAGAAAAACCAATATAGCAAGCTGGACAGAAAATATAGGAAACAAAAGTAACATAAGCAAAACTTAGCTCATGCAAGGCAGACAGGCCACAGGAACGATCCAGGAGCTAGCAAGGCCAATACTGGAACATTGACTGGAGGCCAGGAACAAAGAACTAGGTAGAGTTAAGTAGAGCAGCACCTAACGACCTAACCTCGTCACCTGAGGAAGGAAACTCAGAAGCTGCAGCCCCACTCACATCCACCAGAGGAAGCTCATAGACAGAACCAGCCGAAGTACCACTCATGACCACAGGAGGGAGCTTGACCACAGAATTCACAACAGTACCCCCCCTTGAGGAGGGGTCTCCGATCCCTCACCAGAGCCCCCAGGCCGACCAGGATGAGCCAAATGAAAGGCACGAACCAGATCGGCAGCATGAACATCAGAGGCAAAGACCCAGGAATTATCTTCCTGACCATAACCCTTCCACTTAACCAGGTACTGGAGTTTCCGTCTCGAAATATGAGAATCCAAAATCTTCTCCACTATATACTGCAACTCCCCCTCAACCAAAACCGGGGCGGGAGGATCAACGGTTGGAACCACAGGTGCCACGTATCTCCGCAACAATGACCTATGGAACACGTTATGGATGGAAAAAGAAGCTGGAAGGGTCAAACGAAAAGACACAGGATTAAGAACCTCAGAAATCCTATACGGACCAATGAAACGAGGCTTAAACTTAGGAGAAGAAACTTTCATAGGGGTATAACGAGATGACAACCAAACCAAATCCCCAACACGAAGTTGGGGACCCACACAGCGCCTGCGGTTAGCGAAACGCTGAGCCTTCTCCTGAGAAAATATCAAATTGTCCACCACATGAGTCCAAATCTGCTGCAACTTTATCCACCACAGTATCCACGCCAGGACAGTCAGAAGACTCAAACTGCCGTGAAGAGAAACGAGGATGGAAGCCGGAATTGCAGAAAAACGACAAAACCAAAGTAGCCGAGCTGGCCCGATTATTAAGGGCGAACTCAGCCAAAGGCAAAAAGGACACCCAATCATCCTGATCAGCAGAAACAAAACATCTCAGATATGTTTCCAAGGTCTGATTGGTTCGTTCAGTCTGGCCATTTGTCTGAGGATGGAAAGCCGAGGAAAAAGACAAATCAATGCCCATCCTAGCACAAAAGGCTCGCCAAAACCTCGACACAAACTGGGAACCTCTGTCAGAAACGATGTTCTCCGGAATACCATGTAAACGAACCACATGCTGGAAGAACAATGGCACCAAATCAGAGGAGGAGGGCAATTTAGACAAGGGTACCAAATGGACCATCTTAGAAAAGCGATCACAAACAACCCAAATGACCGACATTTTTTGAGAGACGGGGAGATCCGAAATAAAATCCATAGAGATATGTGTCCAGGGCCTCTTCGGGACTGGCAAGGGCAAAAGCAACCCACTGGCACGAGAACAGCAGGGCTTAGCCCGAGCACAAATCACACAGGACTGCACAAATGAACGCACATCCCGCGACAGAGACGGCCACCAAAAGGATCTAGCCACCAAATCTCTGGTACCAAAGATTCCAGGATGACCAGCCAACACCAAACAATGAAACTCAGAGATAACTCTACTCGTCCATTTATCAGGGACAAACAGTTTCTCCACTGGGCAACGGTCAGGTCTATTAGCCTGAAATTTTTGTAGCACCCGCCGCAAATCAGGGGAGATGGCAGACAAAATTACCCCCTCCTTGAGAACACTCGCCGGCTCAGACAAACCTGGAGAGTCGGACACAAAACTCCTAGACAGGACATCCGCCTTCACATTTTTAGAGCCCGGAAGGTACGAAACCACAAAGTCAAAACGGGAGAAAAACAGTGACCAACGAGCCTGTCTAGGATTCAACCGCTTGGCTGACTCGAGATAAATCAAGTTCTTGTGATCAGTCAAGACCACCACGCGATGCTTAGCTCCCTCAAGCCAATGACGCCACTCCTCGAATGCCCACTTCATGGCCAGCAACTCACGATTGCCAACATCATAATTACGCTCAGCAGGCGAAAACTTCCTGGAAAAGAAGGCGCATGGCTTCATCACCGAGCCATCAGAATTTTTTTGCGACAAAACAGCCCCTGCTCCAATCTCAGAAGCATCAACCTCGACCTGGAACGGGAGCGAAACATCTGGTTGGCACAACACAGGGGCAGAGGAAAAACGACGCTTCAACTCTTGAAAAGCTTCCACAGCAGCCGAAGACCAATTGACCACATCAGCACCCTTCTTGGTTAAATCAGTCAACGGTTTAGCAATACAAGAAAAATTATTGATGAAGCGACGATAAAAATTAGCAAAGCCCAGGAACTTTTGCAGACTCTTCAGAGATGTCGGCTGAGTCCAATCATGAATGGCTCGAACTTTAACAGGGTCCATCTCAATAGTAGAAGGGTAAAAAATTAAACCCAAAAATGAAACCTTCTGAACACCAAAGAGACACTTAGACCCCTTCACAAACAAAGAATTCGCATGCAGGATCTGGAACACATTCTGACCTGCTTCACGTGAGACTCCCAATCATCCGAGAAGACCAAAATATCATCCAAGTATACAATCAGGAATTTATCCAGGTACTCTCGGAAGATGTCATGCATAAATGACTGAAACACTGATGGAGCATTAGAAAGCCTGAATGGCATCACCAGGTACTCAAAATGGCCCTCGGGCGTATTAAATGCTGTTTTCCATTCATCGCCCCTTTTAATACGCACAAGATTATACGCACCACGAAGATCTATCTTGGTGAACCAACTAGCCCCTTTAATCCGAGCGAACAAATCAGACAGCAAGGGCAAGGGGTACTGAAATTTGACCGTGATTTTATTTAGAAGGCGGTAATCAATACAAGGTCTCAGCGAACCATCCTTCTTGGCCACAAAAAAGAACCCTGCTCCCAATGGTGATGACGACGGGCGAATATGACCCTTCTCCAAGGATTCCTTTACGTTACTCCGCATAGCGGCGTGCTCAGGTACAGACAAATTAAACAGTCGACCTTTAGGAAACTTACTACCAGGAATCAAATCGATAGCACAATCACAATCCCTATGCGGAGGTAGGGCACTGGACTTGGGCTCATCAAATATATCCTGGTAATCTGACAAGAACTCTGGGACCTCAGAAGGGGTGGATGATGAAATAGACAGAAAAGGAACATCACCATGTACCCCCTGACAACCCCAGCTGGACACAGACATTGATTTCCAATCCAATACTGGATTATGGACTTGTAGCCATGGCAACCCCAACACGACCACATCATGCAGATTATGCAACACCAAAAAGCAAATATCCTCCTGATGCGCAGGAGCCATGCACATGGTCAGCTGGGTCCAATACTGAGGCTTATTCTTGGCCAAAGGCGTAGCATCAATTCCTCTCAATGGAATATGATGCTGCAAGGGCTCCAAGGAAAACCCACAGCGCCTAGCATACTCCAAGTCCATCAAATTCAGGGCAGCGCCTGAATCCACAAATGCCATGACGGAATAGGATGACAAAGAGCAGATCAAAGTAACTGACAAAAGAAATTTTGACTGTACAGTACCAATGGTGGCAGACCTAGCGGACCGCTTAGTGCGCTTAGGACAATCGGAGATAGCATGAGTGGAATCACCACAATAAAAACACAGCCCATTCTGACGTCTGTGTTCTTGCCATTCAGCTCTGGTCAAAGTCCTATCGCACTGCATAGACTCAGGTACATGCTCAGACAATACCGCCAAATGATGCACAGTTTTACGCTCACGCAAGCGTCGACCGATCTGAATAGCCAAAGACATAGAGTCATTCAAACCAGCAGGCATAGGAAATCCCACCATGACATCCTTAAGGGCTTCAGAGAGACCCTTTCTGAAAATTGCTGCCAGCGCGCATTCATTCCATTGAGTGAGCACAGACCACTTCCTAAACTTCTGACAATATATCTCTACCTCATCCTGACCCTGACACAGAGCCAGCAAATTTTTCTCTGCCTGATCCACTGAATTAGGTTCATCATACAGCAATCCGAGCGCCAGAAAAAGCGCATCAATATTACATAATGCAGGATCTCCTGGCGCAAGAGAAAATGCCCAATGTTGAGGGTCGCCGCGTAATAAAGAAATAATGATCTTTACTTGTTGAACTGGGTCACCAGAGGAGCGGGGTTTCAAAGCCAGAAATAATTTACAATTATTTTTGAAATTCAGAAATTTAGCTCTATCTCCAGAAAATAACTCAGGAATAGGAATTTTAGGTTCTAACATAGGATTCTGAACCACTAAATCTTGAATGTTCTGTACACTTATAGCGAGATTATCCATCAAAGAGGACAGAGCTTGAATGTCCATCACAACACCTGTGTTCTGAACCACCCAAATGTATAGGGGAAAAGAGAGACAAAACACAGTGCAAAGAAAAAAAAATGGTCTCAGAACTTCCCTTTTCCCTCTATTGAGAAGCATTAGTACTTTGGGCCTCCAGTACTGTTATGAACAGGTGATTCAGAACCACAATGGACCTAGTGATTAAGAGCACACAAGTGACCTGTTTAGTTACTAAATAGGACGAGCTCTGAGACGTGGGAACTCTGCTGACCGCAATCCCTGATCCTATCATACCACACTAAAGGTAGCCGTGGAGCGCTCCTGGCCAGAACCTAGGCGCCTCGTCACAGCCTGAGAAACTAGCTAGCCCTGAAGATAGAAAAATAAGCCTACCTTGCCTCAGAGAAATTCCCCAAAGGAAAAGGCAGCCCCCCACATATAATGGCTGTGAGTAAGATGAAAATACAAACACAGAGATGAAATAGATTTAGCAAAGTGAGGCCCGACTTACTGAATAGACCGAGGATAGGAAAGATAGCTTTGCGGTCAACACAAAAACCTACAAAATACCACGCAGAGGGGACAAAAAGACCCTCCACACCGACTAACGGCACGGAGGTGCTCCCTCTGTGTCTCAGAGCTTCCAGCAAGCAAGAAAAACCAATATAGCAAGCTGGACAGAAAATATAGGAAACAAAAGTAACATAAGCAAAACTTAGCTCATGCAAGGCAGACAGGCCACAGGAACGATCCAGGAGATAGCAAGGCCAATACTGGAACTTTGACTGGAGGCCAGGAACAAAGAACTAGGTGGAGTTAAGTAGAGCAGCATCTAACGACCTAACCTCGTCACCTGAGGAAGGAAACTCAGAAGCCGCAGCCCCACTCACATCCACCAGAGGAAGCTCATAGACAGAACCAGCCGAAGTACCACTCATGACCACAGGAGGGAGCTTGACCACAGAATTCACAACAGTTGTCAGGGGGTTCATAATGATGTTCCTTTGATGTCAATCTCCTCTTCTTCACCTTTTGAGATTCCAGAGTTTTTGTCTGATTTTCAGGATGTATTCGATGAGCTCAAGTCCAGTTCCCTTCCACCGCACAGGGACTGTGATTGTGCTATTGACTTGATTCCAGGCTGTAAGTTTCCTAAAGGTCGACTTTTTAATCTATCTGTGCCTGAACATACCGCCATGCGGAGCTATATTAAGGAGTCTTTGGAGAAAGGGCATATTCGTTCATCTTCTTCAACGTTGGGAGCGGGGTTCTTTTTTGTTGCTAAAAAAGATGGTTCCTTGAGACCCTGTATAGATTATCGCCTCTTGAATAAAATCACGGTCAAGTTTCAATACCCATTACCTTTGCTTTCCGATTTGTTTGCTAGGATTAAGGGAGCTAGTTGGTTTACCAAGATTGACCTTCGAGGGGCATATAATCTTGTTCGTATTAAGCAGGGTGATGAATGAAAAACTGCGTTTAACACGCCCGAAGGCCATTTTGAATACCTTGTGATGCCATTCGGACTCTCTAATGCTCCATCTGTTTTTCAGTCCTTCATGCATGATATCTTCCGGACTTATCTTGATAAATTCTTGATTGTATATTTGGACGATATTTTGATTTTTTCCGATGATTGGGAGTCTCATGTGCAACAGGTCAGGATGGTATTTCAGATCCTTTGTGACAATGCCCTGTTTGTGAAAGGGTCTAAGTGTCTCTTTGGGTCTCTTTTTTGGGCTTCATTTTTTCTCCTTTGTCTATAGAGATGGATCCGGTTAAGGTTCAGGCCATTCATGATAGGATTCAGCCCACATCCGTGAAGAGCCTTCAGAAATTTTTGGATTTTGCAAATTTTTATCGCCGTTTCATTGCTAATTTTTCCAGCGTGGTTAAACCTTTGACCGATTTGACGAAGAAGGGCGCTGATGTGGCGAATTGGTCCTCTGCGGCTGTCTCTGCCTTTCAGGAGCTTAAACGTCGATTTACTTCTGCTCCAGTGCTGCGCCAACCGGATGTTTCTCTTCCGTTTCAGGTTGAGGTTGACGCTTCTGAGATTGGGAGATTGGGGCAGGGGCCGTTTTGTCTCAGAGGGATCCTGTTGGTTCCTTAATGAAACCGTGTGCATTCTTTTCCCGTAAGTTTTCGCCTGCTGAACGCAATTATGATGTCGGCAATCGGGAGTTGTTGGCTATGAAGTGGGCGTTTGAGGAGTGGCGACATTGGCTTGAGGGAGCTAAGCACCGTATTGTGGTCTTGACCGATCATAAGAATTTGATTTAACTCGAGTCTGCTAAACGGCTGAATCCTAGACAGGCTCGATGGTCCTTGTTTTTTTCCCGTTTTGATTTCGTGGTCTCGTACCTTCCGGGTTCTAAGAATATTAAGGCTGATGCCCTCTCTAGGAGATTTTTGCCTGATTCTCCTGAGGTCTTAGAGCCTGTCGGTATTCTGAAAGAGGGGGTGGTCCTTTCTGCCATTTCCACTGATTTACGACGGGTTATTCAGGAATTTCAGGTTGACAAACCTGACCGCTGTCCTGTGGGGAAATTGTTTGTTCCTGACAGATGGACTAGTAGAGTGATTTCTGAGGTTCACTGTTCCGTGTTGGCCGGTCATCCTGGCATTTTTTGTACCAGAGATTTGGTTGGTAGGTCCTTTTGGTGGCCTTCATTGTCACGTGATGTGCGTTTTTTTGTGTACTCCTGTGGGACTTGTGCGTGGGCCAAGTGCGTGGGCCAAGCCTTGTTGCTCCCGTGCTAGTGGGTTGCTTTTGCCATTGCCAGTCCCTGAGAGGCTCTGGACGCATATTTCGATGGATTTTATTTCTGATCTTCCAGTCTCCCAGAAGATGTCTGTTATCTGGGTTGTTTGTGACCGGTTCTCTAAGATGGTTCATTTGGTGCCCTTACCTAAATTGCCTTCCTCTTCTGATTTGGTTCCGTTGTTCTTTCAGCATGTGGTTCGGTTGCATGGTATTCCGGAGAATATTGTTTCCGACAGAGGTTCCCAGTTTGTTTCTAGGTTTTGGCGGGCCTTTTGTGCTAGGCTGGGCATTGATTTGTCTTTTTCTTCTGCATTTCATCCTCAGACAAATGGCCAGACCGAGCGCACTAATCAGACCTTGGAGACTTATTTGAGATGCTTTGTGTCTGCTGATCAGGATGATTGGGTGGCCTTCTTGCCATTGGCTGAGTTTGCCCTTAATAATCGGGCTAGTTCTGCTACCTTGGTTTCGCCTTTCTTTTGTAATTTTGGTTTTCATCCTCGTTTTTCTTCAGGGCAGGTTGAGCCTTCTGACTGTCCTTGTGTGGATTCTGTGGTGGACAGGTTGCAGCAGATTTGGGCTCATGTGGTGGACAAGTTGGTGTTGTCTCAAGAGGAGGCTCAACGTTTTGCTAATCGTCGTCGGTGTGTTGGTTCCCGGCTTCGGGTTGGGGATCTGGTCTGGTTGTCTTCCCGTCATGTTCCTATGAAGGTTTCTTCTCCTAAGTTTAAACCTCGGTTTATTGGTCCTTATAGGAATTCTGAGATTATTAATCCGGTGTCTTTTCGACTGGCGCTTCCGGCCTCTTTTGCTATCCATAATGTCTTCCATAGATCTTTGTTGCGGAAATATGTGGAGCCCGTTGTTCCCTCTGCTGATCCTCCGGCCCCTGTGTTGGTTGATGGGGAGTTGGAATATGTTGTTGAGAAGATTTTGGATTCCCGTTTTTCGAGGCGGAAGCTTCAGTAGCTGGTCAAATGGAAGGGTTATGGCCAGGAGGATAATTCTTGGGTTTTTGCCTCTGATGTCCATGCTGCTGATTTGGTCCGTGCCTTTCATCTGGCTCGTCCTGATCGTCCTTGGGGCCCTGGTGAGGGTTCGGTGACCCCTCCTTAATGGGGGATACTGTTGTGAATTCTGCTCTTGGGTTCCCTCCAGTGGTTGTTGGTGGGAATGTAGTTGTCTCTGACTCGCAGTCCTGGCCAGTTGCATCGGATAATTACAATTCTGACTGGGATATTTAGGTGTGCAGGATCCTTTAGCCCTTGCCATTTGTCAATGTTTCTCTGGAAGTGTTGGATCTCTGCCTGGCCTCTCCTGCCTATCTGCCAGTGCAGCAAAGATAAGTGTCTGTTTCTTTTCCTGTGGCACACATGCAGTGTGCTTATTTTCAGTACTGTTCGTTTGTTTTTCTTTTGTCCAGATTAGACTGTGTCTGTGTTTTCTCAGTCTGGTTGGTTTCACTGGAGTTGCAGATATACGCTCCTACATCTTTAGTTAGATGTAGTAAGTTTTTTGTATATTCTGCTGTGGATTTTTAAAGGGTTTTAATACTGACCGCACAGAACTCTGTCCTATCCAGTCCTATCTAGCTAGAGTGGCCTCCTGTGCTAAATCCTGTTTTTTCCGCCTGTGTATGTTTTTTTCCTCACCGACTCACCGCCAATATTTGTGGGGGGCTGTCTATCTTTTGGGGATTTTCTCTGAGGCAAGACAGTATTCCGATTTCCATCTTTAGGGGTATTTAGTCCTCCGGCTGTGATGAGGTGTCTAGGTGTGTTAGGTACACTCCACGGCTACTTCTAGTTGCGGTGTTAAGTTCAGGTTTGCGGTCAGTATAGTGGCCACTTTCTCCAGTGAAAGTTCTCATGCAGCTCCAAGGTCACCGGATCATAACAATTGTGTAATGTATGTGCTGTGTCTGTCATATCTGTAAAGTATCTAGTAGAGGCAGGGACAGAAACAGTTACAGTAACTGGTGGGTTGGGCCAGCAGCAGTAAGGCCACAGGAAGCTGCTGTTTCCCTCCAGGACTGCCTAGGACTTGGACAGGATAGATGTGCATGATACAGGGCACTGCCATGCCTCTAAACAGGAGGGAACTGTTACCCTGGATTCTACAGGACTGAGGAACAAGGACTGACTGCTTGCATTACAGGTCTCCAGGACTATAGGAGGGCCCCACGTTGAAGGGCTTATAAGCTCCCAGATCCCAGAGTGTGGATTATTGTGACCTTCGGCTCCTGTGACCGTTGTGGGTGCAGCTGCAGCCAGCATCAGGGAGAGAACAGTAATCCAGTTGTGCACTTTTCTTTGTCATCTTTTTCCTACCATCATGTTCTATTAAAAATTACTTTGTTTTCCCAGTTGTACACAGTTGCCTTTTGTGCCTTTGATTTGTCTGGACTATTGTGGCTGGAGAAAGAACATGGTACGTCGTGAGGAAGGTTGTGTTGGTCTCAGCTGTCTGAGTGCTCGCTGAACGCGTGACTCTGTCTAAGAACTGTGCCTTTAACCCCTTAATGACCGCCAATACGCCTTTTCATGGCAGCAATTAAGGGTACTTAAATCACAGGGCCATTAATTAATGGCGCTGAGGAAAAAGTGGATAGTGCGCCCAGAGTTGGAATTTCTCCAGGGTATTAACTGCCAGGGTAGCCGAGACACCAGAGAACATGATTCGGGTCGGTTGTTACCGACCCCGGGGTTGCGATTGCCATATATAACCGCAAAAATAAAGTCTGATTTGCCATTTCATTTCTCTCTCCTAATGAGAGACATTGCACATCAGAGGAGAGAGAAATAGGGTCCTCGATCCCCACCCGGTATCTCCTGCTGTCCCTGAGTCCTCCTGCTTCCACCCATGGCCGCCAGCGTCTTCTTCCTGTGTGAAAATGGCGGGCGCATGCGCAGTAAGCCCACTGAGATGTGTCGGCCGGCACCCGGCAACAATAGATTTTTCCTATTGGTTCATTTTGATCACTGTGATAAACCCTATCACAGTGATCAAAATAAAAAAGTAAATAAACACCCCCTTTATCACCCCTTTAGTTAGGGAAGATAGTTATTTAAAAAATATATTATTTCCATTTTTTCATTAGGATTAGAGGTGGGCTAAAGTTAGGGTTAGGGTTGGGGCTAAAGTTAGGGTTAGGGTTGGGGCTAAAGTTAAGGTTAGGGTTGGGGCTAAAGTTAGGGTTGGGGCTAGAGTTGGGGTTAGGGTTAGGGTTTGGATTACGTTTATGGTTGGGATTAGGGTTAGGGTTGGGATTAGGGTTAGGGATGTGTCAGGGTTAGGTTAGGGGTGTGTTGGGGTTAGGAGTGTGTTGGGGTTAGGGTTGCGGTTAGGGTTGGGATTAGGGTAAGGGGTGTGTTGGGGTTAGTGTTGGAGTTAGAATTGGGGGGTTTCCACTGTTTAGGCACATCAGGGGCTCTCCAAACAAGACATGGCATCCGATCCCAATTCCAGCCAATTCTGCATTGAAAAAATCAAATGGTGCTCCTTCCCTTCCGAGCTCTGCCATGCACCCAAACAGTGGTTTACCCCCATATATGGGGTATCAGCGTACTCAGGACAAATTGTACAACAACTTTTGTGGTCCAATTTCTACTGTTACCCTTGTGAAAATAAAAAATTGGGGGCTAAAAAATCATTTTTCTGGAAAAATGATTTTTTATTTTCACAGCTCTGTGTTATAAACTTTAATTAAACACTTGGAGGTTCAAAGTCTTCACAACACATCTTGCTAAGCTCCTTGGGGGGTCTAGTTTCCAAAATGAGGTCACTTGTGGGGGGTTTCTACTGTTTAGGCACATTAGTGGCTCTGCAAACGCAACATCATGCCCGCAGACCATTTCATCAAAGTCTGCATTCCAAAAAGGCGCTTCTTCCGTTCCGAGCTCTGCCATGCGCCCAACAGTGGTTCCCCCCACATATAGGGTATCAGCGTACTCAGGAAAAATTGTACAACAACTTTTGGTGTCCAATTTCTCTGGATAACCTTGGTAAAATAAAAAATTGGGGGACTAAAAAATAATTTTTGAGGAAAAAAAGGATTTTTTATTTTCACAGCTCTGCGTTATACACTTTAGTGAAACACTTGGGTGTTCAAAGTTCTCACAACACATCTAGATATGCTCCTTGGGGGGTGTAGTTTCCAAAATGGGGTCACTTGTGGGTGGTTTCCACTGTTTAGGCACATCAGAGGCTCTCCAAATGCAACACGACATCCAATCTCAATTACAGCCAATTCTGCATTGAAAAAGTCATACGATGCTCCTTTCCTTCTGAGCTCTGCCTTGCGCCCAAACAGTGGTTTACCTCCACATATGGGGTATCAGCGTATTCAGGAGAAATTGCACAATAAATGTTATGGTTCATTTTCTCTTTTTAGATTTGTGAAAATAAAAAAAAATGATTCTGAAATAAAAAGTTTGTGAAAAAAAGTTAAATGTTCATTATTTCCTTCCACATTGCTTCAGTTCCTGTGAAGCACGTAAAGGGTTAGTTAACTTCTTGAATGTGGTTTTGAGCACCTTGAGTGGTGTAGTTTTTAGAATGGTGTCACTTTTGGGTATTTTCTCTCATGTACACCTCTTAAAGTGACTTCAAATGTGATTTGGTCCCTAAAAAAACAGTTTTGAAAATTTTGTTGTAAAAATAAGAAATCGCTGGTCAACTTTTAACCCTTATAACTTACTAACAAAAAAAGATGTTTCCAAAATTGTGCTGATGTAAAGTAGACATGTGAGAAATGTTATTTATTAACTATTTTGTGTGACATAACTCTCTAATTTAAAGGCATAAAAATTAAAAGTTTGAAAATTGTAAATATTTTTGCCATATTTCCGTTTCTTTCATAAATAAATGCAAGTCATATCAAAGAAATTTTATGAATAAGATGAAGTACAATATGCTGCAAAAAACAGTCTCAGAATCAGCAGGATCCGTTAAAGCGTTCCAGAGTTTTAACCTCATAAATTGACAGTGGTCAGAATAGTAAAAATTGGCCTGGTTATTAAGGTGCATATTGGCTCTGTCACTAAGGGATTAAATACCTCATCCACAACTACCTCCCTCCCGGTGCCCTTGTTACATGGCAGAGGCAGGGAAACACTATCAAAGGGCTGGGACAGTTTTCTCAGACCCTCCCATCGCCTACGCCCTGATGTGCGGTATATTCTGACAAGGAGAGAATAGTTTTGCAAGATGCTGAAGGAGTACCTTGATGACCATACCAGCGTCCTTCGTGATTCCTCTGTGCAGGGCCGGCTCCAGGTTTTTGAGGGCCCCGGGCGAAAGAGTCTCAGTGGGCCCCCCCCCTTTAACATATACTACGATTCATGATCGCATATAACACAGCCATGTAGTATATAACACAGCCCACGTAGTATATAACACAGCCACATAGCATATAGCACAGCCATGTAGTATATAACAGCCCACATAACATATACACAGCCACGTAGTATATAGCACTGCCCACGTAGCATATAACAACCCATATAGTATATAGCGCAGCCACTTATTATATAACAGCCCACGTAGTATATAACATGGCCCACGTAGTACATAGAACAGCCATGTAGTATATAGCACAGCCCACGTAGCATATAACAGCCCAGGCAGTATGTAACGTGACCCACGTAGTATATAGAACAGCCATGTAGTATATAGCACAGCCCACGCAGCATGTAACAGCCCATATAGTATATAGCACAGCCACATAGTATATAACACGGCCCACATAGTATATAGAACAGCCATGTAGTATAAAGCACAGCCCACGCAGCAAATAACAGCCCATATAGTATATAGCACAGCCACATAGTATATAACACGGCCCATGTAGTATATAGAACATCCATGTAGTATAGAGCACAGCCCATGTAGCATATAACAGCCCATATAGTATATAGCACAGCCCATGTAGTATATAACACAGCCATGTAGTATATAGTAGATTGTGAGCCCTCGCGGGCAGGGTCCTCTCTCCTCCTGTACCAGTTGTGACTTGTATTGTTCAAGATTATTGTACTTGTTTTATTATGTATACCCCTCCTCACATGTAAAGCGCCATGGAATAAATGGCGCTATAATAATAAATAATAATAATAATAATAATATATCACAGACATGTAGTATACAGCACAGCCCCCTCCCCCCAAGAATGGCCCCATATTCCAGTACTCACTGTTATAGTTTAAAAAAAACACTCCTCACCTCTCAACGTGCCCACGCTGCTCCCTGCTCCAGTCCCCGTGGCTGCTGCTGCTGCACTGCCTGACACACAGCGAGTGCGCGATGACATCATCGCGCACCCGCAGCGGCAGTGTCAGAGGCAGAGTGGGGAATGATGGGAGAGGGAGTGTCACGTGACGCTCTCTCCATCATTTGCTTTGAACTTTACCGGCAGACGCCGGAATAGTTCAATGCGGAGGCGGGGGAGTTGGCGCTGGCGACAGGCGGGCCCCCCTGCCTCACAGAGACCCCATAGCGGCTGCGTGATGTGCCGCTAGCTGAGGGCCCCTGGGGGAGCGGGGGCCCTAGGCAGCTGCCTGCCCCTAACGCCGGCCCTGAATGGGACCCCCTGTCTCGCCAGGGCCCCGACATTTGCCCGGGTACACTGAATGCTGATGCTGGCCCTGCCTCTGTGCCTCACAATTATTGGGTATCCAAGCTAGACACATGGCATGAACTGTCTCTTCTCAACTGCTCTACTGCTAACATTTTGTCACAGCACCCTTTAGTGCCACCGGGGTTATAACTGATAGGCGCATCCGCCTGTCAACTGAAAATGCTGACAAGCTGACTTTTATCAAAATGAACAAGGGCTGGGGAGGCCCAGACTTCCCAACACCATCAGACAGCAGCAAAACATAAGCTCAAATCCAGTGTTTTGTTTTTTTTCTGGTCTATTCCCATGCACCTGTTCCCACCAACACGTGTGTATACGCTTCAGGATTTTGTCTTTTTTTTTTTGTGGCATCCTCCTTCTCCTCAAGCACCATATCAATAGGGTGATTATCCTACCCTCGCTATAAATATTTTAAGGGGGTTTATGGTGCCTGCATTAAAATTTTGAGAGGCCTACCTCAAACATTCTTTGATATACATGTATACCCCCCAGGGGTAAATGTTTTTCAGCCTGTGCACTTTGTGCATGCGCATTACCTGTCTAGGATACCCACTCCTTAATAATGGCAAAAAAAAAATTCTGAGGCCTTATACTACGTCGTTTCAAAGGGGTATTGGTGTGCCTCCTTCTAATTTTTAACATCTCTGTTACCTACTGCATATGCTTTACCAGTGTAGAAGATCCATTTATTAGTAATGAGAAAAAAAAAGGCTTTTCTGAGGCTCCACCTTGTAGTTGAGGGAACATTTTTGGAAATCAAAAGAGTCAGTGGGTTCTATTAGTATATGATCCAGTGCCTTGTTGTGGGCTGTCAGGTGTTTGTCACATAGGGCGTTCTCACACTGCATACAGGATTTCACAGCCAGGACAGGTGACTTTGTACAGTAAGTACAGAAGATCCTGGTCTCCTTTATACCAGACTGAGTAGATGCAAAACACTTTATTCACCAGCAAGGTTGATAAAATAACATTTCTTGATGCTGCTATGTTAAACTAATAGCTTTTTTTTAAGGGCTAATTCAAATAAATTCTATTCTCTAATTTTGCTCTTATCTGCAATGTGTGTAGAGTGAGCTGTCGCAGTAGGGATAATGCATTTTAGGCATCTAGTGAGGGATTATTGCCTTATAAATTAAAATCTTTGCTGTTGCAAGCTTACAAAAAATATGAAGGTAACATTTATTTTATTCCCTACTAATACCGCTGTTAGCTGTGTTTAGTGTAGGGATAGGTTTTAGGTATCATCTGCTGGAAATGAGTGTTCATTCTGGTCACATACATCTCTTCCACGGTCAATAAATTGATCGCTTTTTTCCATACACTCATAGACAGATTCATGTTTTTTACGGTGATCTGTACTCAGAAATTCATCAAAGCAGACAGGGTTGCTTGCGTTCCTCCAAAGTTTGTTGCTGCCACATACAAGGAGAATCTTTTTTGGGCCGATTCAAATCTCTTCTATATTCTGCAATAATACCACTCTTATCTGAAATTCATGTAGGGTGAGCTGTCGCAGTAGGGATAGCATAGTACAGGCATTTAGTTAGCGAATACTGCTTTATAAATTATTTATAATCCTTGCTGCTGCAACCTGAAAAAATTAAATATCACAGTAACAAGTATTCTTTTCCCTATTAATACCTTTGCTTGCTGTGTTTAGTATAGGGATAGGTGATAGGTATCATCTGCTGGAAATAAGCGTTCATTCAGGTCATATACATCTCTTCCACAGTCCATAACTTGGTTCCTTTTTACCATACACTCATAGACAGATTCATGTTTTTTATGGTGATCTGTACTCAGAAATTCATCAAAGCTGGCAAAATTAACTGACTTAATGCGTCCTTTCGCAGTTTCTCTGTAGCATGTGTATGTAAGAGGTAGCGGTGGGAGACTTTATGCTATTGGATCTGAAATTACCACTTCTGAACTCTTTTTCCTTTGTTTGTATCCATTTCTGGGTGCTCCTTGAAGTATGCTTTGGGTCATTGTCCTCCTGGGAGACCTATGACCTAGGATGCAAACCCAGTTTTCTGACACTGGGCACTACAATGTGACCCAAAATCCTTTGGCAATCTTCACATTTCATGATGCCTTGCACATAGTCATGGCACCCAGTGCCAGAGGCAGAAAAACAACCCTAAAATATCTTTGAACCTCCACCATATTTTACTGTAACTACTGTGTTCTTTTATTTGTAGGCCTCATGTCATTTACAGTAAACAGTAGAATGATGTGCCTTACCAAAAAGCTTGATGCCTCTGATGCCTGCCTCCAGAAGGGGATTTTTTTTCAATATATATATAATATTCATTATGTAAATTAGTTTAAAGGAGACAGTGTGAAGAGGGAGCCCATTATGGAAAGAAAAGGACAATATGGAAGCATTGCAGGGAGGGACAATTATTTGGTGGGTACCTCATTGGGCAAATATTTTTATTCAGAAATATTATAATGACACCTCTTTTTAAGGGAACAGTGTCAGGATGTGCTGGAGAAGATGGAAGTGGATGTGTATGGTCATCATGGCATTTGATGGCGGCGGTGCAGAATTTCAAAAGGAGGCAGGTCACGTGACCTGCACAAGAAGCAGAGGAGGCTCATGGGGGAGAAATAGAAGGAGAAGGGGCAGAACAAGAAGAGGAGGCTGGTGGGGAAGAATGAGAAGGAGACCCTGGCACGACAACCCACCCCGAAGCACACAAGTTGTCATTTAATGAAAGCTTCATAAGGTGAGTATTAAGCAACTACTGAGCGGATCCCTTCATTTCAGGCATCATATTAATCAGCATCACAGCGTCATTATGGCCATGCCTTGAGATTATAGGACTCAGTCCTGCTGACAAGTTCTTTTTAAGCTGTGTATAAGTTTGGGCACCAAACTGAATGAAGGCCTAGATTCGGCTCTGGTAGGATGCTAGAAAATTGGATTGAAGATGACTGTATGCTACTTGTATTCTTACTTATGAAAAAATCTATAAATCCTTACAACTTTTATAAAAAAAAGTATTTTAAATGTTTGCTGCTGGCTGGCTCAAGCAAGTCTTAGTCTGCTACAACAAGGGCGCCTCATTCTTCACTAGAATCATCTAGGGATGGAAATGCATCTCAAAGAGGTGGAACTGGTAAAGGTTCTCCCTGGTAATGCAGAGCCAGATGGTCACCCTGGGTTGCACAGCCCTCAAATGATTAGCTGTACCAAAATTGCTCCTACACAGGCACACACACCATTACATTACCAGTGTGCATTCTTTAGCTTCCCAGCTTGCATCCCTCTCTACACCAGCAGCCCTTGCTGTGACAAGTGATTGGAGCTCTCAGGGACAAGGGGGGGGGGAGAGCTGGGATCATTCTGCTTTTTTCACTTAAGAAAAAGCTGTAATCAGGGCCCGGGGGGCAGAATTGATTAGGTCGCTGCGGCCTTTAAAAGAGAGAAGGGAGGGAGAAAAATCGAATTATTGGACAGGCGCCTTTTAAGAGCCGCAGTTTTAATTTATTTTCTTATATTCAGTCAATAGATGTATTTTTTTTTTAAACAAGTCCCGCGGTTTATAAATTGATTCTGTGCATGGAGAAAAACAAACAAAACCATTTAACTTCTCTGCCTTCTCTTTCATTTATTTCTTTGGGGTATTTTTTTTTTGTAATTTTACTTATTAATTTAAATTCCTGACATTTATCTAAAAATACATTAAAGTAAGGGCAGTCAAGTAAGTGCACGGACACCCCCTAGTCTGGTTCGATAGGAATTATTACAACGTTCAATGATTAATTGTGGCTGTGCTGAGTGTATTTAGGTCTGAGCTTTGAAGGGAGACTTAATACAACCCAGTTAGGCCGGCTTCACACTTGCAAGTTTTACGGACGTAAGAGCGCAGAAACTACGTCCGTAAAACTCGCAAAAAATACGGCACAATTATTCTCTATGCCCCTGCTCCTATCTGCCGTATTTTACTGATCAGTATTATACGGCTTTCTACGGCCGTACAAAATCGCAGCATGCTGCGTTTGTCACCGTACTGCGCAAGAAATACGCCAATGAAAGTCTATGGAAGCGTGAAAAATACGGATTACACACGGACAAGCAGTGTGACTTGCGAGAAATACGCAGCGCTGTTAGAGAGTAAAGCCGGCAATTCAGTGCGGTGTACAGTAAAATCACACTGACAGCTTACAGTAGAATAGGTAGAATAAATGTGTACACATAGAATAGGTATATATATATATATATGTCAGTGAGACACATATATGTATATATATTAATATTTATTCCAGCGCTATACAGCTTGAAGCCGGTAATTCAATTACCGGCTTTTTCTTTCTCCTTCCTAAAACCCGACATGATTTGAGACATAGTTTACATACAGTAAACCATGTCTTCTCTCCATTTTTTTTGCAGATTCCACACTACTAATGTCAGTAGTGTGTATCAGCAAAATTTGGCCGTTCTAGCTCTTAAAATAAAGGGTTAAATGGCGGAAAAAATTGGCGTGGGCTCCCGCGCAATTTTCTCCGCCAGAGTAGTAAAGCCAGTGACTGAGGGCAGATATTAATAGCCTGGAGAGGGTCCACGGTTATTGGCCCCCCCCCCTGGCTAAAAACACCTGCCCCCAGCCACCCCATAAAAAGGCACATCTGGAAGGCAGGCTTTCTAGGAAATTTCCCACAATCTATGAACATCCAGCAGAGGGCGCCTCACCGCAAATGAAGCTAAATATAGCTCATTGATCTATATTTAGACTCATTCCCCGGGGTTTTGCAGCGAGGAGTAGAATTGCATTAGCAAAGCTCCTTGCTGCAAAATGTTTTAACCCCTTCAGAAGGATTTACATCGTTGGACGTTACAGATCTGCGGAGGGTAAGTATATTGTTAGTTTATTATGTTTTTTCTTTCACAGAACGAGGGTCTTCAGTGACTGGATTGGGTGTAGAATAAAATACTCCAACAACCATTGTTTTTATTTCATTAAAATAATTTTAAATAATGTGTTTGTGTTTTATTTAACCCTTTCATTCAATTGGATTAATAATGGATAGGTGTCATAATTGACGCCTCTCCATTATTAATTAGGCTTAATGTCACCTTACAATAGCAAGGTGGCATTAACCCTTCATTACCCCATATCCCACCGCTACACGGGAATGGGAAGAGAGTGGCCAAGTGCCAGAATAGGCGCATCTTCCAGATGTGCCTTTTCTGGGGTGGCTGGGGGCAGATATTTTTAGCCAGGGGGGGGCCAATAACCATGGACCCTCTTCAGGCTATTAATATCTGCCCTCAGTCACTGGCTTTACTACTCTGGCGGAGAAAATTGCGCGGGAGCCCACGCCAATTTTTTCCGCCATTTAACCCTTTATTTTAAGAGCTAGAACGGCCAAATTTTGCAGATACACTCTACTGACATTAGTAGTGTGGAATCTGCAAAAAAAATGGAGAGAAGACATGGTTTACTGTATGTAAACCATGTCTCAAATCATGTCGGGTTTTAGGAAGGAGAAAGAAAAAGCCGGTAATTGAATTACCGGCTTTCAAGCTGTATAGCGCTGGAAAAAATATTTATATATATATATATGTGTGTCTACTGACATATATATATATATATATACATATATATATATATAGACAGTATATATATATATTTTTTTTTCTTTTTGGGACACATGGATCATTTCTATAGCGGTATGTTGGTTTTGCAAGCCTGCGAGAAAACCACGCAGTACGGATGCCATACGGATTACATACGGAGGATGCCATGCGCAAAAAACGCTGACACACCCTGCCTACGGAGGAGCTACGGACCACTATTTTCGGGACTTTTCAGCGTATTACGGCCGTAATATACGGACCGTATTGTTTTACGCTGTGTGTGACGCCGGCCTTAGCATCACAGTGGTGGGTTTCTCCTTTGGAAAAGCTGCATAGATTTGATCACGAGTCGTCTAACAGAGTAATGGCTTTTAATACATCAATTTAGAGATATGCTATATCAATCATCAATTACAACAGATATTTATGTCAGAATAAGAAACATTATTTTCAGTTTTAGCTAAAAACCTGCAAACCTTTCAACTCACAAATCAAGAATTGTATTTAATATGCATATGAAAATATCGTAAGTATAAATTTTATATAGTAAAATCACAGTCAGGTACTCAAATGTATGTGCCTGAATGGAGCCCTTTGATATTTAAGGGTAAGGATACCGAGGTGAAAGAGTAAGACAATATATTTTACCACACACAAGGTAAAAATACTTCTTTTCGCCTTTTTGTGTAATAACTCCCCCATACACAGTAACGCTTGGCTTAGCCGAGAGTGCTGTGCACTTTACGTACTCCTTTAGCAGCGGCTTATATCCATGAAATACAAATGGATTTGCCATTAAAATTCATTTGCTGTTGATGAGAGCCTGGAGGCCCAATACATATTAGACTCTCGACCATTCTTACCAATATTATTGCCTTTGCGACTGACTTAAAGGGATATATCCATCTCCACTATACCAATATGTAGTAGGGGTAATAATAATAATTTTAGCAAATACCTCCAATAAGAAATGTGGTATAGTTTTTATGAGTCGCTATGTCTCTTTTCTCATGTGTAGGTAATGCAGGACCTTAGGTATTCATGGTTAAAACCACTAGCAACTAGCTAACTGTCGTTTCACCAGTGGACGTAACCATGGATACCTAAGGTCCTGCAATGCCTGCACATAAGGAAAGAGACATAGTGAATCAAAAAACCTATACTATATTTCTCATTGTAGGTATTTGCTGTTATTATTATTACACCTACTACATATTGGGATAGGATCTTTTGAGATGTGAATGCCTAAGGCTACGTTCATCTTTGGGTTGAGGAGGGCTCTGGAGGGCTGTGGGAGGAAGTACACAGCCATCCGCAGCCCTCCTCAACGCAACTGTGAACGTAACCTAAGACAACACATCTTTTTCAATTCACCATAACTATAACATCTCCGCCTACACCTCACTCACAGTCTAGCAATTTGTCCTGTTTATAGATGAGTGTGCCTTTCAAGGTTCGGTTCATTTTGATTCGCCAAATGATTAGATGTTCACCGAATGGTTAAAAAAATGTACCCGAACTCCATTAGACTCAATGGGAGGCCAAACCAAACTTAAACAGAACACCCTAATGGGTGATAAAAAGCTTACCAAACAGATACAATTAGGGGCAGACACCATGAAAAGTGGCATCAATTGACCCACAGTACAAATTTGCAAATGGTACAGCAGCAGTCATCCATGGGTCATGCATGAGGTATCAGGGTCTGGATATGCATTTAAAGCTTGAAACTGAAGTTTCAATGAAGATCTGGTGATTAAGGGAGTGGAGTAAGCCTCCTTAGCTGTGGGCCCTCATACCTCATGCAACACCTCCAAGTTTGTTTATTTATTTCAGCCACACTCAGATGGCATAAACATCATACAGTACTATTGGTAGAAAAATGTAAGGAAAGTAATACAGGTAGGTGACTGATCAATTGGCCGGGTGCGATAATGGTGCAAACCTGGGGACAACCTCACATACGTGACTTGCATGGCTCACGTCCTCAACCTGATGGCAACTTCTACACCACTATCCCAGTCTGTATGTGCTGCTGCACAAAGCACAGTTGCTGTGTGCTCACTTTCGACGATAGCAATTAGCAGATCATTGACTTGCATTTCTACAGAGGACTTTAAGCCTACCGTTTAACCGTTTGATTTGCAATGTTCCGACACAGTGGAATTCCACTCTGCACATGTTGCAGTGACTGTGGCAGTAGCGACGAAGATTGGTGCAGTATGTCCTTTTGCATGGCCTTGGCCAACGAATTACAGACATGCAAATCTCGCTTGCACAGTGGACACAAATAAAGGATATCTGCACCCTTCTGCATAGTTTTGAAATGGCTACTAAGATGGTTAGCGCTGACAATGCTGTCATCAGCATCACTATTCTGATCATCTACATGCAGGAGCAGAATAGTCTACGTGAGGACTTGGTGATCCCAGAGGGAAAGGTGGAATCAGAGGAGGATGTGGAAGGGATAACAATATCTGTAGGTACCGGATTGTCGTCACACAGGTAGGTGCCATGGGAGGGTGGATTACAGCAATCAAGCGGGTTTCATAGTACCAGACAAACTGTTAGTGAAAGTACAGGAGCTAAGGAACAAATTTAGGAGGACGAGGAGGAAGAGGTGATGGACTCGCAACAGTCAGGACATAAAGAGGATAATGATCTAGTCTCTGTTGTCTGTGGTTGGCTGGAGGGGACGGAAGAAACAACCTTGAGTGTTACCTCGCCACCAATGCAATATGAACTTAGACTTCATGGAAGCACCCGATACATGAGTGCCTTCTTGCTGCACAATCTTCCACATGATGCCCATAATCTTAGGGTTAGAAATAGTGCTGACTACTGGGTTGCCACTCTTGTTAGATCCATGAAACAAGAATAAATGTTGCCAGATGTTTCCCCCCAAAAAGCATCGCTCGCATGCTGCAGTTTCTAAACCCACTTGTAGACAATCTTAAGAGTGCTTTTCCCCAAGACAGCAGCGAGGCACATAGTTTGCAACACAGTTCAAGACTTTCAATCCCCTGGAATGTTAAGGTGTCATTGCAAAAACATTAGCAGCAGCAGAAGTGTACGTGGCATAAGCAATTTCTGTGTATCATTTCACATATTTTTTAGACCAGCCCATACACCAGCAGAACAGAGTAAAAATCTGACACATCGTGAACAACTGGATAGGATGGTGCAGGGGTATCTTGACATACAAATGCCTTCAAGGGGAATTTTGACCCTTTTGCATTTTGGACTTCAAAAATGAAAGAGTAGCCTGAGTTTGTCTGTCACACTTTGGAGATTTTGTCATGCCCGGCAGCCAGCATTCTCTCAGAAAGTATCTTCAGCGCTGCTCGTGGTGTCCTGACAGATAAGCACATCTGACTGTTTTCTAAAAGTGTAGACAACATAATTTTCTTCAAAATGAGCAACTCATGGATCTCCAATGACTTTTGCACCCCAGTCGCAGACTTGGCAGATTTGGCGACAGTGTAGTATTAGTGTGATGTATTGACCTCACATTGCTGCAGTCTATGCCACCTTTTTGTGGCTTCTGTGCCTGCTCTTGGTACTGCTGATGATTAGTGATGGGCGAGGACTTTCTGCTGTGTGTGTATCCGCCATTAGTCCGGAAGGTATTCCGGAGTACCTAAAGGACTTTGGTGATGTGTTCTCCGAAAAACAGGCTGAGGTCTTACCACCCCATCATCCTTATGATTGTACCATCAATCTTATTCCGGGTTCTAAATTGCCCAAAGCCCGTTTGTACAATCTTTCTTTCCCGGAAAGTACTGCTATGAAAAGCTATATCTCTGATAGTCTAGGCAAAGGTCACATCCATCACTCTGTCTCACCTGTGGCCGCGGGATTTTTTTTTTGTCAAGAAAAAAGATGGTGGTTTACGTCCATGCCTCGATTTCCGGGAACTAAATAAAATTACGGTGAGAAATACCTACCCTCTCCCACTCATTCCTGATCTCTATAACCAATTGTCTGGGGCTAAGTGGTTTTCCAAACTCGATCTTAGGGGAGCATATAACCTTATCCACATTCAGGAAGGGGATGAGTGGAAAACTGCATTTCTGACCTCCGAGGGCCTGTTTGAAAATTTGGTCGTGCCCTTTGGTCTCAAGAACCGGCCCACGGTGTTTCAGAACTTCATAAATGATGTTTTTTCAGATTTTATCGGGCGCTTTATGGTTGTATACCTGGATGATATCCTTGTTTTCTCGTCTGACAAGGAATCTCACATTGGTCATTTACGTGCTGTTCTTCACAGGTTACGTGGAAATTCTTTGTTCGCTAAACCAGAGACTTGTTTGTTTTGTGTCCAGGAGCTTTCTTTTCTGGTGATCATCCTTTCTGCGAATGGGTTTCGGATGGATATCGGAAAGGTACAGGCCATTGTTGATTGGGTGCAACCCAGAGACCTCAAGGGGTTGCAGCGTTTTTTGGGTTTTGCCAATTATTACTGGAAATTCAACAAGGGGTTTTCTCAGGTAGTCAAGCCACTCACCGATCTCACTCGCAAGAGGGCTGATCCCAAAGTTTGGTCATCCTTGGCAGTTGAAGCATTTATTACATTAAAAAAAGTGTTTTATGTCTGCTCCTGTATTAGTTCAGCCCGATCCATCTAAACCATTCATTGTAGAGGTGGACGCATCAGAGGTGGGAGTAGGGGCGGTGTTATCTCAGGGACCCGTTACTTTGACCAACTTAAGACCATGTGCCTTTTTCTCCCGGAGGTTTTCTTCTGCTGAAAGGAACTATGATGTTGGGAACCGGGAGTTATTGGCTATAAAATTGGCTTTTGAAGAATGGAGGCATTTTTGGAGGGGGCGGTTCATCGGATCACGGTGATTACTGATCACAAGAACTTTCTCTCGTTTTCATTTTTCAATCACTTTCGGCCTGGTTCCAAGTATGTCAAGGGTGGTTATTGCGGGAGTATCCTCTGAATTGGAGCAGGAGATTCGAGAGGTTCAGTCTCTTTGCCTGACAATAAGCTTTTTGTTCCAGTTCAGTACAGATTGAGAATTCTCAGGGAGTTCCATGATTCTGCTCTTTGTGGTCACCCGGGGATCTCTGCCACCCAGAAAGCTATTGCTAGGCTGTTTTGGTGGCCCTCCATGAACTCTGATATCATTGTGTTTGTGTCTGCTTGTGATACCTGTGCCCACGCTAAGAGCTCCCATAACCGGCCGGCCGGGGAATTGGTGCCATTGCCAATTCCGGATAGACCTTGGACTCATTTGTCCATGGATTTTATCACTGATCTCCCTCCTTCCAATGGCAAAACTGTAATCTGGGTAGTGGTTGACAGATTCAGTAAGCAAGCGCATTTTGTACCTCTGGCAGTATTGCCTAATGCTGAGACACTATCTAGATTGTTTGTTGAGCACGTGGTATGGCTGCATGACGTGCCTTTGAGTGTGGTTTCTGATAGAGGTGTACAATTTGTGTCCAAATTTTGGAAGGCATTTTGTAAAAGATTGGGTATTTGTTTGACCTTCTCCTCTGCTTACCATCCTGAGACCAATGGGCAGACGGAGAGGACCAATCAGTCACTTGAACAGATTTTGAGGTGTCTTGCTACGTCTCAGCAGGATGATTGGTGTTCTTCATTGCCAGTGGCTGAATTTGCAATTAATAATCAGATTAACCAGTCCCTGGGCACCTCTCCATTCTTCTGTAACTATGGGTTTCACCCCCATTTTGGTGAATTTTCTAGGCTGGATTCAGGATGTCCAGGGGCTGATACAGCAGTGCAACGGTTGGGGGAGGTGTGGAGGGAGGTCCTGAAGAACATTGGTAAGGCTCAGGGCAAACATAAACTTTTTGCTGATAAGCGACAGCCTGTAGGACCTATATTTCTGGTAGGAGATAAAGTGTGGTTGTCTACCAAGAACATTCGTCTAAAGATTCCTTCTGCTAAGCTTGATCCTAGGTTTATCGGTCCTTACGATATCACTGAGGTGGTCAATCCAGTTGCCTTTCGTTTAAGCCTTCCTCAGTCACTTCGGATCCCCAATGTGTTCCATAAATCCCTTCTTAAGTCCTTTGTACCATCTTCCGCTGGACCTCCATGCCCTCCGCCTCTTGTCTCTGTGGATGGTTAGACTGAGTTTGAAGTTGAACTGATCATGGATTCTCGTATGTTCCGTAGTTCACTTCAGTATTTATTTGGTCCATTGGATGGATTATGGTCCTCCTGAGGATCGATCTTGGGTCCCAGCGCAATCTGTCCATGCTGATCGATTGATCTGGGCATTTCATGCACGTTATCCTGGGAAACCTGGGGGTCCGGTGGCTCCCCTTGAGAGGAGGGTACTGTCATGATCCGTTCCAGGGTTTATTAGTTTCTTCCCTTTTTTGGACGGATCATGTCAAGGGTTAACTTTGCCCTGCCTCATTCTGGGTTTAGGTTTGCTATTTAGCTCCCATGAATCTTGCTGGCAGTGTCAGTTATAGTTCAAGCAAAGGCATCATTTCAAGCACAAGCAGTCACAAGATGTGGGAATTTAGTAGTGTGGCCTGTGGGGCATTGTCTGTGTATTTGTGCTTACGTTCCAAGGACTGGGGTATGGACAACTGAACGCTGCGCTGGGACAAGGACGTGGACGTGTTTGATGATGGTGCTACTTGAGTGTGTGCAATGACAGGTACAGGGCAGGAGGCAACTTCGCATGCACCATGGACAGGGGATTGGCTTGCACGCACAACAGTGGAAGAAGCAGTGGTGTCGCTGCTCCTGAACCCTGGGGTTTGGCCCACAAACTCATGGGCTTTGCTGCCATGTGCCTGATCATGCTAGTGGTGGTCAGGCTGATAGTTTTGCTACCTCTGCTGATGCTGGCCTGGCAGGTGGTGCAAATGGCTTTTTGGAGTTATCAGCAGAGTCTTTAAAAAACAACCGGGAAGACTCAGGAGCATCCTTCGCATTGGTGTTACGGGGAACGGTAGTCCGTCTTCTGTCTGCGGCCACCACACTGCTTCTTCCTGCCTGTTGGGATGCTACACCTCTCTCCCCCTGTATGCTGCTGTCCTCGCTCTGCATGTCCTCCTGCCAGGTTGGGTCAGTTACTATATCATTCATCATCACCTCATCTTCCACTTTCGCACCCGGTCCTCCTCCTGTCTTTCTGGCAATTGTGTCTCATCATCATCCACCTCTTGTGACACTTACCCACATCACCTTCATGCGACCATGGCTGCTCAAATATTTGGGCATTTCTACATGCAATTGGAGCGCCCCCAATGGCTAGGGGTTACTCGGAGCCGAGCCCTTCAGTTCTCAAGGGGGAAGTCACGGTGACTGACCCGATCTGTGGCCCTCGGGGCATCCGTTGTAAGTGGGGGAAAGGTCTTTAAAGGGATAATGTTCGTGACACCACCTGTGGTATTCGGTCAGGGTGACCGACGCTGCTTAGGGATCCGCTGGAGTGATGTTATGGCAGCTAGATGGTATACCTTCCCACAGGTGAAGTACAGTTAGGTCCATATATATTTGGACAGAGACAACATTTTTCTAATTTTGGTTATAGATATTACCACAATGAATTTTAAACAAAGCAATTCAGATGCAGTTGAAGTTCAGACTTTCAGCTTTCATTTGAGGGTATCCACATTAAAATTGGATGAAAGGTTTAGGAGTTTCAGCTCCTTAACATGTGCCACCCTGTTTTTAAAGGGACCAAAAGTAATTGGACAGATTCAATAATTTTAAATAAAATGTTCATTTTTAGTACTTGGGTTGAAAACCCTTTGTTGGCAATGACTGCCTGAAGTCTTGAACTCATGGACATCACCAGACACTGTGTTTCCGCCTTTTTGATGCTCGGCCAGGCCTTCACTGCGGTGGTTTTCAGTTGCTGTTTGTTTGTGGGACTTTCTGTCTGAAGTTTAGTTTTTAACAAGTGAAATGCATGCTCAATTCGGTTGAGATCAGATGACTGACTTGGCCATTCAAGAATATTCCACTTCTTTGCTTTAATAAACTCCTGGGTTGCTTTGACTTTATGTTTTGGGTCATTGTCCATCTGTAGTATGAAACGACGACAAATCAGTTTGGCTGCATTTGGCTGGATCTGAGCACACAGTATGGCTCTGAATACCTCAGAATTCATTTGGCTGCTTCTGTCCTGTGTCACATCATCAATAAACACTAGTGACCCAGAGCCACTGGCAGCCATGCATGCCCAAGCCATCACACTGCCTCCGCCGTGGTTTACAGATGATGTGGTATGCTTTGGATCATGAGCTGTATCACGCCTTCACCATACTTTTCTCTTTCCATCATTCTGGTAGAGGTTGATCTTGGTTTCATCTGTCCAAAGAATGTTCTTCCAGAACTGTGCTGGCTTTTTTAGATGTTTTTTAGCAAAGTCCAGTCTAGCCTTTTTATTCTTGAAGCTTATGAGTGGCTTGCACCGTGCAGTGAACCCTCTGTATTTACTTTCATGCAGTCTTCTCTTTATGGTAGATTTGGATATTGATACACCGACCTCCTGGAGAGTGTTGTTCACTTGGTTGGCTGTTGTGAAAGGGTTTCTCTTCACCATGGAGATTATTCTGCGATCATCCACCACTGTTGTCTTCCGTGGGCGCCCAGGTCTTTTTGCATTGATGAGTTCACCAGTGCTTTCTTTCTTTCCCAGGATGTACCAAACTGTAGATTTTGCCACTCCTAATATTGCAGCAATTTCTCGGATAGGTTTTTTCTGTTTTCGCAGCCTTAAGGATGGCTTGTTTCACCTGCATGGAGAGCTCCTTTGACCGCATGTTTACTTCACAGCAAAACCTTCCAAATGCAAGCACCACACCTCAAATCAACTAAAGGCCTTTTATCTGCTTAATTGAGAATGACATAACGAAGGGATTGCCCACACCTGTCCATGAAATAGCCTTGGAGTCGATTGTCCAATTACTTTTGGCCCCTTTAAAAACAGGGTGGCACATGTTAAGGAGCTGAAACTCCTAAACCCTTCATCCAATTTTAATGTGGATACCCTCAAATGAAAGCTGAAAGTCTGAACTTCAACTGCATCTGAATTATTTTGTTTAAAATTCATTGTGGTAATGTCTATAACCAAAATTAGAAAAATGTTGTCTCTGTTCAAATATATATGGACCTAACTGTATGTCCCCTGGGCTTCCAGAGTGTAGATGATGACGGTGTGAGGCGCAGTGAAGAATGAGGACACAAGGGTGCAGTATCTTTACCTTTTTACTGAAGGCCTCAGCGTCCACAGTCCAGAGCAGTCCGGATCACAGGGCTGGCAGAGTCCGGCCAGTCTGAAGGCAAATCCAGAGTCCCCTTATCCAGGTGGAAATCAGTAGCCTTCCTCTAGCACCTGGGTGTTGTAGTACCTTACTGCTGAGCCTCTCATAAGGTCCTCACAACTGTTGTAGATGTTCTAGATGTTATGTCTTTCTCTCTGTCCCCAGATGGATAGGAACAACCAGTATAACTGATGGCCTGAGGCTTTTTACAGGGACTCTAGCACGCCCCAGCCCCCACAAGTTGCCACCGTGCCTCCTGGGTATAAGTGCGGATCAGCAATGTGCAATTATGTGTCCTGCCAGTCTCTGAAGTAAAGCATAGAGATCCTTACTCCCTCGGTATTCTGGCTACCGGATTCCTGCGCCTCAGAAGGAAGCAGTCTGCTCCTGGATGGTCTCCCTCTGATATTCCTCTCCTGCGCTCTGCTTTCCTGCACATTCTCTGCAATATGTTCACTTTAATGTTTTCTTCCTGGAGCTGCAGCACTTCAGGCTCCAGGACTCCTTCCTCTCCCTCTGTCCTCCTGACAGGAACTGAACTCTGAACCCCTTTTCCCTCCAGATCAGGATGTTTTATAGGGGAGTTTACCTAAAGCGGGCTTAGAGCTTCCCCTTTTGGTCTGGAGTGTGAACATGTTGCATGCATTATGTTACCTGATAAAGAGATCTCTTTTATTGCCTTCAGACGTAACATCACTCCCCCTGGTGGAAGAATGACATTACTGCAACGACCAGGACCCTGGGGCGCTGCACAATCTCCTCTTGCTCTGCTTCAAGTGGACCTGAATCTATAAATAGAAAAGTGAACAACTCTTCGGAGTTACCAAGTGTGGGATCAGTTGTCTCAGGGCACTCGGCATGGTGGGAGAAAGGAGGATCGGGGTGAGGAATATGTGGTCCAGATTCACAGCTACTGAGACTTGACCATGTGGAAGTGGTGGTGGTGGTGATGGCAAAGTGACTGGAAGCATTATCTGCTATCCAACCAACAACCTTTTGACACCGCTCTGGGTTCAATAGTGGTGTGCTGTGGTCCCCTAGAAATTGGAACAGGAAGGTCAGGCGAGAAGATGTGGGTATTGGTTGTGGCACACTTTCAGCTTGCCCACGGCTTTGGCCTCTGCATGCACCATCACTATCACGTCCAGTTCCCTGTCCATAGCCACGCACCTTGCCCATTTTAAATAGAGGATAATATTTTCCATGTTCAAAAGAAATGGCTGAATTTGGAGCGAACTTATATGTGATCCGTGTGATGGAAAACCACAGTTTTAAATAGCTGGCCTGTAGGTAACTATTTTTAACAGCAAACTGTTGTCAATAACTTCACTACCACTCTACAACAACAGTTAAATGGAGGCCAGAAATGGCAGAATTTTGAGCACACTTATATGTCATCTGTGATGGATAAACCAAAGTTTTAAATAGATGGATTTTTAGCGCTGTAATATGTAAAGGATATGGCTGTATTCTGCAGTGCCAACAAGCAAATGGAGCAGAAAAGCGGTGTTCTCTGGATTGCTTTTTAAGAAAATAATCAGGATTAAAATCTGAAAAAAATAATCCTGGCCCCTGATACCTGGGGCTATGTCTAGAAATATCTGTAAAAGCAGCAGCAGGCAGAACTGGAATGGACCCTCTTGCTATATGCACTGCAGTCTGCCACATACACTGCCTGCCTAGCACTGATATCTATGCAGCTGGATTAGTCCTCGGAAGGACTGTTAGTTGGGATGGATATGTGAATAATATATTGTGGTGTACCTACACTAACTAAGAAATTAGCAAATCTCTCCCTAGCTCAGCAGCACCTCTCCCTACACTGCTTGATTCCAGAGTAGACTGTGACGAGCATGGCGGTGCCAAGTCTGATATAGACCTGATGACGATGTGCGGCCTCCAATCACTGTAATGCCACAGCCAACATAACTGCAACGTTACAGTGTGTGGCAGACAATCCTTGCATGTACATTGGCTCTCTAAAGAGAGCCAAGCATGCAGGGAGGGTACCCGAGCTCCTGCCAAGCAACCCCGGAAATACTCAGCAAGTGCCAAGCATCTTGAGCGGTGAGATGCTTGAGCGAATACCGAGTAGTGGCAAGCATGCTCGGTCATCACTACTGATGAGGCTGCAAACACTTTTTTGATGTGTGGAGACTCCAAGTTGGGTCTCCATCTGTTAGGTTGCCTGTAGTGGAAGGTGTGTCAGAGGCTTATTACACTGTTTCAACTCTGAATAAATTGATGCCACCTTAGTGATGTGTGACAATAATTTTATGAAATGTGGAGACTCCAAGTTGGGTCTCCATCTGGTGGGTTGCCTGTAGTGGAAGGTGTGTCAGAGGCCTATTATACTTTTTCTACTCTGTGGAAATTGATGCCACTTTAGTGGTGTGTGACAATAATTCTTTGAAATGTGGAGAATTTAAGTTGGGTCTCCTTTATGTGTGTCGCCTGTAGAAGTAGGGCTCCCAGACAGGCAGGCAGGCCTGCACTTACTTTCACTCAACTACCTATGTTACTATTTTTACATTTTTCTACCAATAATACTCTATGAAACTTATGTTATCTGAATGTGGGATAATTATAATAATAGCAAACAACTCCAATTAGAAATGTACCCCATGTTTAGACATTGCAGTAGCTTAAGTATCCATGGCTGCAACTACTCATATAGTGACAGTTAGCTAGTTGCTAGTGGTCATATCCCTGGATACCTAAACTATTGCAATGCCCTGCACATGAGGAAAGAGACACAGCGAATCAGAAGAACTATACTGCTACTTTTCTCATTGGAGGTATTTGCTAATAATATTATTACACCTACTACATACTGGCATAGGATCTTGGAGATGAGAATACCAAGGTCACTTATAAGGTCACTTATAGGGACAGTAATAGGCAGTGTTTCAAAATGATTTATGGTGAAAAATAAAAGAATCTTTGGAACATTTGGCTAGAAGAATACAAACTTTATGGGAATGGAATGATGTGAAGTTGAAGGATGTCGGCCATGGTGTCAAGTTGTGACAGGAGGCCCGAGGTAGTATGTTGTGGCGCACCTGGAAGCACAACCCAGGTGGTGCCATAGAACTCCCGAAATCGAGACGACGCCTGTCAAGGCCCAAAGACTTGCTATACATCCAGCAAGTTGCGGAGCCTAGACTGCACCGGTCAAAGCCTAAAAACCAGAACTATGCCGGTTAGGACCTGGAGTCCAGATGACACAAGTCAAGAGCAAAGGCATAGCTCTCATCCCATTTGGTATGAGATACATCTGCCATTGGTCAAGCACCAAAGATTCGTGAGGAGACTCCGCTTGGGGGTGGACGCCTGCGGTGGTAAATGGAAGGCATGAGTGAAACAGACACCAACCTATGGTACAGGGATCAGGGGTGGTGTAACAGACAGGGTGGGGACCGTCCAGAGTGTAAGAGGCACACATAGCATTGATAGAATTTGTCAAAAGGACTTGAGTAGGGTTGAGCGAAACGGGTCGTTCATTTTCAAAAGTCGCCGACTTTTGGCAAAGTCGGGTTTCATGAAACCCGATCCGACCCCTGTGCGGGGTCGGCCATGCGGTACGCGACTTTCGCGCCAAAGTCGCGTTTCAATGATGCGAAAAGCGCCATTTCTCAGCCAATGAAGGTAAACGCAGAGTGTGGGCAGCGTGATGACATAGGTCCTGGTCCCCACCATCTTAGAGAAGGGCATTGCAGTGATTGGCTTGCTGTCTGCGGCGTCACAGGGGCTATAAAGGGGAGTTCCCGCCGACCGCCATGTTACTGCTGCTGATCTGAGCTTAGGGAGAGGTTGCTGCCGCTTCGTCAGAAGCAGGGATAGCGTTAGGCAGGGTCCATTAACCACCAAACCGCTTGTGCTGTAGCGATTTCCACTGCCCAACACCACCTTCGGTGTGCAGGGACAGTGGAAGCTACATTTTTTTTTTTTCCCCCTCAGCGCTGTGGCTCATTGGGCTGCCCTAGAAGGCTCCCTGATAGCTGCATTGCTGTGTGTACGCCGCTGTGCAAACCAACTGCTTTTTTCAAAGCACAAATCCTCTTGTTCCTTCCTTTCTGCACAGCTATCTTTTTTGTTTGTACACACTTTTTATTTAATTTGTGCATCAGTCCACTCCTTATTGCTGCCTGCCATACCTGGCTGAGATTACTGCAGGGAGATAGTAATTGAAGGACACTCCCTGTTTGTTTGTTTTTTTTTGTGGGAGATTAAGATTGACATTTCTGCTAGAGTGCCATCCCTGTGTGTGCCATCTCTCACTCAGTGGGCCATAGAAAGCCTATTTATTTTTTTGCTTGATTTGGGTTATAAAATCTACCTGAAAAAATCACTACATCAATCAGTGGGAGAAAAATATTGGCCTCAGGGCATGGTCATGATTAAGGAAGCCTAGTCTCCAGAAACGCGTTGAGATTCTCACCCATATGGTTGTGCTGAAGTCTGTATCCTCCATGCTTAAAGTTTGTTAATAAAGAAAACGCTTTTTTATGGACTCGGTGAAGCTGGACATTTCTTTCTTTTCTTGGATCTTATATGCCTGGACACAGCGGGTCCGTGCTCCCGAGGTTTGGTTGCAGTATCACGGGTGAGCTGGTTTATGTTTCTTCCTACAAAGTTTATAAATTTTCCCTGGAACAAAAAAAAAAAAGTGGGAGATAAATATTGGCCTCTGGGCTTGTGTGCCACTCCTGACTCCTGTGTGCATCATCTCTCACTCAGTGGGCCATAGAAAGCCTTTTTTTGTTTTATTTGTTTTCTAAATTCTCCCTGAAAAAATCATTTTATTTTATTTGGTTTCTAAATTCTTCCTGAAAAAATCATTTTATTCTATTATTTTTTTTCCTAAAGTCTCCCTGAAAAAAAAAAAAAAAACAAATCAGTGGGAGATTAATATTGCCCTTTCTGCTTGTGTGCCAGTCTTGACTCCTGGGTGTGCCATCTCTCTCTCTCTCTCCAATTGTGGGCCATAGAAAGCCTATTATTTTTTTAGCTTGATTTGGGTTCCAAAATCTACCTGAAAAAATCACTACATCAATCAGTGGGAGATAAATATTGGCCTCTGGGCTTGTGTGCCACTCCTGACTCCTGTGTGCGTCATCTCTCACTCAGTGGGCCATAGAAAGCCTTTTTTTGTTTTATTTGTTTTCTAAATTCTCCCTGAAAAAATCATTTTATTTGGTTTCTAAATTCTTCCTGAAAAAATCATTTTATTCTATTATTTTTTTTCCTAAAGTCTCCCTGAAAAAAAAAACAAAAACAAATCAGTGGGAGATTAATATTGCCCTTTCTGCTTGTGTGCCAGTCTTGACTCCTGGGTGTGCCATCTCTCTCTCTCTCTCCAATTGTGGGCCATAGAAAGCCTATTATTTTTTTAGCTTGATTTGGGTTCCAAAATCTACCTGAAAAAATCACTACATCAATCAGTGGGAGATAAATATTGGCCTCTGGGCTTGTGTGCCACTCCTGACTCCTGTGTGCGTCATCTCTCACTCAGTGGGCCATAGAAAGCCTTTTTTTGTTTTATTTGTTTTCTAAATTCTCCCTGAAAAAATCATTTTATTTTATTTGGTTTCTAAATTCTTCCTGAAAAAATCATTTTATTCTATTATTTTTTTTTCCTAAAGTCTCCCTGAAAAAAAAAAAAAATCAAATCAGTGGGAGATTAATATTTACATTTGTGCTTCAGTGACAGTCCTGCGTGTGTGGCATCTCTCTCATTTGTTGCCACCAACAACAGAGTGTGTAACATTGTGCCTGATTTTCGTTGTGGTCTCACTCACCTGTAAAGGGGTAGCTAAATCATACTGAAGTTATAGCTCACCGTGAAATTTGTGTGACAGCAACAAATACCGTTAGTTTGTTTACGTTTTTAAAACAATGAGGAAGTATGGTGGAAGAGGTCGTGGCCGGGGGCGTTCATTGTCAGCTGGTAATGAGGGTAGTGGTAGTGGTGGAGCATCAGCTGGTCGTGGGAAAAAAATATTGCACCTAAGTCTGGAGCTGTGGAGCCAGGTTCGTCGTCTGGCTACACAAGGCCTCGAACGCTCCCTTTTCTGGGAGTAGGAAAACCGCTTTTAAAGCCGAAGCAGCAAGAGCAAGTTTTGGCTTATCTTGCTGACTCAGCCTCTAGCTCTTTTGCCTCCTCTCGTGAAACTGGTAAATGTCAAAGCAGCGCGTCGTTAGTGGATGTTCACGGTCAGGGACAAGTCGCTTCCTTGTCCTCTTCAGCAAAAACAACAACAGAGAAGAATGCAGCAGGCGACACAACGGGTTACTCCATGGAGCTCTTTACACATACCGTCCCTGGCTTAGAAAGTGAAGCAGTTAACAGTCCATGCCCATTACAAGTTGAATCTGACATGGAGTGCACTGATGCACAGCCACAGCCAGACTACTATGCTGGTCCTTTGACTCAGACCACAACATTGCCCTCGCAGGGTGCTGATCAAGAATCAGACCCTGATGAGACTATGTTGCCCCATCACGAACGCTATACCACCGACCGACACGGTGACACAGACGAAGTTGCACACGAGCTACAAGAAGAGGTAATAGATGACCCAGTTCTTGACCCCGATTGGCAGCCATTGGGGGAACAGGGTGCAGGCGGCAGCAGTAATGAAGCGGAGGAGGAGGGGCCGCAGCAGGCATCAACATCGCAACAGGTTCCATCTGCCGGGCCCGTATCTTGCCCAAAACGCGTGGCAAAGCCAAAACCTGTTGGAGGACAGCGTGGCCATCCGGTTAAAGCTCAGTCTGCAATGCCTGAAAAGGTATCCGATGCTAGAAAGAGTGCAGTCTGGCATTTTTTTAAACAACATCCAATTGATCAGCGCAAAGTCATCTGTCAAAAATGTTCAACTACCTTAAGCAGAGGACAGAATCTGAAAAGTCTCAATACAAGTTGCATGCATAGACATTCAACCACCATGCATTTGCAAGCCTGGACTAACTACCAAACGTCCCTTAAGGTTGTAGCACCCTCGGCCAATGAAGCTAGTCAGCAACGCAACATCCCTTCCAGCAGTGTAGTGCCACCATTTTCCGCACCACCTGCAGTATCTGTGCAGGTTTCTTTGCCAGGCCAAAGCAGTCAGGGTCAGGGAATCACCAGTTTCGTAGTAGGAAACACTGCATCTAGGGCACCGGCGGCAACAATACCATCTCCCACCGTCTCTCAGTCTGCCATGTCCACCGGCACCCCCGCTAGTTCCACGATCTCCAGCTCTCCAGTCCAGCTCACCCTACATGAGACTATGGTTAGAAAAAGGAAGTACTTAGCCTCGCATCCGCGTACACAGGGTTTGAACGCACACATAGCTAGACTAATCTCGTTAGAGATGATGCCCTACCGGTTAGTTGAAAGCGAAGCTTTCAAAGCCCTGATGGACTACGCTGTACCACGCTACGAGCTACCCAGTCGACACTTTTTTTCCAGAAAAGCCATCCCAGCCCTCCACCAGCATGTTAAAGAGCGCATCGTCCATGCACTCAGGCAATCTGTGAGCACAAAGGTGCACCTGACAACAGATGCATGGACCAGTAGGCATGGCCAGGGACGTTACATGTCCATCACGGCACACTGGGTAAATGTGGTGGATGCAGGGTCCACAGGGGACAGCAAGTTTTGGACAGTTCTGCTTAGCCCACGGTCTAGGAAACAGTTGGCTGTAGCCGTTCGCACCCCCTCCTCCTCCTCTTCGTCCTCCTGCAGAAGCGAGAGCTCGTCCACAGACCGCAGTCGCACAACCACTCCATCCGCAGCTGCCACTGTTGCACACCAGGTCTCCCGTTATGGGGCAGCTACTGGCAAACGTCAGCAGGCTGTATTGGCTATGAAGTGTTTGGGCGACAACAGACACACCGCGGAAGTTCTGTCCGAGTTCTTGCAGAAAGAAACGCAGTCGTGGCTGGGCACTGTAGGTCTTGAGGCAGGCAAGGTAGTGAGTGATAACGGAAGGAATTTCATGGCTGCCATCTCCCTTTCCCAACTGAAACACATTCCTTGCCTGGCTCACACCTTAAACCTGGTGGTGCAGTGCTTCCTGAAAAGTTATCCGGGGTTATCCGACCTGCTCCTCAAAGTGCGTGGACTTTGCTCACATATCCGCCGTTCGCCCGTACACTCCAGCCGTATGCAGACCTATCAGCGTTCTTTGAACCTTCCCCAGCATCGCCTAATCATAGACGTTGCAACAAGGTGGAACTCAACACTGCACATGCTTCAGAGACTGTGCGAACAGAGGCGGGCTGTTATGTTTTTGTGGGAGGATACACATACACGGGCAGGCAGTAGGATGGCAGACATGGAGTTGTCAGGTGTGCAGTGGTCGAAGATTCAAGACATGTGTCAAGTCCTTCAGTGTTTTGAGGAATGCACACGGCTGGTTAGTGCAGACAACGCCATAATAAGCATGAGCATCCCCCTAATGCGTCTGCTGATGCAAAGTTTGACGCACATAAAGGATCAGGCGTCTGCAGCTGAGGAAGAGGAAAGCCTTGATGACAGTCAGCCATTGTCTGGCCAGGGCAGTGTACAGGACGAGTTAGCGGGCGAAGAGGAGGAGGAGGACGAGGAGGATGATGGGGATGATTATATTTTTAATGAGGAAGCTTTTCCGGGGCCACTGGAAATTGGTGGCGCGGCAAGGCCGGGTTCTGGTTTTTGGAGGGACACAAGTGACGTGGATTTGCCTGAAACTGCCCCTCAACCAAGCACAACCGCAGATTTGAGAACTGGAACTTTGGCCCACATGGCGGATTATGCCTTACGTATCCTCAAAAGGGACACACGCATAACTAAAATGATGAACGATGACGATTACTGGTTGGCCTGCCTCCTTGATCCTCGCTATAAAGGCAAATTGCAAAATATAATGCCACATGAGAACTTGAAACTAATATTAGCAACCAAACAATCAACTCTTGTTGACCGTTTGCTTCTGGCATTCCCTGCACACAGCGCCCGTGATCGTTCTCACACGAGCTGCAGGGGCCAGCAGACCAGAGGAGTTAGAGGGGCAGAAATCAGAAGTGGCGTTGGCCAGAGGGGTTTTCTGACCAGGTTGTGGAGTCATTTTGCTATGACCGCAGACAGGACAGGTACTGCAGCATCAATTCAAAGTGACAGGAGACAACATTTGTCCAGTATGGTTACAAACTATTTTTCATCCCTTATTGATGTTCTCCCTCAACCGTCATTCCCATTTGATTACTGGGCATCAAAATTAGACACCTGGCCAGAATTGGCAGAATATGCATTGCAGGAGCTTGCTTGCCCGGCAGCTAGTGTCCTATCAGAAAGAGTATTCAGTGCTGCAGGTTCAATACTAACAGAAAAAAGGACTCGTCTGGCTACCCAAAATGTAGATGATCTAACCTTCATTAAAATGAACCACAACTGGATTTCGAAATCTTTTGCCCCACCTTGCCCGGCTGACACCTAGCTTTCCTATGAAAAGGTCTTGCCTGTGGACTATTCTGAATGCCTTTTCCAATCTCGTAATTTTCAGCACCTGATTGTCCAGCATACGACATGTTTACACCTCCCTAAATGGTCAAACTCCCCACACGGGGCCGTGGTATCGACACTTGGCGACAGCACCCGTGAGAGTGCTGTTTGTCTGAAGAGGTGGGTGTGCCCGCTTTTGGTCGACGGGCACTGCCACTGGGTCCCTCCTAGTACAATAAAGTGTCTCTGGCGGTGGTGGTGCGCACCCAACGTCAGACACACCGTTGTAATATGAGGGGCCCTGGGCCTGTACCGCCGGCCACAAGACAGTTCCCCCCCCCAGCTCAAACAGTGCTCTACCACTTGCAAAATTATCTCACAGCTCCACCAATGTTTAGTCTATGCGCTGACATCCTTCAATGCCTGCCACTGACAATACCATTGTATTGACATTTTTGTTATGTTAGGCCTTCGAAGCCTGTCTGCGGTCACTCCTTCCACTAGGCCTCCACTGACCACACCACTGCTGCCCGTGTACCCCTGGAACCAATTTAAAATTGCCTACAGCCAGCCCAATTTTTTTATTTTAGGCCTTCGATGCCTGTCTGCGGTCCATTCTTTCTACTACTACTACTCTGACCAGGCCACTGCTGCCCGCGTACCCCTGGAACCAATTTAAAATTGCCTACAGCCATGTGTTATTATTTTAGGCCTTCGATGCCTGTCTGCGGTCACTCCTTACAATATGCCTCCACTGACCACACCACTGCTGCCCGTGTACCCCTGGAACCAATTTAAAATTGCCTACAGCCATGTGTTATTATTTTAGGCCTTCGATGCCTGTCTGTGGTCACTCCTTCCACTAGGCCTCCACTGACCACACCACTGCTGCCCGTGTACCCCTGGAACCAATTTAAAATTGCCTACAGCCAGCCCAATTTTTTTACTTTAGGCCTTCGATGCCTGTCTGCGGTCACTCCTTCCACTAGGCCTCCACTGACCACACCACTGCTGCCCGTGTACCCCTGGAACCAATTTAAAATTGCCTACAGCCATGTGTTATTATTTTAGGCCTTCGATGCCTGTCTGTGGTCACTCCTTCCACTAGGCCTCCACTGACCACACCACTGCTGCCCGTGTACCCCTGGAACCAATTTAAAATTGCCAACAGCCATGTGTTATTATTTTAGGCCTTCGATGCCTGTCTGCGGTCACTCCTTACAATATGCCTCCACTGACCACACCACTGCTGCCCGTGTACCCCTGGAACCAATTTAAAATTGCCTACAGCCAGCCCAATTTTTTTATTTTAGGCCTTCGATGCCTGTCTGCGGTCCGTTCTTTCTACTACTACTACATTGACCAGGCCACTGCTGCCCGTGTACCCCTGGAACCAATTTAAAATTGCCTACAGCCATGTGTTATTATTTTAGGCCTTCGATGCCTGTCTGTGGTCACTCCTTCCACTAGGCCTCCACTGACCACACCACTGCTGCCCGTGTACCCCTGGAACCAATTTAAAATTGCCTACAGCCAGCCCAATTTTTTTACTTTAGGCCTTCGATGCCTGTCTGCGGTCACTCCTTCCACTAGGCCTCCACTGACCAAACCACTGCTGCCCGTGTACCCCTGGAACCAATTTAAAATTGCCTACAGCCATGTGTTATTATTTTAGGCCTTCGATGCCTGTCTGCGGTCACTCCTTCCACTAGGACTCCACTGACCACACCACTGCTGCCCGTGTACCCCTGGAACCAATTTAAAATTGCCTACAGCCAGCCCAATTTTTTTACTTTAGGCCTTCGATGCCTGTCTGCGGTCACTCCTTCCACTAGGCCTCCACTGACCACACCACTGCTGCCCGTGTACCCCTGGAACCAATTTAAAATTGCCTACAGCCATGTGTTATTATTTTAGGCCTTCGATGCCTGTCTGTGGTCACTCCTTCCACTAGGCCTCCACTGACCACACCACTGCTGCCCGTGTACCCCTGGAACCAATTTAAAATTGCCTACAGCCATGTGTTATTATTTTAGGCCTTCGATGCCTGTCTGCGGTCACTCCTTACAATATGCCTCCACTGACCACACCACTGCTGCCCGTGTACCCCTGGAACCAATTTAAAATTGCCTACAGCCATGTGTTATTATTTTAGGCCTTCGATGCCTGTCTGCGGTCCGTTCTTTCTACTACTACTACACTGACCAGGCCACTGCTGCCCGTGTACCCCTGGAACCAATTGAAAATTGCCTACAGCCATGTGTTATTATTTTAGGCCTTCGATGCCTGTCTGTGGTCACTCCTTCCACTAGGCCTCCACTGACCACACCACTGCTGCCCGTGTACCCCTGGAACCAATTTAAAATTGCCTACAGCCAGCCCAATTTTTTTACTTTAGGCCTTCGATGCCTGTCTGCGGTCACTCCTTCCACTAGGCCTCCACTGACCACACCACTGCTGCCCGTGTACCCCTGGAACCAATTTAAAATTGCCTACAGCCAGCCCAATTTTTTTACTTTAGGCCTTCGATGCCTGTCTGCGGTCACTCCTTCCACTAGGCCTCCACTGACCACACCACTGCTGCCCGTGTACCCCTGGAACCAATTTAAAATTGCCTACAGCCATGTGTTATTATTTTAGGCCTTCGATGCCTGTCTGTGGTCACTCCTTCCACTAGGCCTCCACTGACCACACCACTGCTGCCCGTGTACCCCTGGAACCAATTTAAAATTGCCTACAGCCATGTGTTATTATTTTAGGCCTTCGATGCCTGTCTGCGGTCACTCCTTCCACTAGGCCTCCACTGACCACACCACTGCTGCCCGTGTACCCCTGGAACCAACATCAGAAAATATAAAAATAAGTATTTTGCTTATAAAAAAGAAAATACTGGAGAGATATCAAATGCAGACATTTTAACATTAAAAACAAACACATACAACAAAAATCTGGTACAGTACTAAAAATGGCCACCAGCTACAATAACTTTCTCCTGCAAGTAGTTAACTGAAAGTTTTTTTCAATTTAAAACACAGATATGGCATCCACCGAGTGTTGTCCTGTCGCGTCTTCTTTATATTATTGCCAAGAAGATGCAAAACAATGAAAATAATAAAATCATTATTTACCAAAAAAATAGAGTAAGTCAAAACCACATTGCAAATAAACATTCATTACAAATAAAGAAGCAGGGCGCGTCCGAGGGTGAGTATATACCTAATAAGAATATAATCACCCTCGGACGCGCCCTGCTTCTTTCCGACAGCCTTCCTTCCTAAGAATCAGCCCTTCCGTGGTGTAGAGAGAGGGTTTGTTACACTCCAAGGTGTTCCCCAGGTTGCCTTTCCTGAGCTTCGATCTTCATGCTCTCGTTTAGTAGTTGTCGGAAAGTAGGCTGCATTAGGCCTACAAATTGGGTATGGGGTGGAGAGAGATGGTGTGTTACACTCCAAGGTGTTCCCAAGGTTTCCTTGCCATTGCTTCGGTCTTCCGACTCTCATTTAGTAGTTGTAGAAAACTACACTGCATTAGGCCTACAAAATGGGTATCGGGTGGAGAGAGATGGTGTGTTACACTCCAAGGTGTTCCCCAGGTTGCCTTTCCTGAGCTTCGATCTTCCGGCTCTCGTTTAGTAGTTGTTGGAAACTACACTGTATTAGGCCTACAAATTGGGTATGGGGTGTAGAGAGATGTTGTGTTCCACTCCAAGGTGTTCCCCAGGTTTCCTCGCCAATGCTTCGATCTTCATGCTCTCGTTTAGTAGTTGTTGGAAACTACGCTGCATTAGGCCTACAAATTGGGTATGGGGTGTAGAGAGATGGTGTGTTACACTCCAAGGTGTTCCCCAGGTTTCCTTGCCATTGCTTCGGTCTTCCGACTCTCATTTAGTAGTTGTAGAAAACTACACTGCATTAGGCCTACAAAATGGGTATCGGGTGGAGAGAGATGGTGTGTTACACTCCAAGGTGTTCCCCAGGTTGCCTTTCCTGAGCTTCGATCTTCCGGCTCTCGTTTAGTAGTTGTTGGAAACTACACTGCATTAGGCCTACAAATTGGGTATGGGGTGTAGAGAGATGTTGTGTTCCACTCCAAGGTGTTCCCCAGGTTTCCTCGCCAATGCTTCGATCTTCATGCTCTCGTTTAGTAGTTGTTGGAAACTACGCTGCATTAGGCCTACAAATTGGGTATGGGGTGTAGAGAGATGGTGTGTTCCACTCCAAGGTGTTCTCCAGGTTGCCTTTCCTGAGCTTCGATCTTCCGGCTCTCGTTTAGTAGTTCTTGGAAACTACACTGCATTAGGCCTACAAATTGGGTATGGGGTGTAGAGAGATGGTGTGTTCCACTCCAAGGTGTTCCCCAGGTTGCCTTTCCTGAGCTTCGATCTTCCGGCTCACGTTTAGTAGTTGTTGGAAACTACGCTGCATTAGGCCTACAAATTCGGTATGGGGTGTAGAGAGATGGTGTGTTCCACTCCAAAGTGTTCCCCAGGTTTCCTCGCCAATGCTTCGATCATCATGCTCTCGTTTAGTAGTTGTTGGAAACTACGCTGCATTAGGCCTACAAATTGGGTATGGGGTGTAGAGAGATGGTGTGTTCCACTCCAAGGTGTTCCCCAGGTTTCCTCGCCAATGCTTCGATCATCATGCTCTCGTTTAGTAGTTGTTGGAAACTACGCTGCATTAGGCCTACAAATTGGGTATGGGGTGTAGAGAGATGGTGTGTTCCACTCCAAGGTGTTCTCCAGGTTGCCTTTCCTGAGCTTCAATCTTCCGACTCTCGTTTAGTAGTTCTTGGAAACTACACTGCATTAGGCCTACAAATTGGGTATGGGGTGTAGAGAGATGGTGTGTTCCACTCCAAGGTGTTCTCCAGGTTGCCTTTCCTGAGCTTCAATCTTCCGGCTCTCGTTTAGTAGTTCTTGGAAACTACACTGCATTAGGCCTACAAATTGGGTATGGGGTGTAGAGAGATGGTGTGTTCCACTCCAAGGTGTTCTCCAGGTTGCCTTTCCTGAGCTTCGATCTTCCGGCTCTCGTTTAGTAGTTGTTGGAAACTACGCTGCATTAGGCCTACAAATTGGGTATGGGGTGTAGAGAGATGGTGTGTTACACTCCAAGGTGTTCCCCAGGTTTCCTTGCCATTGCTTCGGTCTTCCGACTCTCATTTAGTAGTTGTAGAAAACTACACTGCATTAGGCCTACAAAATGGGTATCGGGTGGAGAGAGATGGTGTGTTACACTCCAAGGTGTTCCCCAGGTTGCCTTTCCTGAGCTTCGATCTTCCGGCTCTCGTTTAGTAGTTGTTGGAAACTACACTGCATTAGGCCTACAAATTGGGTATGGGGTGTAGAGAGATGTTGTGTTCCACTCCAAGGTGTTCCCCAGGTTTCCTCGCCAATGCTTCGATCTTCATGCTCTCGTTTAGTAGTTGTTGGAAACTACGCTGCATTAGGCCTACAAATTGGGTATGGGGTGTAGAGAGATGGTGTGTTACACTCCAAGGTGTTCCCCAGGTTTCCTTGCCATTGCTTCGGTCTTCCGACTCTCATTTAGTAGTTGTAGAAAACTACACTGCATTAGGCCTACAAAATGGGTATCGGGTGGAGAGAGATGGTGTGTTACACTCCAAGGTGTTCCCCAGGTTGCCTTTCCTGAGCTTCGATCTTCCGGCTCTCGTTTAGTAGTTGTTGGAAACTACACTGCATTAGGCCTACAAATTGGGTATGGGGTGTAGAGAGATGTTGTGTTCCACTCCAAGGTGTTCCCCAGGTTTCCTCGCCAATGCTTCGATCTTCATGCTCTCGTTTAGTAGTTGTTGGAAACTACGCTGCATTAGGCCTACAAACTGGGTATGGGGTGCAGAGAGATGGTGTGTTCCACTCCAAGGTGTTCTCCAGGTTGCCTTTCCTGAGCTTCGATCTTCCGGCTCTCGTTTAGTAGTTCTTGGAAACTACACTGCATTAGGCCTACAAATTGGGTATGGGGTGTAGAGAGATGGTGTGTTCCACTCCAAGGTGTTCCCCAGGTTGCCTTTCCTGAGCTTCTATCTTCCGGCTCACGTTTAGTAGTTGTTGGAAACTACGCTGCATTAGGCCTACAAATTCGGTATGGGGTGTAGAGAGATGGTGTGTTCCACTCCAAAGTGTTCCCCAGGTTTCCTCGCCAATGCTTCAATCATCATGCTCTCGTTTAGTAGTTGTTGGAAACTACGCTGCATTAGGCCTACAAATTGGGTATGGGGTGTAGAGAGATGGTGTGTTCCACTCCAAGGTGTTCCCCAGGTTTCCTCGCCAATGCTTCGATCATCATGCTCTCGTTTAGTAGTTGTTGGAAACTACGCTGCATTAGGCCTACAAATTGGGTATGGGGTGTAGAGAGATGGTGTGTTCCACTCCAAGGTGTTCTCCAGGTTGCCTTTCCTGAGCTTCGATCTTCCGACTCTCGTTTAGTAGTTCTTGGAAACTACACTGCATTAGGCCTACAAATTGGGTATGGGGTGTAGAGAGATGGTGTGTTCCACTCCAAGGTGTTCTCCAGGTTGCCTTTCCTGAGCTTCAATCTTCCGGCTCTCGTTTAGTAGTTCTTGGAAACTACACTGCATTAGGCCTACAAATTGGGTATGGGGTGTAGAGAGATGGTGTGTTCCACTCCAAGGTGTTCCCCAGGTTGCCTTTCCTGAGCTTCGATCTTCCGGCTCTCGTTTAGTAGTTCTTGGAAACTACGCTGCATTAGGCCTACAAATTGGGTATGGGGTGTAGAGAGATGGTGTGTTCCACTCCAAAGTGTTCCCCAGGTTTCCTCGCCAATGCTTCGATCATCATGCTCTCGTTTAGTAGTTGTTGGAAACTACGCTGCATTAGGCCTACAAATTGGGTATGGGGTGTAGAGAGATGTTGTGTTCCACTCCAAGGTGTTCCCCAGGTTTCCTCGCCAATGCTTCGATCTTCATGCTCTCGTTTAGTAGTTGTTGGAAACTACGCTGCATTAGGCCTACAAATTGGGTATGGGATGTAGAGAGATGGTGTGTTCCACTCCAAGGTGTTCTCCAGGTTGCCTTTCCTGAGCTTCGATCTTCCGGCTCTCGTTTAGTAGTTCTTGGAAACTACACTGCATTAGGCCTACAAATTGGGTATGGGGTGTAGAGAGATGGTGTGTTCCACTCCAAGGTGTTCCCCAGGTTGCCTTTCCTGAGCTTCGATCTTCCGGCTCTCGTTTAGTAGTTGTTGGAAACTACGCTGCATTAGGCCTACAAATTGGGTAAGGGGTGTAGAGAGAAGTTGTGTTCCACTCCAAGGTGTTCCCCAGGTTTCCTTGCCAATGCTTAGATCTTCATGCTCTCGTTTAGTAGTTGTTGGAAACTACGCTGCATTAGACCTACAAATTGGGTATGGGGTGTAGAGAGATGTTGTGTTCCACTCCAAGGTGTTCCCCAGGTTTCCTCGCCAATGCTTCGATCTTCATGCTCTCATTTAGTAGTTGTTGGAAACTATGCTGCATTAGGCCTACAAATTGGGTATGGGGTGTAGAGAGATGGTGTGTTCCACTCCAAGGTGTTCTCCAGGTTGCCTTTCCTGAGCTTCGATCTTCCGGCTCTCGTTTAGTAGTTCTTGGAAACTACACTGCATTAGGCCTACAAATTGGGTATGGGGTGTAGAGAGATGGTGTGTTCCACTCCAAGGTGTTCCCCAGGTTGCCTTTCCTGAGCTTCGATCTTCGGCTCTCGTTTAGTAGTTGTTGGAAACTACGCTGCATTAGGCCTACAAATTGGGTACAGGGTGTAGAGAGATGGTGTGTTCCACTCCAAAGTGTTCCCCAGGTTTCCTCGCCAATGCTTCGATCATCATGCTCTCGTTTAGTAGTTGTTGGAAACTACGCTGCATTAGGCCTACAAATTGGGTATGGGGTGTAGAGAGATGTTGTGTTCCACTCCAAGGTGTTCCCCAGGTTTCCTCGCCAATGCTTCGATCTTCATGCTCTCGTTTAGTAGTTGTTGGAAACTATGCTGCATTAGGCCTACAAATTGGGTATGGGGTGTAGAGAGATGTTGTGTTCCACTCCAAGGTGTTCCCCAGGTTTCCTCGCCAATGCTTCGATCTTCATGCTCTCGTTTAGTAGTTGTTGGAAACTACGCTGCATTAGGCCTACAAATTGGGTATGGGGTGTAGAGAGATGGTGTGTTCCACTCCAAGGTGTTCTCCAGGTTGCCTTTCCTGAGCTTCGATCTTCCGGCTCTCGTTTAGTAGTTCTTGGAAACTACACTGCATTAGACCTACAAATTGGGTATGGGGTGTAGAGAGATGGTGTGTTCCACTCCAAGGTGTTCCCCAGGTTGCCTTTCCTGAGCTTCGATCTTCCGGCTCTCGTTTTAGTAGTTGTTGGAAACTACGCTGCATTAGGCCTACAAATTGGGTATGGGGTGTAGAGAGATGTTGTGTTCCACTCCAAGGTGTTCCCCAGGTTTCCTCGCCAATGCTTCGATCTTCATGCTCTCGTTTAGTAGTTGTTGGAAACTACGCTGCATTAGACCTACAAATTGGGTATGGGGTGTAGAGAGATGGTGTGTTCCACTCCAAGGTGTTCCCCAGGTTTCCTCGCCAATGCTTCGATCTTCATGCTCTCGTTTAGTAGTTGTTGGAAACTACGCTGCATTAGGCCTACAAATTGGGTATGGGGTGTAGAGAGATGGTGTGTTCCACTCCAAGGTGTTCTCCAGGTTGCCTTTCCTGAGCTTCGATCTTCCGGCTCTCGTTTAGTAGTTCTTGGAAACTACACTGCATTAGGCCTACAAATTGGGTATGGGGTGTAGAGAGATGGTGTGTTCCACTGCAAGGTGTTCCCCAGGTTGCCTTTCCTGAGCTTCGATCTTCGGCTCTCGTTTAGTAGTTGTTGGAAACTACGCTGCATTAGGCCTTCAAATTGGGCACGGGGTGTAGAGAGATGGTGTGTTCCACTCCAAAGTGTTCCCCAGGTTTCCTCGCCAATGCTTCGATCATCATGCTCTCGTTTAGTAGTTGTTGGAAACTACGCTGCATTAGGCCTACAAATTGGGTATGGGGTGTAGAGAGATGTTGTGTTCCACTCCAAGGTGTTCCCCAGGTTTCCTCGCCAATGCTTTGATCTTCATGCTCTCGTTTAGTAGTTGTTGGAAACTACGCTGCATTAGGCCTACAAATTGGGTATGGGGTGTAGAGAGATGGTGTGTTCCACTCCAAGGTGTTCTCCAGGTTGCCTTTCCTGAGCTTCGATCTTCCGGCTCTCGTTTATAGTTCTTGGAAACTACACTGCATTAGGCCTACAAATTGGGTATGGGGTGTAGAGAGATGGTGTGTTCCACTCCAAGGTGTTCCCCAGGTTGCCTTTCCTGAGCTTCGATCTTCCGGCTCTCGTTTAGTAGTTGTTGGAAACTACGCTGCATTAGGCCTACAAATTGGGTATGGGGTGTAGAGAGATGTTGTGTTCCACTCCAAGGTGTTCCCCAGGTTTCCTCGCCAATGCTTCGATCTTCATGCTCTCGTTTAGTAGTTGTTGGAAACTACGCTGCATTAGGCCTACAAATTGGGTATGGGGTGTAGAGAGATGGTGTGTTCCACTCCAAGGTGTTCTCCAGGTTGCCTTTCCTGAGCTTCGATCTTCCGGCTCTCGTTTAGTAGTTCTTGGAAACTACACTGCATTAGGCCTACAAATTGGGTATGGGGTGTAGAGAGATGGTGTGTTCCACTCCAAGGTGTTCCCCAGGTTGCCTTTCCTGAGCTTCGATCTTCCGGCTCTCGTTTAGTAGTTGTTGGAAACTACACTGCATTAGGCCTACAAATTGGTTATGGGGTGTAGAGAGATGGTGTGTTCCACTCCAAGGTGTTCCCCAGGTTTCCTCGCCAATGCTTCGATCTTCCGGCTCTCGTTTAGTAGTTGATGGAAACTACGCTTCATTAGGCCTACAAATTGGGTATGGGGTGTAGAGAGATGTTGTGTTCCACTCCAAGGTGTTCCCCAGGTTTCCTCGCCAATGCTTCGATCTTCATGCTCTCGTTTAGTAGTTGTTGGAAACTACGCTGCATTAGGCCTACAAATTGGGTATGGGGTGTAGAGAGATGGTGTGTTCCACTCCAAGGTGTTCCCCAGGTTTCCTCGCCATTGCTTCGATCTTCATGCTCTCGTTTAGTAGTTGTTGGAAACTACGCTGCATTAGGCCTACAAATTGGGTATGGGGTGTAGAGAGATGGTGTGTTCCACTCCAAGGTGTTCTCCAGGTTGCCTTTCCTGAGCTTCGATCTTCCGGCTCTCGTTTAGTAGTTCTTGGAAACTACACTGCATTAGGCCTACAAATTGGGTATGGGGTGTAGAGAGATGGTGTGTTCCACTCCAAGGTGTTCCCCAGGTTGCCTTTCCTGAGCTTCGATCTTCCGGCTCTCGTTTAGTAGTTGTTGGAAACTACGCTGCATTAGGCCTACAAATTGGGTATGGGGTGTAGAGAGATGGTGTGTTCCACTCCAAAGTGTTCCCCAGGTTTCCTCGCCAATGCTTCGATCATCATGCTCTCGTTTAGTAGTTGTTGGAAACTACGCTGCATTAGGCCTACAAATTGGGTATGGGGTGTAGAGAGATGGTGTCTTCCACTCCAAGGTGTTCCCCAGGTTTCCTCGCCAATGCTTCGATCTTCATGCTCTCATTTAGTAGTTGTTGGAAACTACGCTGCATTAGGCCTACAAATTGGGTATGGGGTGTAGAGAGATGGTGTGTTCCACTCCAAGGTGTTCTCCAGGTTGCCTTTCCTGAGCTTCGATCTTCCGGCTCTCGTTTAGTAGTTGTTGGAAACTACGCTGCATTAGGCCTACAAATTGGGTATGGGGTGTAGAGAGATGGTGTGTTCCACTCCAAAGTGTTCCCCAGGTTTCCTCGCCAATGCTTCGATCATCATGCTCTCGTTTAGTAGTTGTTGGAAACTACGCTGCATTAGGCCTACAAATTGGGTATGGGGTGTAGAGAGATGGTGTGTTCTACTCCAAGGTGTTCTCCAGGTTGCCTTTCCTGAGCTTCGATCTTCCGGCTCTCGTTTAGTAGTTGTTGGAAACTACGCTGCATTAGGCCTACAAATTGGGTATGGGGTGTAGAGAGATGGTGTGTTCCACTCCAAGGTGTTCCCCAGGTTTCCTCGCCAATGCTTCGATCATCATGCTCTCGTTTAGTAGTTGTTGGAAACTACGCTGCATTAGGCCTACAAATTGGGTATGGGGTGTAGAGAGATGGTGTGTTCCACTCCAAGGTGTTCTCCAGGTTGCCTTTCCTGAGCTTCGATCTTCCGGCTCTCGTTTAGTAGTTCTTGGAAACTACACTGCATTAGGCCTACAAATTGGGTATGGGGTGTAGAGAGATGGTGTGTTCCACTCCAAGGTGTTCTCCAGGTTGCCTTTCCTGAGCTTCGATCTTCCGGCTCTCGTTTAGTAGTTCTTGGAAACTACACTGCATTAGGCCTACAAATTGGGTATGGGGTGTAGAGAGATGGTGTGTTCCACTCCAAGGTGTTCTCCAGGTTGCCTTTCCTGAGCTTCGATCTTCCGGCTCTCGTTTAGTAGTTCTTGGAAACTACGCTGCATTAGGCCTACAAATTGGGTATGGGGTGTAGAGAGATGGTGTGTTCCACTCCAAGGTGTTCTCCAGGTTGCCTTTCCTGAGCTTCGATCTTCCGGCTCTCGTTTAGTAGTTGTTGGAAACTACGCTGCATTAGGCCTACAAATTGGGTATGGGGTGTAGAGAGATGGTGTGTTCCACTCCAAGGTGTTCCCCAGGTTTCCTCGCCAATGCTTCGATCATCATGCTCTCATTTAGTAGTTGTTGGAAACTGCGCTGCATTAGGCCTACAAATTGGGTATGGGGTGTAGAGAGATGGTGTGTTCCACTCCAAGGTGTTCTCCAGGTTGCCTTTCCTGAACTTCTATCTTCAGGCTCTCATTAAATTGTGGTTAAACGGAACAACTGCATTTGGCGTACTAGTTGGTTTGGGGCCTACTATCGGTGTCTGCCACTCCTTGCTGTTCTCCTGGTTTCCTGTCCTGAAATTCCAATTTCAGGCGCTCGTTAAGTAGTTGTTAATGTTAGACTGCATTTGGCCTACTAGTTGGGTTGGGGCCTACTATCGGTGTCTGCCACTCCTTGCTGTTCTCCTCCACTGAACAAAGCTGTGCCGCCTGTTTACTACGGTTGCCAATTTTGAACTGCATTTCGACTACTTACTGATTTGGGCCTACTCTCTGTGTCAGCCTCTCATTCCAGTTGTCCTCCACTGCAATGCCCCCTGGTTATTCCTGTGTTACCAATTTTGAACTGCATTTAGCCAACTTTATTCTTTGGGCCTATATCTGTGTTTCCTCCTCATCCTGCCCATTGCCCAGCCAGTGATAGATGAGTCTGCTGGTACATTGACCCATAATGCAACATTCCCCGTGCACGCTACACAACAACATTGTGACCCTGCTGAAAGTCAGGTTGCTCTTCCCGCATACCATACCACCTTACACGGGGACAAAGAGGAAGGTGCAGATGAAAGTGCAGGTTCCTTCATCAGGTGGGGGGAGGAATACTAGTTGGCGATGTCACTGGCACAGGGCCTCTCATAGTACGCAAAAGTGTTGCTGCCGGTGGGAGGCGCCCCCGCCGTGCAAACACACCGCTGTACTTTGAGGGGCCCTGTGCCAGTGCCAATGCCAACGAGTGGGCCCCCCCTGCTTGCTCAGGTTCACAGCACTTGCAAAGTTGAAATACTTACCTCTCCCTGCTCCACTGCCGTGACGTGGTCCAGATTTCCTGGGCCCACTAATTACATGAACCAGCTCTACCCACCACAACTTTAGCCAAATGACCCCCAATTTCAAATGCCTTCCAATTATTATAAGGTAAATTACGCTTGACAAGCTTCATTAAGAAGAATGGATGGTTTTGACATTAAAATGGGCACTCTAGGTGTTTTCCTGGCCCCCACTCACTGCCGACTATGCTGCCCCATTGACTTGCATTGGGTTTCGTGTTTCGGTCGATCCCGACTTTACGTCATAATCGGCCGATTTCACTCGACCCGACTTTTGAGATAGTCGGGTTTCGCGAAACCCGGCTCGACTCTAAAAAGGTCAAGGTCGCTCAACTCTAGACTTGAGGCCTAGACATGAACTGGGCCTATTATATAAAGGGTTTCATTATAGAAATAAGGAACAGGATATATGTAACATAGTGAAATTCCTCTGCAAGAGTTATAGTGCATTGATAATGACTTTGATATTATTGTATGTTGCATATTGTACTCTGTAATTACCCTGTTATCCTTGGGCTACTCTTTGTGAAAATCACTCCTTTTCTATATTCATACAAAGAGAATAAATAGTTAAGTTGGTTGCTTCCACTTTGTCCTTGCCTGTGTGTTGCATTACCTACTAACAATTATGCGACCCAGCATGAGTAGAACATTTTATGCAAATAAAGAGAGTTTTAAATATTTGTCCTTGACCATCATTCAAAGAAGTCCAGGCTGCAGCTGATATCTGACTTCCTCTTCATATTCAACTTGTTCAGTGACACCATTTCTGATTGGGCACCGGGGTCACATGTCATAACAACCGCATGAGAGCCCCGATACTGCGAATGCTAACACCGCTGGAATGGCACCGGCATGGGAGGGAAGTATAGGCTTTTTTATTTTATCAAGGTCAAGAGAATGGGCTCAACAGAAAAGCAGGTGAGTGCAGCAAGTGGTGAAGGTAAAAAATAACTTTTAATGAAAATAAATTAAAAATACATCCATATACAGTATATGGTATCCAGCACTCAGTACACACTGGCTATAGAACCTAATGACGTTTCTACTCGTAGATCGTCGGTTCTTCCATTCTGTTTATAACTTCATCAAGATTAATGGGCTTCCTTGTGTTATCTCCCCAATGATATATTGAAGAAAGCAGCCACAATCAAGTTTGGATTTTTTAAATGCACAACAGGAGCAAAAAGTTTATTCAAGTCACAACAGTGTTAAGGCAATTAGGAGAGGGACTCCGTGGTAGGTATAAAGTAGGTAAGTAGGTACTTTATACTTTATACCTACCACGGAGTCCCTCTCCTAATTGCCTTACCACTGTGGTGACTTGAATAAACATTTTGCTCCTGTTATGCATTTTAAAAATCCAAACCTGAATGCAGCTGCTTTCTTCAATATATGACTTTGTTTGGATCATTTCCACGTCCAGCCAGCACCTATCTAACCATACACTGAGTGCACGCCTTCTTCTCTATAACATCTCTCCTTTGATGGCAAATGACAAATCCAATTAGCCACTTATGGACCCTAGATGAAGGATGGACTTCAACCACATTGCCAAAAGCTTTGTAGAATTTTGCAGTTAAGAAATCACCACAATGTAGCAGGTCTTTACCCAGTTTGAATACAAGGGCAATGTATCAGTGTGGAATAGGTTTAGGAATTGGGTTACCTTCACAAAATGTATTGTAAAATGTAGTAAGCTTTGGAGCTAATTCAAGGTTGTAGGTTTTATAATATAAGTACAGTGAAGGAAATAAGTATTTTATCCCTTGCTGATTTTGTAAGTTTGCTCACTGACAAAGACATGAACAGTCTATAATTTTAAGGGTAGGTTAATTTTAAAATTGAGAGATAGAATATCAAAAATAAAATCCAGAAAATCACATTGTATAAATTATATAAATGTATTTGCATTTTGCAGTGAGAAACAAGTATGATGATGAATGATCCCCTACCAACCATTAAGAGTTCTAGCTCCTACAGACCAGTAAGGTGCCCCTAGTCAACTCTTTACCTGCATTACAGCTGTCTTACATAGCCACCTTTATAAAAGACTCCTGTCCACAGACTCAATTAATCAGTCAAACTCTAACCTCTACAGCATGGCAAGACCAAAGAGCTTTCCAAGGATGGCAGGTACAAGATCAAAGACCTGGGTGTGAAGGAGACAACTGTTGGTGCAATAGTAAGAAAATGGAAGATATACAAAATGACTGTCAATTGACATCGATCTGGGGGTACCGTGCAAAATCTCACCTCGTGGGGTATCCTTGATCATGAAGAAGGTGCGAAGTTAGCCTAAAACTACACAGAGGGAACTTGTTAATGATTGCAAGGCAGCTGAGACCACAGTCTCCAAGAAAACCATTGGTAACACATTATGCCGTAAAGGTTTAAAATCCTGCAGTGCCCACAAGGTACTTCTCAAGAAAGCACAAGTGCAGGCCCATCCGAAGTTTGCCAATGCACACCTGGATGATTCTGTGAGTGACTGGGAAAAGGTGATGTGGTCAGATGAGACAAAAATTGAGGCCTTTGGTATTAACTCAACTCGCTGTGTTTGGAGGAAGAGAAATGCTGCCTATGACCCAAAGAACACCATCCCCACTGTCAAACATGGAGGTGGAAACATTATGTTTTAGGGGGTTTTCTCTGCTAAGGGCACAGGACTACTTCACCACATCAATGGGAGAATGGATGGAGCCATGTACAGAAAAATCATGAGTGACAGCCTCCTTCCCACCACAGGACATTAAAAATGGGTCGTGGCTGGGTCTTCTAACAAGACAATGACCTAAAACATACAGTCAAGTCAACAAAGGAGTAGCTCAAAAAGAAGCCCATTAAGGTCATGGAGTGACATAGCCAGTCTCCAGACCTTAATCCCATAGAAAACTTATGGAGGGAGTTAAAGCTCCAAGTTGCCAAGTGACAGCCTCAAAATCTTAATGATTTAGAGATGATCTGCTCATCATCAACTACAAAAAATGTCTGACTGCTGTGCTTGCTAACAAGGGTTTTGCCACCAAGTATTATGTTTTGTTTGCCAGAGGAATCAAATACTTATTTCTCGCTGCAAAAGTCAAATAAATTTATATATTTTATGCAATGTGATTTTCTGAATTTTATTTTTGATATTCCCCCCAGGATGGGGCTTCTGATGGGGAACATATATATCAGGATGGGTTATATACACTGCTCAAAAAAAAAGGAACACTAAAATCCCACATCCTAGATATCACTGAATGAAATATTCCAGTTGTAAATCTTTATTCATTACATAGTGGAATGTGTTGAGCACAATAAAACCTAAAAATGATTAACGTAAATCATAACTAATATCCCACGAAGGTCTGGAGTTGGAATGATGCTCAAAATCAAAGTGGTAAATAAAGTTACTGGCTGATCCAACTTCAGTGGAAATGCCTCAAGACAAGGAAATGATGCTCAGTAGTGTGTGTGGCCTCCATGTGCCTGTATGATCTCCCTACAATGCCTGTGCATGCTCTTAATGAGGCATCGGATGGTCTCCTAAAGGATCTCCTCCCAGACCTGGACTAAAGCATCCGCCAACTCCTGGACAGTCTGTGGTGCAATGTGACATTGGTGGATGGTAGGAGACATGATGTCCCAGATGTGTTCAATTGGACTCAGGTCTGGGGATTGGGCGGGCCAGTCCATAGCGTAAATGCCTTCATCTTGCAGGAACTGCTGACACACTCCAGCCACATGAGGTCTGGCATTGTCCTGCATTAGGAGGAATTTAGGGCCAGCACATGGTCCCACAAGGAGTCTGGGGATCTCATCTCGGTACCTAATGGCAGTCAAGCTACCTCTGGAGAACACATGGAGGGCTGTGCGGCCCTCCGAAGAAATGCCACCCCACACTATTACTGACCCACTGCCAAACCTGTCATGCTGAAGGATGTTGCAGGCAGAAGACCACTCTCCACGGCATCTCCAGACTCTGTCACATCTATCACATGTGCTCAGGGTGAGCCTGCTTTCATCTGTGAAGAGCACAGGGCACCAGTGGTGAATTTGCCAATCCTGGTGTTCTGTGGCAAATGCCAAGTGTCCTGTACGGTGTTGGGCTTTGAGCACAACCCCCATCTGTGGACGTCAGGCAATCAGACCATCCTCATGGAGTCAGTTTCTAACCGTTTTTGCAGACATGTACATTTGAGGCCTACTGGAGGTGATTTTGCAGGGCTCTGGCAGTGTTCCTCCTGTTCCTCCTTGCACAAAGACTGAGGTAGCGGTCCTCCTGCTGGGTTGTTGCCTTCCTACAGCCCCCTTCACGTCTCCTTGTGTACTGGCCTGTCTCCTGGTAGCGCCTCCAGCCTCTGGACACTACGCTGACAGACACAGCAAACCTTCTTGCCACAGCTTGCATTGATGTGCCATCCTGAATGAGCTGCACTACCTGAGCCACTTGTAAATACTCAGGACCCCTCCCAGAAATAAAGGAGACCATATGAATGTAAAGTTCCAAAAACACATAAATTTTATTGAAAAAACACACAGAATAAAATTCTCAACCTTAATATGAACAGGTTAATACATAAAAAGTACCTCCGAGCTAAAAAAACACAGGTATCCTGTACTGGTGGAAACACATATTGGAGCTGCCTATATGACCAAATTTTATAACGTCAGGCCTAGGGACTGGCATAATGCTCATAATAAAAGGCAATTATATGATGATATCATGAAAATCTCTTTTGCGTGGGAAGCGCTCTATATGCACCACTGATAATCTATACAAGAACTACATATGTAGCAATCATGCCTACATTTCTTATCGTGTTCGCTATCAGCTGCTGCTAAATGTATAAAACAACGGTTTGTGCAAAGCTGCGCCACCCCAGCACCAGTATTCACTGAAACCACATACTAACAAGGGTGTATGTCGGAATTACACAAGGGCTAATAATAAACCATGCCGCTGGTAAAATGCATATCCAAGCGGCTATCCGTATAAACCTGACACTGAATGTGCCGATGATGTAAACTACCGCTAGTAAACACCCATAACCGAGATGTAAGGTGAAATAAAGAAGTCAAATATAATTACCAATGGACACCAGACACAGGACCTGCTAACTGCCCAACGCGCGTTTCGAGGGAATTCTTCTTCCACTTGTGTAGGTTGTACAGTCTGTCTTATGATACCACAAGTGTGAAAGCAAAACCTACATTCAAAAGTGACCAAAACATCAGCCAGAAAGCATTGGTACTGTGATGTGGTCTGTGGTCCCCACCTGCAGAACCACTCCTTTATTGAGTGTTTCTTCATAATTGCCAATAATTTCCATCTGTTGTCTATTCCATTTGCGCAACAGCATGTGAAATTGGTTATCAAACAGTGTTGCTTCCTAAGTGGACAGTTTGATTTCACAGAAGTTTGATTTACTTGGAGTTATATTCTGTTGTTTAAGTGTTCCCTCTATTTTTTTGAGCAGTATATATACTAGGATGGGGCCCAGGATAAGGGACATATATTCCAGGATGGGGCTCAGAATATGGGACATATATACCAGGATGGATAAATACATACCAGGCTAGGAAAAATAAAGCGGGTTCGGAAAGTATTCATACCCCTTTAAAATGTTCAGTCTTTGTCTCATTGCAGCCATTTGGTAAATTCAAAAAAATTCATTTTTTTCACATTAATGTACACTCTGTACCCCATCTTGACTGAAAAAAACAGAAATGTAGAAAATTTTGCAAATTTAATAAAAAAGAAAAACTGAAATATCACATGGTCATAAGTATTCAGACCTTTGCTCAGACACTCATATTTAAGTCACATGATGTCCATTTCCTCGTGATCCTCATTGAGATGGTTCTACTCCTTCATTGAAGGCCAGCTGCATTTCATTAAACTGATAGGACTTGATTTTGAAAGGCACACACCTGTCTATATAAAACCTCACAGCTCACAGTGCATGTCAGACAAAATGAGAATCATGAGGTCAAAGGAACTGGCCAAGGAGCTCAGAGACAGAATTGTGGAAAGACACAGATCTGGCCAAGGTTAAAACAGAGTTTCTGCAGTTCTCAAGGTTCCTAAGAGCACAGTGGCTGCCATAATCCTTAAATGGAAGAAGTTTGGGACCACCAGAAGTCTTCCTAGACCTGGCTGTCCAGCCAAACTGAGCAACCGTGGGAGAAGAGCCTTGGTGAGAGAGGTAAAGAAGAACCCCAAGATCACTGTGGCTGAGCGCCAGAGATGCAGTAGAGAGGTGGGAGAAAGTTCCACAAAGTCAACTATCACTGCAGCCCTCCACTAGTAGGTCCTTTATGGCAGAGTTGCCCAATTGAAGCCTCTCCTCAGTGCAAGACATATGAAAGCCCGCATAGAGTTTGATAAAAAACACATGAAGGACTCCCAGACTATGATAATTAAGATTCTCTGGTCTGATGAGACTAAGATAGATATTTTTGGTGATAATTCTAAGCGGTATCTGTGGAGAAAACAAGGCACTGCCCATCACCTGCCAAATACAATCCCAACAGTGAAACATGGTGGTGGCTGCATCATTCTATGGGAGTGTTTTTCAGCTGCAGGGACAGGGCGACTGGTTGTCATTGAAGGAAACATTAATGCGGCCAAGTGCAGAGATATCCTGGTTGAAAACCTCTTCCAGAGTACTCTGAACCTTAGACTTGGCTGAAGGTTCACCTTTGTGAGTAGCTCAGGCCCCGCCCATAGGGCAGGGGAACTTTATATAGGAGCTGCCCCTCAGCAATTGGCTGGGGACAGCATTTCAAGTACACACACTAACCCTGATAAAAGCAGGGGTGGTGTGGCCGCGCACGCCCTTAGCACAAACAGAAACCATTACACCACAATCAGTGCAGGAACTGTGGCTTAGGGCACCTGGCTGTGACTGCATGCACTGACACACATGGAAAGTCATGCACCAGCTGCAAATGACCTCGCAACCTGTGGACAGCTTCCATAGCAGCAACCAGGGACTGCACAAGTGGATGGTCATGCAGCAGAGCAAAGACCTAACCACCCATGTACGGCTACGCAGCAGAGCAGGGAACTGAGAAGGCTCCATACAGGTAGCAGCCAACAGTATCCCAGCTCAATTAAGGGGAAAGGAGCAAAGGTTTAAAGCAAAGACATGCAGTGTCACACCGAAAACCAGATACAGGCAGAACAATGTGACAGCTTGTTCCTGACTATGCGTACTACTTATCCCTTTGGTACGTCTGCCTCTAGTGTTTTTTTGACTCGGCTTGTCTGACTACTCTCTCACCACTTAATGGCGTCTGTGCTGCTGCTCTGTGATGCTTCTCTGTGTATGCAGTCTCACTTTCCTCTCAAGCTCCCTCTGGTGGGGGTTGCACTATGCTGCACTGCAACAGCATGACAGCAGCTCCCATCGTCCATTTTTTTCTCGGCCGTATTACACGTGCAATTGAAATCGCATCATGCTGGGATTTGCACCGTATATTGGCTGAGACTCGCCAATGAAAGTCTATGGGTGCAAGAAAAAAAGGATTACACATGGACCATGCTTGTGACTTGCGAGAAATACGCATCGGTGTCCTTTGGAAAAGCCGGCAATTCAGGGTGCTGTAATGTAAAATCACACTGACATGTTAAAATAGAATAGATAAATAAAATAAATGTAGACACATAGTATAGGTATATACACTGCTCAAAAAATAAAGGGAACACTTAAACAACAGAATAAAACTCCAAGTAAATCAAACTTCTGTGAAATCAAACTGTCCACTTAGGAAGCAACACTGTTTGACAATCAATTATTGGCAATTATCAAGACACACTCAATAAGAAGTGGTTCTGAAGATGGGGACCACAGACCACATCTCAGTACCAATGCTTTCTGGCTGATGTTTTTGTCACTTTTGAATGTAGGTTTTGCTTTCACACTCGTGGTAGCATGAGATGGACTCTACAACCCACACAAGTGGCTCAGGTAATGCAGCTCATCCAGGATGGCACATCAATGTGAGCTGTGGCAAGAAGGTTTGCTGTGTCTGTCAGCATAGTGTCCAGAGGCTGGCGGTGCTACCAGGAGACAGGCCAGTACACCAGGAGACGAGGAGGGGGCCGTAGAAGGGCAACAACCCAGCAGCAAGACTGCTACCTCAGCCTTTGTGCAAGGAGGAACAGGAGGAGCACTGCCAGAGCCCTGCAAAATAACCTCCAGCAGGCCACAAATGTACATGTGTCAGCACAAACGTTTAGAAACCGACTCCATGAGGATGGTCTGAGTGCCCGAGGTCCACATATGGGGGTTGTACTCACAGCCCAACACCGTGCAGGACACTTGGCATTTGCCACAGAACACCAGGACTGGCAAATTCGCCATTGGCGCCCTGTGACCCCTTGTGAGACTATATGCTTGTGCGGTTGGCCCTGGGTTCCTCCTAATGCAGGACAATGCCAGACATCATGTGGCTGGAATGTGTCAGCAGTTCCTGCAAGATGAAGGCATGTAAGCTATGGACTGGCCCACCCATTATCCAGACCAGAATCTGATTGAACACATCTGGGACATCATGTCTCACACCATCCACCAACGTCACTTTGCACCACAGACTGTCCAGGAGTTGGCGGATGCTTTAGTCTAGGTCTGGGAGGAGATCCCTTAGAAGTCCATCCGCCGCCTCATCAGGAGCATGCCCAGGCATTGTAGGGAGATCATACAGGCACGTGGAGGCCACACACACACTACTGAGCATCATTTCCTTGTCTTGAGGCATTTCCACTGAAGTCGGATCAGCCTGTAACTTTATTTTCCACTTTGATTTTGAGCATCATTCCAACTCCAGACCTCCATGGGATATTAGTTGTGATTTACGTTGATCATTTTTAGGTTTTATTGTTCTCAACACATTCCACTATGTAATGAATAAAGACTTACAACTGGAATATTTCATTCAGTGATATCTAGGATGTGGGATTTTAGTGTTCCATTTATTTTTTTGAGCAGTGTATATATATATATATATATATATATATATATATATATATATATATGTATCTAATATATAATTGCCTAGAATACTACTTCCTGCAATTTGTGCCAACTTCCGTGGCTTTGTCCGGAGCTAATGTCCGGAGCTAATGTCCGGAGCTAATGTCCGGAGCTAATGTCCGGAGATAAGTGACGTCAACAGTGTCCAGTGTCTGATTGGTTGCCGCCTGCTGCGAGTGACCAATCAGAAACGTGCCGTACTGTGACACACTCCGCCCGCCATTTTGGTGTGATTTTTGAATTTTTACCTCACAGCAAGTTTCTACTGCGTGGAAGCGGGCCCAGTGACGTTGCTCTTCAAGCTCCTGCCGAATTTCGTCAAAAAAATGATAATACCATTTACCAAAACTATATATATTTAGTTGTGAAGTGGTTCAGTGACATTTTCACACCAATTTTGAACTTTTGTTTGGTGTTTTCTCCATATACTGCCTATTATTTTTGTTCTTTCTTACTATTATTTATTAATTGTATTATTCTTACATTTGAATAAATAAAGTATATATGGATTCTAGACTCCCGATTCTTTAGAATCGGGCTGCCATCTAGTATATATATATATATATATATATATGCAGTTAGGTCCATATATATTTGGAAAGACACAACATTTTTCTAATTTTGGTTATAGACATTACCACAATGAATTTTAAACAAAACAATTCAGATGCAGTTGAAGTTCAGACTTTCAGCTTTCATTTGAGGGTATCCACATTAAAATTGGATAAAGGGTTTAGGAGTTTCAGCTCTTTAACATGTGCCACCCTGTTTTTAAAGGGACCAAAAGTAATTGGACAGATTAAATAATTTTAAATAAAACGTTCATTTCTAGTACTTGGTTGAAAACAATTTGTTGGCAATGACTGCCTGAAGTCTTGAACTCATGGACATAACCAGACGGTGTGGTTCCTCCTTTTTGATGCTCTGCCAGGCCTTTCCTGCGGTGGTTTTCAGTTGCTGTTTGTTTGTGGGCCTTTCTGTCTGAAGTTTAGTCTTTAACAAGTGAAATGCATGCTCAATTGGGTTGAGAGCAGGTGACTGACTTGGCCATTCAAGAATATTCCACTTCTTTGCTTTAATAAACTCCTGGGTGGCTTTGGCTTTATGTTTTGGGTCATTGTCCATCTGTAGTATGAAACGACAAACAATCAGTTTGGCTGCATTTGGCTGGATCTGAGCACACAGTATGGCTTGGAATACCTCAGAATTCATTCGGCTGCTTCTGTCCTGTGTCACATCATCAATAAATACTAGTGACCCAGTGCCACTGGCAGCCATGCATGCCCAAGCCATCACACTGCCTCCGCCGTGTTTTACAATGATGTGGTATTCTTCGGATCATGAGCTGTACCACGCCTTCACCATACTTTTCTCTTTCCATCATTCTGGTAGAGGTTGATCTTCGTTTCATTTGTCCAAAGAATGTTCTTCCAGAACTGCGCTGTTTTTTTAGATGTTTTTTAGCAAAGTCCAGTCTAGCCTTTTTATTCTTGATGCTTATGAGTGGCTTGCACCGTGCAATGAACCCTCTGTATTTACTTCAATGCAGTCTTCTCTTTATGGTAGATTTGGATATTGATACGCCGACCTCCTGGAGAGTGTTGTTCACTTGGTTGGCTGTTGTGAAAGGGTTTCTCTTCACCATGGAGATTATTCTGCGATCATCCACCACTGTTGTCTTCCGTGGGCGCCCAGGTCTTTTTGCATTGCTGAGTACACCGGTACTTTCTTTCTTTCTCAGGATGAGAATGACATAATGAAGGGATTGCCCACACCTGTCCATGAAATAGCCTTAGAGTCAATTGTCCAATTACTTTAGGTCCTTTTAAAAACAGGGTGGCACATGTTAGGGTATGTGCACACGTCAGGATTTCTTGCAGAAATTTTCCTGACAAAAACCAGATATTTCTGCCAGAAATCCGCATGCGTTTTTACCGCGATTTTGACGCGTTTTTGACGCATTTTTGACGCGTTTTTGGTGCGTTTTTTGTGTGTTTTTCCCCAAATGCATAGAATTGTGGGAAAAACGCAGAAAATCCGCAAAAACAATGAACATGCTCATTTTTTTACCGCGATGTGTTTTTTTCGCGGAAAAAACGCATCCATGTGCACAAAACATGCAGAATGCATTCTAAATGATAGAATGCATAATGTATGCTTTTTAATGAGTTTTTATAGCGTTTTTAGTGAAAAAACCTGTACGTGTGCACATTGCCTTAAGGAGCTGAAAATCCTAAACCCTTCATCCAATTGTAATGTGGATACCCTCAAATGAAAGCTGAAAGTGTGAACTTCAACTGCATCTGAATAGTTTTGTTTAAAATTCATTGTGGTAATGTCTATAAACAAAATTAGAAAAATGTTGTCTCTGTCCAAATATATATGGACTTAACTGTATATGTCATTGATGCATATATATATATACAGGTCCTTCTCAAAAAATTAGCATATAGTGTTAAATTTCATTATTTACCATAATGTAATGATTACAATTAAACTTTCATATATTATAGATTCATTATCCACCAACTGAAATTTGTCAGGTCTTTTATTGTTTTAATACTGATGATTTTGGCATACAACTCCTGATAACCCAAAAAACCTGTCTCAATAAATTAGCATATCAAGAAAAGGTTCTCTAAACGACCTATTACCCTTGCAAAAGATACCTGAGGCTTTTATAAACTCCCTGCCTGGTTCATTACTCAAAACCCCCATCATGGGTAAGACTAGCGACCTGACAGATGTCAAGAAGGCCATCATTGACACCCTCAAGCAAGAGGGTAAGACTCAGAAAGAAATTTCTCCACAAATAGGCTGTTCCCAGAGTGCTGTATCAAGGCACCTCAATGGTAAGTCTGTTGGAAGGAAACAATGTGGCAGAAAACGCTGTACAACGAGAAGAGGAGACCGGACCCTGAGGAAGATTGTGGAGAAGGACCGATTCCAGACCTTGGGGAACCTGAGGAAGCAGTGGACTGAGTCTGGTGTGGAAACATCCAGAGCCACCGTGCACAGGCGTGTGCAGGAAATGGGCTACAGGTGCCGCATTCCCCAGGTGAAGCCACTTTTGAGCTACAGAGAAGCAGCACTGGACTGTTGCTAAGTGGTCCCAAGTACTTTTTTCTGATGAAAGCAAATTTTGCATGTCATTCGGAAATCAAGGTGCCAGAGTCTGGAGGAAGACTGGGGAGAAGGAAATGCCAAAATGCCTGAAGTCCAGTGTCAAGTACCCACAGTCAGTGATGGTGTGGGGTGCCATGTCAGCTGCTGGTATTGGTCCACTGTGTTTCATCAAGGGCAGGGTCAATGCAGCTAGCTATCAGGAGATTTTGGAGCACTTCATGCTTCCATCGGCTGAAATGCTTTATGGAGATGAAGATTTCATTTTTCAGCACGACCTGGCACCTGCTCACAGTGCCAAAACCACTGGTAAATGGTTTACTGACCATGGTATTACTGTGCTCAATTGGCCTGCCAACTCTCCTGACCTGAACCCCATAGAGAATCTGTGGGATATTGTGAAGAGAAAGTTGAGAGACACAAGACCCAACACTCTGGATGAGCTTAAGGCCGCTATTGAAGCATCCTGGGCCTCCATAACATCTCAGCAGTGTCACAAGCTGATTGCCTCCATGCCACGCCGCATTGAAGCAGTCATTTCTGCCAAAGGATTCCCGACCAAGTATTGAGTGCATAACTGAACATTATTATTTGATGGTTTTTTTGTTTGTTACTAAAAAACACTTTTATTTGATTGGATGGGTGAAATATGCTAATTTATTGAGACAGGTTTTTTGGGTTATCAGGAGTTGTATGCCAAAATCATCAGTATTAAAACAATAAAAGACCTGACAAATTTCAGTTGGTGGATAATGAATCTATAATATATGAAAGTTTAATTGTAATCATTACATTATGGTAAATAATGAAATTTAACACTATATGCTAATTTTTTGAGAAGGACCTGTATATATATATATTTATATATATATATACATATATATACAATATTTCATAGAGAGTTAAGTAGCAGAATAGTCCTGAGGTGAACTTGGTAGCGTGAATGAAAAGGTTCAGAAACTTTCCCATGCTACAGAGTTCATGTCCGGTCAGGTGGGGAGACTGTGCAGGCAGGTTTTCATTCATTACACAGTGGTTTATGGCTGGGATGGTAGCATTAGCAATGCTCCCGGTTGTAATCTATTTAACTCCTTGAGATATATTGCATGGTGGGACTTGACTGTGTGGTGGACAGGTATGGGATATTGTTGCCTTTTTATTTTGGATGTTTTACAGAAGAATGAGGGCTTCCCTTGGATTGGGAGTGTAATAAAGATAGAAAACCTGTGTGTTTAATTATTTCATTAAAAGACTTTATTCTTAATGTGTGCGTATTTTTTGTAACCCTTTCATACTATTAGATTAACAATGGACAGGTGTGTTAGGAGTCGAGTTCCCGCCTCTGCACAGGGGGAATCTCGGGCCGTCTCTGCTGCGATCTCCCATTCTTCTCCTGCCGCAGTGGAGCCTGCTCAGCAGAGATGTCGGTCCCAGCGTCTTGCTCACTCCCACTCTGTACAAAGAGTTACTGCTGCTTTTCCTGCTTCTGCCATTGAAGTCAGTGCTGGGCAGCGGCGAGCAGATGCTTCTGGGACTAAGTCCTGCTTTTCTCATTCTGAGCATGCCCTGAGTAAGATCTCTCAGTGGAGGTCGAGGGTCACATGGTCAGGTATGGCAGTCTCTCATTGGTCCCTCTAGGAAGGTCTTTTACTTGCTGCAGCTATATAAGGCTCGCATGGCCACACGGCCATGCACTAGTGTCAATTCATATATGTGCTTTGCGCCAGTGTGGTTATGTATGAGTGTGTTCAGGGACCCGGCTGAAATAAGCCCCTAGAATACCGGCTTCTCCGGTGAGGAGATTGCATGTTGCATAACCACTGACTGCTATCAGCTTGGCAGTAAGCTTGTGCTCCTCTGAGGGTAACAGAGTGCAGTACTTCCCTTTCACGGCTACTCTGTGGAGTAACAGATCTAGTCTATATCCTCTAACAGTGCCACCATTCGCCAGCAGCAGGTTCCTCCTGCACGGTGGACCCCGGGCTGCGAATGCACCATTTATAATAAACATCTCTATTTTCTTGGTGCGTTCCGCTAGCCCTAACAAGGTGTCTTATTGAAACCTCTCCATTATTAACCAGACTTAATGTCACCTTACAATAGCAAGGTGACATTAACCCCTTATTACCCTGTATGACAGAATTGGCGTATCTTACAAATGCGCTTTTTCTGGGGTGGCTGGGTGCTGGTATTTTTAGCCAGGGGGATCAATATCCATGGCCCCTTCCTAGGCTATGAATATCAGCCCACAGCTGTCTGCATCGCTTTTCTGGCTATAAATTATAAAGGGACCCCACATCATTTATTTGGGGAGTCCCCCTATTAAAATAGCCTGTGAAGGCTAAATATACAGCCTGGGAAGATCCATGGGTATTAACTTCTACCCAGGCTAAAAACACCGGCAGTCGGCTTTCCTTCTCTGGTGAAGAAAATTGTGCTGGAGACCACACAATTTTTTTCTTTTGTAGGATGGAACATTATTTATTCATTATTTTCTGGGCCAGGATACATTATATGTCCATTTTGCAAGCCGGAGAGAAAATCTCGCCATACAGATGCCATACGGATGTCACACGACTGTCACACGGATGTCACACGGATGCTTAGATGCGAGAAAATCGCATCCTCGCATTGCACATGGATGACATACGGATCACTGTTCAGGGAGCATTGATGTGATTCTCGTCCGTAAAAAAAGGAACCTATTTTTATACGTTATGTTTGACTCTATCCTGAGAGTCAAAATTGATAAAGCAAATCCATAAAATCACCTTATCTGATTTGGCAAGATTTATTTTGCAAATTATGGTGGAAAATAAGTATTTGGTCATTAATAGTGTTGAGCGATACCATCCGATACTTGAAAGTATCGGTATCGGATAGTATCGGCCAATACCCGAAAAGTATCAGATATCGCCGATACCGATATCCGATACCAATACAAGTCAATGGGACACCAAGTATCGGAAGGTATCCTGATGGTTCCCAGGGTCTGAAGGAGAGGAAACTCTCCTTCAGACCCTGGGATCCATATTAATGTGTAAAATAAAGAATTAAAATAAAAAATATTGATATATTCACCTCTCCGGCGGCCCCTGGACATCACCGCGGGTAACCGGCAGGCTTCTTTGTTTAAAATGAGCGCGTTTAGGACCTGAGGAATGACGTCGCGGCTTCTGATTGGTCGCGTGCCGCCCATGTGACCGCCACGCGACCAATCAGAAGCCGCAACGTCATTCCTCAGGTCCTAAATTCCTAGAATGAGGAGTTTAGTGCCTGAGAATGACGTCGCGGCTTCTGATTGGTCGCGTGGCGGTCACATGGGCGGCACGCGACCAATCAGAAGCCGCGACGTCATTCCTCAGGTCCTAAACGCGCTCATTCTAGGAATTTAGGACCTGAGGAATGACGTTGCGGCTTCTGATTGGTCGCGTGGCGGTCACATGGGCAGCACGCGACTAATCAGAAGCCGCGACGTCATTCCTCAGGTCCTAAACGCGCTCATTTTAAAAAAAGAAGCCTGCCGGTTACCCGCGGTGATGTCCAGGGGCCGCCGGAGAGGTGAATATATCAATATTTTTTATTTTAATTCTTTATTTTACACCTCACTATGGATCCGATACCGATACCCGATACCACAAAAGTATCGGATCTCGGTATCGGAATTCCGATACCGCAAGTATCGGCCGATACCCGATACTTGCGGTATCGGAATGCTCAACACTAGTCATTAACAAAACTTCATCTCAATATTTTGTTATATATCCTATGTTGGCAATGACAGACGTCAAACTTTTCTGCAAGTCTTCACAAGGTTGGCGCACACTGATTGTGGTATGTTTCCTAATCCTCAATGCATATATCCTCTAGAACAGTGATGTTTTGGGCCTGTTGCTGGGCAACACAGACTTTCAACTCCCTCCAAAGGTTTTCTATGGGGTTGAGATCTGGAGACTGGCTAGGCCACTCCAGGACCTTCATATGCTTCTTGCGAAGCCACTCATTTGTTGCCCTGGTGGTGTGCTTGCAATCATTATCATGAATGACTCATCAACCTTTCATTGATTGAAGGAGGTTTGAACTCAAAATCTCATGATACGTGGCCCCATTCATTCTTTCATGTACACGGATCAGTTGTCCTGGTCCCTTTGCAGAGAAACAGCCCAAAAGCATGATGTTGCCCCCCTATGCTTCACAGTAGGTATGTAGGTATGGTGTTCTTTGGATGCAATTCAGCAATCTGTCTCCTCCAAACTTGACGAGTTTTGTTTCTACCAAACAGTTCTACTTTGGTTTCATCATACCATATGACATTCTCCCAATACACTTCTGGATAATCCAAATGCTCTCTACCAAACTACAGCCCAGACATGTACTGGCTTAAGCAGGCAGACGTGTCTGACACTGCAAGATCTGAGTCCCTGGTGGCGTAGTGTGTTACTTATAGTAGCCTTTGCTTTGGTGGTCCCATCTCTATGCAGGTCATTCACTAGGTCCCCCCATGTGGTTCTGGGATTTCTGCTCACCATTCTTGTGAGATCTTGCATGGCGCCCCAGATCGAGGGAGATTATCAGTGGTCTTATATGTCTTCCATTTTCTTATTATTGCTCCCACAGTTGATTTCATCATACTAAGCTGCTTGCCTATTGCAGATTCAGTCTTCCCAGCCTGGTGCATGGCTACAATTTTGTTTCTGATGTCTTTCGACAGCTCTTTGGTCTTCACCATAGTGGAGTTTGGAGTGTGACTGTTTGAGGTTGTGGACAGGTGTCTTTTATACTCATAACAAGTTCAAACAGGTGCCATTACTACAGGTAATGAGTGGAGGACAGAGGAGTCTCTTAAAGAAGAAGTTACAGGTCTGTGTCAGAAATCTTGCATGTTTTTAGGCAACTAAATACTTATTGTATACCATAATTTGCAAAGTAAATCTTGACAAATTAGACAAGGTGAGTTTTGGATTTTTTTCTCATTTTAACTCTCATAGTTGTGGTCTACCTATGATGTCAATTACAGGCCTCTCTCATCTATTTAAGTGGGAGAACTTGCACAATTGGTGTCTGACTAAATACTTTTTTTCCCCACTGTAGGTCCTCTGTCAAGAAATTTTCAGCTACGAATAGTAGGTTTCAAACTATGTGACAATCCTCTCTCCTAACTGCATATAAAACTCTGCTCAGTTTCATCCCTAAGTTGCCAGGCTAGGAAAGTGCGTGGTTTATTGCGAATTTCATAGTATTTTTTATTTATAGTATACTAAAGGTTTATCAATGCCATGGAGTATCAACTATTTTATTTTATCCTGACACCTGCTATTTGTCTCAGAAGGTGTAGAGTAGGGTTGAGCGAAATGGGTCGTTCATTTTCAAAAGTCGCCGACTTTTGGCAAAGTCGGGTTTCATGAAACCCGATCCGACCCCTGTGCGGGGTCGGCCATGCGGTACGCGACTTTCGCGCCAAAGTCGCGTTTCAATGACGCGAAAAGCGCCATTTCTCAGCCAATGAAGGTAAACGCAGAGTGTGGGCAGCGTGATGACATAGGTCCTGGTCCCCACCATCTTAGAGAAGGGCATTGCAGTGATTGGCTTGCTGTCCGCGGCGTCACAGGGGCTATAAAGGGGCGTTCCCGCCGACCGCCATGTTACTGCTGCTGATCTGAGCTTAGGGAGAGGTTGCTGCCGCTTCGTCAGAAGCAGGGATAGCGTTAGGCAGGGTCCATTAACCACCAAACCGCTTGTGCTGTAGCGATTTCCACAGCCCAACACTACCTTCGGTGTGCAGGGACAGTGGAAGCTACATTTTTTTTTTCCTCAGCGCTGTAGCTCATTGGGCTGCCCTAGAAGGCTCCCTGATAGCTGCATTGCTGTGTGTACGCCGCTGTGCAAACCAACTGCTTTTTTCAAAGCACAAATCCTCTTGTTCCTTCCTTTCTGCACAGCTATCTTGTTTGTTTGTCCACACTTTTTATTTAATTTGTGCATCAGTCCACTCCTTATTGCTGCCTGCCATACCTGGCTGAGATTACTGCAGGGAGATAGTAATTGAAGGACAGTTCCTTTTTTTTTTTTTTTTTTTTTTTTTTTGTGGGAGATTAAGATTGGCATTTCTGCTAGAGTGCCATCCCTGTCTGTGTCATCTCTCACTCAGTGGGCCATAGAAAGCCTATTTATTTTTTTGCTTGATTTGGGTTCTAAAATCTACCTGAAAAAATCACTACATCAATCAGTGGGAGAAAAATATTGGCCTCAGGGCTTGTGTGCCACTCCTTACTCCTGTGTGTGCCATCTCTCACTCAGTGGGCCATAGAAAGCCTATTTATTTTTTTGCTTGATTTGGGTTCCAAAATCTACCTGAAAAAATCACAACATCAATCAGTGGGAGAAAAATATTGGCCTCAGGGCTTGTGTGCCACTCCAGACTCCTGTGTGTGCCATCTCTCACTCAGTGGGCCATAGAAAGCCTATTAATTTTTTTGCTTGATTTGGGTTCTAAATTCTACCTGAAAAAATCAATAAATCAATCAGTGGGAGATTAATATTGGCCTTTGGGCTTGTGTGCCAGTCCTAAGCGTGCCATCTCTCTCTCTCAGATAGTGGGCCATAGAAAGCCTATTTATTATTTTTTTTATTGGGTTTATAAATTTTCCCTGGAAAAAAAAAAAAAGTGGGAGATTAATATTGGCCTCTGGGCTTGTGTGCCAGTCCTGAGCGTGCCATCTCTCTCACAAATAGTGGGCCATAGAAAGCCTATTTATTTTTTTGGTTGATTTGGGTTCTAAATTCTACCTGAAAAAATCAATAAATCAATCAGTGGGAGATTAATATTGGCCTTTGGGCTTGTGTGCCAGTCCTAAGCGTGCCATCTCTCTCTCTCAGATAGTGGGCCACAGAAAGCCTATTTATTATTTTTTTTATTGGGTTTATAAATTTTCCCTGGAAAAAAAAAAAAAAGTGGGAGATTAATATTGGCCTCTGGGCTTGTGTGCCAGTCCTGAGCGTGCCATCTCTCTCACAAATAGTGGGCCATAGAAAGCCTATTTATTTTTTTGGTTGATTTGGGTTCTAAATTCTACCTGAAAAAATCAATAAATCAATCAGTGGGAGATTAATATTGGCCTTTGGGCTTGTGTGCCAGTCCTAAGCGTGCCATCTCTCTCTCTCAGATAGTGGGCCATAGAAAGCCTATTTATTATTTTTTTTATTGGGTTTATAAATTTTCCCTGGAAAAAAAAAAAAAGTGGGAGATTAATATTGGCCTCTGGGCTTGTGTGCCAGTCCTGAGCGTGCCATCTCTCTCACAAATAGTGGGCCATAGAAAGCCTATTTATTTTTTTGGTTGATTTGGGTTCTAAATTCTACCTGAAAAAATCAATAAATCAATCAGTGGGAGATTAATATTGGCCTTTGGGCTTGTGTGCCAGTCCTAAGCGTGCCATCTCTCTCTCTCAGATAGTGGGCCATAGAAAGCCTATTTATTATTTTTTTTATTGGGTTTATAAATTTTCCCTGGAAAAAAAAAAAAAGTGGGAGATTACTATTGGCCTCTGGGCTTGTGTGCCAGTCCTGAGCGTGCCATCTCTCTCACAAATAGTGGGCCATAGAAAGCCTATTTATTTTTTTGGTTGATTTGGGTTCTAAATTCTACCTGAAAAAATCAATAAATCAATCAGTGGGAGATAAATATTGGCCTCTGGGCTTGTGTGCCACTCCTGACTCCTGTGTGCGTCCTCTCTCACTCAGTGGGCCCTACAAAGCCTATTTTTTTTTTATTTGTTTTCTAAATTCTCCCTGAAACAATCATTTTATTTTATTTGGTTTCTAAATTATTCCTGAAAAAATCTTTTTTTTTGTATTTTTTTTTTCTAAAGTCTCCCTGAAAAAAAAAAAAAATAATCAAATCAGTGGGAGATTAATATTGCCCTTTCTGCTTGTGTGCCAGTCTTCACTCCTGGGTGTGCCATCTCTCTCTCTCCAATTGTGGGCCATAGAAAGCCTATTAATTTTTTTGCTTGATTTGGATTCCAAAATCTACCTGAAAAAATCACTAAATCAATCAGTGGGAGATAAATATTGGCCTCTGGGCTTGTGTGCCACTCCTGACTCCTGTGTGCGTCCTCTCTCACTCAGTGGGCCCTACAAAGCCTATTTTTTTTTTATTTGTTTTCTAAATTCTCCCTGAAACAATCATTTTATTTTATTTTGTTTCTAAATTCTTCCTGAAAAATTCATTTTTTTGTATTTTTTTTTCTAAAGTCTCCCTGAAAAAAAAAAAAAAAATCAAATCAGTGGGAGATTAATATTGCCCTTTCTGCTTGTGTGCCAGTCTTGACTCCTGGGTGTGCCATCTCTCTCTCTCCAATTGTGGGCCATAGAAAGCCTATTAATTTTTTTGCTTGATTTGGGTTCCAAAATCTACCTGAAAAAATCACTAAATCAATCAGTGGGAGATAAATATTGGCCTCTGGGCTTGTGTGCCACTCCTGACTCCTGTGTGCGTCCTCTCTCACTCAGTGGGCCCTACAAAGCCTATTTTTTTTTTATTTGTTTTCTAAATTCTCCCTGAAACAATCATTTTATTTTATTTGGTTTCTAAATTCTTCCTGAAAAATTCATTTTTTTGTATTTTTTTTTTCTAAAGTCTCCCTGAAAAAAAAAAAAAATCAAATCAGTGGGAGATTAATATTGCCCTTTCTGCTTGTGTGCCAGTCTTGACTCCTGGGTGTGCCATCTCTCTCTCTCCAATTGTGGGCCATAGAAAGCCTATTAATTTTTTTGCTTGATTTGGGTTCCAAAATCTACCTGAAAAAATCACTAAATCAATCAGTGGGAGATAAATATTGGCCTCTGGGCTTGTGTGCCACTCCTGACTCCTGTGTGCGTCCTTTCTCACTCAGTGGGCCATAGAAAGCCTATTTTTTTTTTATTTGTTTTCTAAATTCTCCCTGAAACAATCATTTCATTTTATTTGGTTTCTAAATTCTTCCTGAAAAATTCATTTTTTTGTATTTTTTTTTTCTAAAGTCTCCCTGAAAAAAAAAAAAAAAAATCAGTGGGAGATTAATATTGCCTTTTCTGCTTGTGTGCCAGTCTTGACTCCTGGGTGTGCCATCTCTCTCTCTCTCTCTCCAATTGTGGGCCATAGAAAGCCTATTTATTTTTTTGCTTGATTTGGGTTCCAAAATCTACCTGAAAAAATCACTAAATCAATCAGTGGGAGATAAATATTGGCCTCTGGGCTTGTGTGCCACTCCTGACTCCTGTGTGCGTCCTCTCTCACTCAGTGGGCCATAGAAAGCCTATTTTTTTTTTATTTGTTTTCTAAATTCTCCCTGAAACAATCATTTCATTTTATTTGGTTTATAAATTCTTCCTTAAAAAATCATTTTTTTTTTTTTTTTTTTCTAAAGTCTCCCTTTTAAAAAAAAAAAAACAAATCAGTGGGAGATTAATATTTACATTTGCGCTTCAGTGACAGTCCTGCGTGTGTGGCATCTCTCTCATTTGTTGCCACCAACAACAGAGTGTGTAACATTGTGCCTGATTTTCGTTGTGGTCTCACCCACCTGTAAAGGGGTAGCTAAATCATACTGAAGTTATAGCTCACCGTGTAAGTTGTGTGACAGCAACAAATACCGTTAGTTTGGTAACGTTTTTAAAACAATGAGGAAGTCTGGTGGAAGAGGTCGTGGCCGGGGGCGTTCATTGTCAGCTGGTAATGAGGGTAGTGGTAGTGGTGGAGCATCAGGTGGTCGTGGGAAAAAAAATATTGCACCTAAGTCTGGAGCTGTGGAGCCAGGTTCGTCGTCTGGCTACACAAGGCCTCGAACGCTCCCTTTTCTGGGAGTAGGAAAACCGCTTTTAAAGCCGGAGCAGCAAGAGCAAGTTTTGGCTTATCTTGCTGACTCAGCCTCTAGCTCTTTTGCCTCCTCTCGTGAAACTGGTAAAAGTAAAAGCAGCGCGTCGTTAGTGGATGTTCACGGTCAGGGACAAGTCGCTTCCTTGTCCTCTTCAGCAAAAACAACAACAGAGAAGAATGCAGCAGGCGACACAACGGGTTACTCCATGGAGCTCTTTACACATACCATCCCTGGCTTAGAAAGTGAAGCAGTTAACAGTCCATGCCCATTACAAGTTGAATCTGACATGGAGTGCACTGATGCACAGCCACAGCCAGACTACTATGCTGGTCCTTTGACTCAGACCACAACATTGCCCTCGCAGGGTGCTGATCAAGAATCAGACCCTGATGAGACTATGTTGCCCCATCACGAACGCTATACCACCGACCGACACGGTGACACAGACGAAGTTGCACACGAGCTACAAGAAGAGGTAATAGATGACCCAGTTCTTGACCCCGATTGGCAGCCATTGGGGGAACAGGGTGCAGGCGGCAGCAGTTCTGAAGCGGAGGAGGAGGGGCCGCAGCAGGCATCAACATCGCAACAGGTTCCATCTGCCGGGCCCGTATCTTGCCCAAAACGCGTGGCAAAGTCAAAACCTGTTGGAGGACAGCGTGGCCATCCGGTTAAAGCTCAGTCTGCAATGCCTGAAAAGGTATCCGATGCTAGAAAGAGTGCAGTCTGGCATTTTTTAAACAACATCCAATTGATCAGCGCAAAGTCATCTGTCAAAAATGTTCAACTACCTTAAGCAGAGGGCAGAATCTGAAAAGTCTCAATACAAGTTGCATGCATAGACATTTAACCACCATGCATTTGCAAGCTTGGACTAACTACCAAACGTCCCTTAAGGTTGTAGCACCCTCGGCCAATGAAGCTAGTCATCAACGCAACATCCCTTCTGGCAGTGTAGGGCCACCATTTTCTGCACCACCTGCAGTATCTGTGCAGGTTTCTTTGCCAGGCCAAAGCAGTCAGGGTCAGGGAATCACCAGTTTCGTAGTAGGAAACACTGCATCTAGGGCACCGGCGGCAACAATACCATCTCCCACCGTCTCTCAGTCTGCCATGTCCACCGGCACCCCCGCTAGTTCCACGATCTCCAGCTCTCCAGTCCAGCTCACCCTACATGAGACTATGGTTAGAAAAAGGAAGTACTTAGCCTCGCATCCGCGTACACAGGGTTTGAACGCCCACATAGCTAGACTAATCTCGTTAGAGATGATGCCCTACCGGTTAGTTGAAAGCGTAGCTTTCAAAGCCCTGATGGACTACGCTGTACCATTCTACGAGCTACCCAGTCGACACTTTTGTTTCCAGAAAAGCCATCCCAGCCCTCCACCAGCATGTTAAAGAGCGCATCGTCCATGCACTCAGGCAATCTGTGAGCACAAAGGTGCACCTGACAACAGATGCATGGACCAGTAGGCATGGCCAGGGACGTTACGTGTCCATCACGGCACACTGGGTAAATGTGGTGGATGCAGGGTCCACAGGGGACAGCAAGTTTGGGACAGTTCTGCCTAGCCCACGGTCTAGGAAACAGTTGGCTGTAGCCGTTCGCACCCCCTCCTCCTCCTCCTCGTCCTCCTGCAGAAGCGAGACCTCGTCCACAGACCGCAGTCGCACAACCACTCCATCCGCAGCTGCCACTGTTGCACACCAGGTCTCCCATTATGGGGCAGCTACTGGCAAACGTCAGCAGGCTGTATTGGCTATGAAGTGTTTGGGCGACAACAGACAAACCGCTGAAGTTCTGTCCGAGTTCTTGCAGAAAGAAACGCAGTCGTGGCTGGGCACTGTAGATCTTGAGGCAGGCAAGGTAGTGAGTGATAACGGAAGGAATTTCATGGCTGCCATCTCCCTTTCCCAACTGAAACACATTCCTTGCCTGGCTCACACCTTAAACCTGGTGGTGCAGTGCTTCCTGAAAAGTTATCCGGGGTTATCCGACCTGCTCCTCAAAGTGCGTGGACTTTGCTCACATATCCGCCGTTCGCCCGTACACTCCAGCCGTATGCAGACCTATCAGCGTTCTTTGAACCTTCCCCAGCATCGCCTAATCATAGACGTTGCAACAAGGTGGAACTCAACACTGCACATGCTTCAGAGACTGTGTGAACAGAGGCGGGCTGTTATGTTTTTGTGGGAGGATACACATACACGGGCAGGCAGTAGGATGGCAGACATGGAGTTGTCAGGTGTGCAGTGGTCGAAGATTCAAGACATGTGTCAAGTCCTTCAGTGTTTTGAGGAATGCACACGGCTGGTTAGTGCAGACAACGCCATAATAAGCATGAGCATCCCCCTAATGCGTCTGCTGATGCAAAGTTTGACGCACATAAAGGATCAGGCGTCTGAAGCTGAGGAAGAGGAAAGCCTTGATGACAGTCAGCCATTGTCTGGCCAGGGCAGTGTACAGGACGAGGTAGCGGGCGAACAGGAGGAGGAGGACGAGGAGGATGATGGGGATGATTATATTTTTAATGAGGAAGCTTTTCTGGGGCCAGTGGAAATTCTTGGCGCGGCAAGGCCGGGTTCTGGTTTTTGGAGGGACACAAGTGACGTGGATTTGCCAGAAACTGCCCCTCAACCAAGCACAACCACAGATTTGAGAACTGGAACTTTGGGCCACATGGCGGATTATGCCTTACGAATCCTCAAAAGGGACACACGCAAAACAAAAATGATGAACGATGACGATTACTGGTTGGCCTGCCTCCTTGATCCTCGCTATAAAGGCAAATTGCAAAATATAATGCCACATGAGAACTTGGAACTAATATTAGCAACCAAACAATCAACTCTTGTTGACCGTTTGCTTCTGGCATTCCCTGCACACAGCGCCCGTGATCGTTCTAACACGAGCTGCAGGGGCCAGCAGACCAGAGGTGTTAGAGGGGCAGAAATCAGAAGTGGCGTTGGCCAGAGGGGTTTTCTGACCAGGTTGTGGAGTGATTTTGCTATGACCGCAGACAGGACAGGTACTGCAGCATCAATTCAAAGTGACAGGAGACAACATTTGTCCAGTATGGTTACTAACTATTTTTCATCCCTTATCGACGTTCTCCCTCAACCGTCATTCCCATTTGATTACTGGGCATCAAAATTAGACACCTGGCCAGAATTGGCAGAATATGCATTGCAGGAGCTTGCTTGCCCGGCAGCTAGTGTCCTATCAAAAAGAGTATTCAGTGCTGCAGGTTCAATACTAACAGAAAAAAGGACTCGTCTGGCTACCCAAAATGTAGATGATCTAACCTTCATTAAAATGAACCACAACTGGATTTCGAAATCTTTTGCCCCACCTTGCCCGGCTGACACCTAGCTTTCCTATGTAAAGGTCTTGCCTGTGGACTATTCTGAACGACTTTTCCAATCTCGTAATTTGCAGCACCTGATTGTCCAGCATCCGACATGTTAACACCTCCCTAAATGGCCAAAGTCCCCACACGGGGCCGTGGTATCGCCACTTGACGCCAGCACCCGTGAGAGTACTGTTTGTCTGAGGAGGTGGGTGTGCCCGCTTTTGGTCGATGGCACTGCCACTAGGTCCCTCATAGTACAATAAAGTGTCTGGCGGTGGTGGTGCGCACCCAACGTCAGACACACCGTTGTAATATGAGGGGCCCTGGGCCTGTACCGCCGGCCACAAGACAGTCCCCCCCCCCAGCTCAAACAGTGCTCTACCACTTGCAAAATTTTCTCTCACAGCTACACCAATGTTTAGTCTATGCGCTGACATCCTTCAATGCCTGGCACTGTCAATACCATTGTATTGACATTTTTCTTATGTTAGGCCTTCGAAGCCTGTCTGCGGTCACTCCTTCCACTAGGCCTCCACTGACCTGTCTACTGCTGTTCCCCTGGAACCAATTTTAAATTGCCTACATCCCAATTTTTGTTATGTTAGGCCTTCGAAGCCTGTCTGCGGCACGTTCTTTCCACTACTACTACACTGACCAGGCCACTGCTGCCCGTGTTCCCCTGGAACCAATTTAAAATTGCCGACAGCAAGCCCAATTTATTATGTTAGGGCTTCGAAGCCTGTCTGCGGTCCCTCCTTCCACTAGGCCTCCACTGACCTGTCTACTGCTGTCCGTGTTCCCCTGGAACCAATTGTAAATTGCCTACATCCCAATTTTTGTTATGTTAGGCCTTCGAAGCCTGTCTGCGGCCCGTTCTTTCCACTACTACTACACAGACCAGGCCACTGCTGCCCGTGTTCCCCTGGAACCAATTTTAAATTGCCTACAGCCAGCCCAATTTATTATGTTAGGCCTTCGAAGCCTGTCTGCGGTCCCTCCTTCCACTAGGCCTCCACTGACCTGTCTACTGCTGCCCGTGTACCCCTTGAACCAACATCAGAAAATATAAAAATAAGTATTTTGCTTATAAAAAAGAAAATACTGGAGAGATATCAAATGCAGACATTTTAACATTAAAAACAAACACATACAACAAAAAACTGGTACAGTACTAAAAATGGCCACCAGCTACAATAACTTTCTCCTGCAAGTAGTTAAGTGAAAGTTTTTTTCAATTTAAAACACAGATATGGCATCCATCAAGTGTTGTCCTGTCGCGTCTTCTTTATATTATTGCCAAGAAGATGCAAAACAATGAAAATAATAAAATCATTATTTACCAAAAAAATAGAGTAAGTCAAAACCACATTGCAAATAAACATTCATTACAAATAAAGAAGCAGGGCGCGTCCGAGGGTGAGTATATACCTAATAAGAATATAATCACCCTCGGACGCGCCCTGCTTCTTTCCGACAGCCTTCCTTCCTAAGAATCAGCCCTTCCGTGGTGTAGAGAGAGGGTGTGTTACACTCCAAGGTGTTCCCCAGGTTGCCTTTCCTGAGCTTTGATCTTCATGCTCTCGTTTAGTAGTTGTCGGAAAGTAGGCTGCATTAGGCCTACAAATTGTGTATGGGGTGGAGAGAGATGGTGTGTTACACTCCAAGGTGTTCCCCAGGTTTCCTTGCCATTGCTTCGGTCTTCCGACTCTCGTTTATTAGTTGTAGAAAACTACACTGCATTAGGCCTACAAAATGGGTATCGGGTGGAGAGAGATGGTGTGTTACACTCCAAGGTGTTCCCCAGGTTTCCTTGCCATTGCTTCGGTCTTCCGACTCTTGTTCAGTAGTTGTAGAAAACTACACTGCATTAGGCCTACAAAATGGGTATCGGGTGGAGAGAGATGGTGTGTTACACTCCAAGGTGTTCTCCAGGTTGCCTTTCCAGAGCTTCGATCTTAATGCTCTCGTTTAGTAGTTGTTGGAAACTACACTGCATTAGGCCTCCAAATTGGCTATGGGGTGGAGAGAGATGGTGTGTTACACTCCAAGGTGTTCTCCAGGTTTCCTTGCCATTGCTTCGATCTTCCGACTCTCGTTTAGTAGTTGTAGAAAACTACACTGCATTAGGCCTACAAAATGGGTATCGGGTGGAGAGAGATGGTGTGTTACACTCCAAGGTGTTCCCCAGGTTTCCTTGCCATTGCTTCGGTCTTCCGACTCTCGTTTAGTAGTTGTAGAAAACTACACTGCATTAGGCCTACAAAATGGGTATGGGGTGGAGAGAGATGGTGTGTTCCACTCCAAGGTGTTCTACAGGTTGCCTTTCCTGAGCTTCTATCTTCAGGCTCTCGTTAAATTGTGGTTAAATGGAACAACTGCATTTGGCGTACTAGTTGGTTTGGGGCCTACTAACAGTGTCTGCCGCTCCTTGCTGTTCTCCTGGTTTCCTGTCCTGAAATTCCGTTTTCAGGCGCTCGTTAAGTAGTTGTTAATGTTAGACTGCATTTGGCCTACTAGTTGGGTTGGGGCCTACTATCGGTGTCTGCCACTCCTTGCTGTTCTCCTCCACTGAACAAAGCTGTGCCGCCTGTTTACTACGGTTGCCAATTTTGAACTGCATTTCGACTACTTACTGATTTGGGCCTACTCTCTGTGTCAGCCTCTCATTCCAGTTGTCCTCCACTGCAATGCCCCCTGGTTATTCCTGTGTTACCAATTTTGAACTGCATTTAGCCAACTTTATTCTTTGGGCCTATATCTGTGTTTCCTCCTCATCCTGCCCATTGCCCAGGCAGTGATAGATGAGTCTGCTGGTACATTGACCCATAATGCAACATTCCCCGTGCACGCTACACAACAACATTGTGACCCTGCTGAAAGTCAGGTTGCTCTTCCCGCATACCATACCACCTTACACGGGGACAAAGAGGAAGGTGCAGATGAAAGTGCAGGTTCCTTCATCAGGTGGGGGGAGGAATACTAGTTGGCGACGTCACTGGCACAGGGCCTCTCATAGTACGCAAAAGTGTTGCTGCCGGTGGGAGGCGCCCCCGCCGTGCAAACACACCGCTGTACTTTGAGGGGCCCTGTGCCAGTGCCAATGCCAACGAGTGGGCCCCCCCTGCTTGCTCAGGTTCACAGCACTTGCAAAGTTGAAATACTTACCTCTCCCTGCTCCACTGCCGTGACGTGGTCCAGATTTCCTGGGCCCACTAATTACTTGAACCAGCCCTACCCACCACAACTTTAGCCAAATGACCCCCAATTTCAAATGCCTTCCAATTATTATAAGGTAAATTACGCTTGACAAGCTTCATTAAGAAGAATGGATGGTTTTGACATTAAAATGGGCACTCTAGGTGTTTTCCTGGCCCCCACTCACTGCCGACTATGCTGCCCCATTGACTTGCATTGGGTTTCGTGTTTCGGTCGATCCCGACTTTACGTCATAATCGGCCGATTTCACTCGACCCGACTTTTGAGATAGTCGGGTTTCGCGAAACCCGGCTCGACTCTAAAAAGGTCAAGGTCGCTCAACTCTAGTGTAGAGTAGGCGCACAGCCATAGAAATCTAATGTTTTCAGAGTTCTTTTGGTTTCTGTTTGTGTCTATTTTGATTCTGGATGTTATGGCAATGCATTGGCCCAGCATTACTGTTTAAATTGCTTTCCAAACAGTTTCTTCTGAAGATACACATCTTCGTTCATTTGAAAATATTCTTTTTGTAGGATTTCTATCTCCTCCCTGTGTCTTGGTTTCTTAAGCTGGGGCTCATTAGCTAGAACAGGCCATGGAGAATCTTGATCTTAGTCATTATAGTTTCATGATCTGAACACTCTTTGAATACATCTATTCCCATTTAATTGTAAGCAGATTAGGGAGGTCTAAGTCATGAGACCCCTACTGATCACTCTAAAATCTCACTGATAAGTGCAGAGCACAGGCGATAGGGGCACACAGCTCTATGAAAGCGCACTTAGATTGGGGTATGGATTCAAAAGAAAGTTTAGGCTATGAAGCTTATGTTTTCTTTTGAATTTGTGCTCTTTTCTGTGTGATGTTTTACCAGTGCAGTTGTAGGGTCCCAAAACCCGACAAGCCCATTGTTCTGAACCCTTATCCCTGGTTCAGATGTAGCCAGTTTCCTGTGTCCGTATCTCTGATCCCATGGTGGCCAATGTCCTGAACCTGTATCCTTGGTCCCAGTGTAGCCAGTGGGAAAAACCAAAATCGCAATAACCAAGGTTTATAATCAAGGAGAAAAAAACAAAAAACTAACACAAGACCTAAAACAATAAATTTTAATATAATAATTAAAATGCAAAAAAAGCAAAAAATATCATAGAGACCAATAGGAAGGATCCTACGGGAACACAGGGTCTCTGGTATCAAAAAGAATTCCAGAAAAATATGATGCAAAACAGATGTACAGGAAAAGGCTAGGGAAGATAGATGTGCCTATCCCTAAAGAATTCCCTTCCTGACAGCGGAGGTTGGCACCCTGGGATACGATGTGGCGCCCCCGCTCAACGTCGACTGACCCTGAAGTCCCTAAAAAGGGATCCCTCACAAAAAGCCACCACCAACAATAACACCACAAAAAAGAAAACAACAAAACAAGTGAAACTAGTGAAACTAAAATACCAGTGCTGCTAAATGCTGTCTTGAAGAGCAATAATAGCTCTATACGGCTGATAATTGTAAATACTGGCGTATATTGTGAGCTAGAGATGTACTCTGAGAGAGGGAGGAGAAAAAAAAAGAAAGAAATAGAGGATCACACAGATAACCTCTGACAGTGTTAATATTATAGCCACCCCTCTCGCGTACCTTTAGTGATGCAGTGGCTCTTATTGCCTCAGAAAAACCATAATAGGTTTTAAGTTAGAGATGGAAGTAAGTTGTAAATAAGGTTTTAATAACCTAATGGCATCACCGCCAGAAAAAAACAAAAAAATGAGTAAATCGATGTTATTATCGTACTTCCAATGATTTATGGATATAGATCCAATAACATCACCATCAGAAACAGTTATGAAGAGCAAGAGGTAGACATTACTACCGTACTTTTATAGCTTATTAAGGAACGCACCTAATCTTAAAGTAACTCTAATAAACCTTGAATCAATTTTGCTGTGTGTTCAGATGTATATCACCATTGGTGCGTTGCAAATACAGTTTATTTTACCAAATGGCATCTCACCAGAAAAAAACTAAGCATAGAGAGGATGGTATAATTCCCGTATCTCTATAGCTAGGTTAGGTACATCTCATAATTAGGTCACTTTCATCAGACTAAACTCCATAGTGCCAAATATTTAGAAAGATCAAAATATCAATCAGTTAGCAAGTACCGATTTAGTGACCTAATAGCATCACCGCCAGATTGGACTAAGATATAGAAAGGTTGGTATAGTTACCAGACATTCCAAAGCTCATTTAGAGCGTCCTTGACCATATAATGACTACATGAAATCCAGGCATCAGTGCGAAAAATGTATACGTACAGAATAATTCCTATATCAAGGAGCGCCCTTAACCAATAAAGCTTTGGAGGCACATCACCTCGCAGTCAGGTCCACCACGGACCCTACACTATAATAGACCAATAGTAAGGCGTATTGAGGCATTATTAACGTTGTGCCTAGTAATCCATATCTTGTCCAAATATAGACATAAAAACGCTGTCAGCCTTGCAGCACGAAGGTATAGGTAAAAAAAACACTTATCTCGTGGAGACAGATGTCTCATCCCTACGCGTTTCGCCCCATATGTCAGTCCAAAGGAGCTCATCAGGGGACTGCCATCAATGGGCACGGAGGCAGCAGGAGACGTGAGTGCTGCACGCGGTCCGGGGAAAGCTGTATAGACAACGGCATTCCCGCAATCTGTATGCCGTTAACCCGGAAGTAGAAGAAAACCCCTCCGGGATATCTGAGGCGCACTAGTGCGCATGTACCGAAGACCCATAGGGCAGCTGCATAAGTGCAGGTTAATCAATGATGCGCACAGCCGGCACCGGCGAAGGTAATGAACAGTACATACCGCCGGGCGCGAGCTTAGCACGGAGCAACCGCAGAACGCGCGGGGCACCGCGCAGGCGCACAATGCATCGCGCCAGGAGGAGCAACCCAAATATGTGTAAAATGCAGAATATAGAGGCAAAAGAGCCAAGCCCTTGTCTGGTACACAGCTATGGAGCCCGTTTTGCAGATGCATAATAGTCAGATATGCAAGTGGCTAGCATATCTGTCATGATTCCAATGGCAGGGAATCACAAAAGGACAAGCACCAACGAGCTCTAGGGTGATGGAACCTGAGCTGACCGCGACCCTAAACCTGAACACACAAATAACAATAGCTGGGGAACGTGCCTATGTTGATCCTAGACGTCTCGCACCAGCCGAAGATCTAACTTCCCCTATTAGAAGAAACACAGACCTCTCTTGCCTCCAGAGAAATACCCCACAGAAATAGCAGCCCCCCACATATAATGACGGTGAAATGAGAGGAAGGCACATACACAGTATGAAAACAGATTCAGCAAAATGAGGCCCGCTAAAACTAGATAGCAGAGGATACAAAAGTAAACTGCGTGGTCAGCAAAAAACCCTTCAAAAAACCATCCTGCAATTACTTGAACTCATGTTCCAACTCATGGAACATGAGGAGCAATTACAGCCCACTAGAGCAACCAGCAGCAAAGAAACAATTATATGCAAGCTGGACAAGACAAAAATAAAGCAAAACGTGGAACAAGAAAATCAAAAACTTAGCTTGTCCTGAAGATTACTGAAGCCAGAAGCTGAGGTAACAAAACACTCTGATAACCTTGATAGCCGGCGGGGAAATGACAAGAAAGCCCGGTTAAATAGGAAACTCCCAAATCCTAATAGAACAGGTGGACACCAGAGACAGCAGAACACAAATCACCCAGTACCATCAGTAACCACCAGAGGGAGCCCAAAAACAGAACTCACAACAGTACCCCTCCCTTGAGGAGGGGTCACCGAACCCTCACGAGAACCACCAGGGCGACCAGGATGAGCCCTATGAAAAGCGCGGACCAAATCATCAGCATGAACATCAGAGGCAACCACCCAAGAGTTATCCTCCTGACCATAACCCTTCCACTTGACCAAATATTGGAGTTTCCGTCTGGAAACACGAGAATCCAAGATCTTCTCCACAACATACTCCAATTCTCCCTCCACCAGCACCGGAGCAGGAGGCTCAAGCGAAGAAACAACAGGTACCTCATACCTCCGCAACAACGACCGATGGAACACATTATGAATAGCAAACGATGCCGGGAGATCCAAACGAAACGACACAGGGTTAAGAATTTCCAAGATCCTATAAGGACCGATGAACCGAGGCTTGAACTTAGGAGAAGAGACCTTCATAGGAACAAAACGAAAAGACAACCACACCAAGTCCCCAACACGAAGTCGAGGACCCACGCGGCGACGTCGATTAGCAAACTGCTTAGCCTTCTCCTGGGACAACTTCAAATTGTCCACCACTTGACTCCAAATCCGATGCAACCCATCCACCACCATGTCCACTCCAGGACAATCAGAAGGTTCCACCTTACCAGAGGAAAAACGAGGATGAAACCCCGAATTACAAAAGAAAGGAGAAACCAAGGTAGCAGAACTAGCCCGATTATTAAGGGCAAACTCGGCCAGCGGCAAAAAGGTAACCCAGTCATCCTGATCAGCAGAAACAAAACACCTCAAATAAGTTTCCAAGGTCTGATTAGTTCGCTCCGTCTGGCCATTCGTCTGAGGATGGAATGCAGACGAAAAGGACAAATCAATGCCCATCTTAGCACAGAACGTCCACCAAAATCTAGACACAAACTGGGATCCCCTGTCAGAAACGATGTTCTCCGGAATCCCATGCAAACGAACCACGTTCTGGAAAAACAGAGGGACCAACTCAGAGGAGGAAGGCAACTTAGGCAAGGGTACAAGATGAACCATTTTAGAAAAGCGGTCACACACAACCCAGATGACAGACATTTTTTGAGAGACAGGGAGATCCGAAATAAAGTCCATGAAAATGTGCGTCCAAGGCCTCTTCGGGATAGGCAAAGGTGACAACAATCCACTGGCTCGAGAACAGCAAGGCTTAGCCCGAGCACAAACCTCACAAGACTGCACAAAAGAACGCACATCCCTCGACAAGGAAGGCCACCAAAAAGACCTGGCCACCAAGTCTCTAGTACCAAATATTCCAGGATGACCTGCCAACGCAGAAGAATGGACCTCGGAGATGACTCTACTGGTCCAACTATCTGGAACAAACAGTCTCTCAGGCGGACAACGATCAGGTTTACCCGCCTGAAACTCCTGCAAAGCACGTCGCAAGTCTGGGAAGACGGCCGACAAAATCACCCCATCCCTAAGGATACCAGTGGGCTCAGAATTTCCAGGGGAGTCAGGCACAAAACTCCTAGAAAGAGCATCCGCCTTCACATTCTTTGAACCTGGCAGGTATGAAACCACAAAATTGAAACGAGAGAAAAACAGTGACCAAGGAGCCTGTCTAGGATTCAGACGCCTGGCAGACTCAAGGTAAATCAGATTTTTGTGATCAGTCAAGACCACCACACGATGTCTAGCACCTTCCAGCCAATGACGCCACTCCTCAAATGCCCACTTCATGGCCAAAAGTTCCCGATTACCCACATCATAATTCCGCTCAGCGGGCGAAAATTTTCTAGAAAAGAACGCACATGGCTTCATCACCGAGCAATCGGAGCTTCTCTGTGACAAAACCGCCCCCGCTCCAATCTCGGAAGCATCAACCTCAACTTGGAAAGGAAGCGAAACATCAGGCTGACGCAACACAGGAGCAGAAGAAAACCGGCGTTTAAGTTCCTGAAAGGCCTCCACAGCCGCAGGAGACCAATCAGCAACATCAGCACCCTTCTTAGTCAAATCCGTCAAAGGCTTAACAACACTAGAAAAATTAGTTATAAAACGACGATAGAAATTAGCAAAGCCCAAGAACTTCTGCAGACTCTTAAGAGATGCAGTTTGCGTCCAGTCACAAATAGCCCGAACCTTGACGGGATCCATCTCAATAGTAGAAGGGGAAAAAATATACCCCAAGAAAGAAATCTTCTGGACTCCAAAGAGACACTTTGAGCCCTTTACAAACAAGGAATTAGCCCGCAGGACCTGAAACACCTTCCTGACCTGCTGAACATGAGACTCCTAGTCATCAGAAAAAACCAAAATATCATCCAAATACACAATCATAAATTTATCCAGATATTCACGGAAAATATCGTGCATAAAGGACTGGAAGACTGAAGGAGCATTAGAAAGTCCGAAAGGCATTACCAAATACTCAAAATGGCCCTCAGGCGTATTAAATGCGGTTTTCCTCTCATCACCTTGCTTTATTCGTATAAGATTATACGCACCCCGAAGATCAATCTTAGTGAACCATTTAGCCCCCTTAATGCGAGCAAACAAATCAGTCAACAAAGGCAAAGGATACTGATATTTTACGGTAATCTTATTCAAAAGACGATAATCTATACAAGGCCTCAAGGACCCATCTTTTTTGGCCACGAAAAAAAAACCTGCTCCCAAAGGGGACGAAGATGGACGGATATGTCCCTTTTCTAAGGACTCCTTAACATAATCCCGCATAGCAGTATGCTCTGGCACTGACAGATTGAACAAACGACCTTTAGGAAATTTACTACCAGGAATTAAATCTATAGCACAATCGCAATCCCTGTGAGGAGGAAGCAAACTGAGCTTAGGCTCCTCAAAAACATCCCGATAATCAGACAAAAATACAGGAACCTCAGAAGGAGTAGATGAAGCGATAGAAATCGGAGGTGCATCATCATGAACCCCCTGACATCCCCAGCTTAACACAGACATTGTTTTCCAGTCAAGGACTGGATTATGAGTTTGTAACCATGGCAGACCAAGTAGTAGAACATCATGTAAATTATACAATACCAGGAAGCGAATCACCTCCTGATGAACGGGAGTCATACGCATGGTCACTTGTGTCCAGTACTGAGGTTTATTCATAGCTAAAGGTGTAGAGTCAATTCCCTTCAAAGGAATAGGGACTTCCAGAGGCTCAAGACTAAACCCACATCGCTTGGCAAATGACCAATCCATAAGACTCAGGGCAGCGCCTGAATCTACATAGGCATCGACGGAAATGGATGATAATGAGCAAATCAGACTCACAGACAGAATGAACTTAGACTGTAACGTACTAATGGCAACAGACTTATCAACGTTTTTTGTGCGCTTAGAGCATGCTGATATAACATGAGCTGAATCACCACAATAAAAGCACAACCCATTTTTCCCCCTATAGTTTTGCCGTTCACTTCTAGACTGAACTCTATCACATTGCATTGTCTCAAGTGCCTGTTCAGAAGACACCGCCAAATGGTGCACAGGTTTGCGCTCCCGTAAACGCCGATCAATCTGAATAGCCATAGTCATAGACTCATTCAGACCCATAGGCGCAGGGAACCCCACCATAACATCTTTAATGGCCTCAGAAAGGCCATCTCTGAACTTTGCAGCCAGGGCGCACTCATTCCACTGAGTAAGCACTGACCATTTCCGAAATTTTTGACAATATATTTCTGCTTCATCTTGCCCCTGAGAGAGAGCTAATAAAGCTTTTTCAGCCTGAATCTCCTGGTTAGGTTCCTCATAGAGCAAACCCAATGCCAGAAAAAACGCATCCACATTAAGCAACGCAGGATCCCCTGGTGCCAATGCAAATGCCCAATTTTGAGGGTCACCCCGCAGGAAAGATATAATAATCTTAACCTGCTGAGCAGGGTCTCCAGAAGAGCGAGATTTCAAAGAAAGGAACAGCTTGCAATTGTTCCTAAAATTCAGAAAACTAGATCTATCTCCAGCAAAGAACTCTGGAATAGGAATTCTAGGTTCAGACATAGGAGCATGTACAACAAAATCTTGTATATTTTGAACCTTAGCAGCAAGATTATTCAAGCTGGAAGCTAAACTCTGGACGTCCATGATAAACAGCTAAGGTCAGAGCCATTCAAGGATTAAGAGGAGGAAAAAAAAATAAAAAAAAAAATCAGCCAGGCTGCAATTAAGGCTAGGCAGCAACCTCAGAGGAGAGGAAAAAAAAAAAACTTCCTCAGACTACTTTTCCTCCTACTTCAGCCCAAACATTTTGGCCGGCTATACTGTCATGATTCCAATGGCAGGGAATCACAAAAGGACAAGCACCAACGAGCTCTATGGTGATGGAACCTGAGCTGACCGCGACCCTAAACCTGAACACACAAATAACAATAGCCGGGGAACGTGCCTACGTTGATCCTAGACGTCTCGCACCAGCCGAAGATCTAACTTCCCCTATTAGAAGAACCACAGACCTCTCTTGCCTCCAGAGAAATACCCCACAGAAATAGCAGCCCCCCACATATAATGACGGTGAAATGAGAGGAAGGCACATACACAGTATGAAAACAGATTCAGCAAAATGAGGCCCGCTAAAACTAGATAGCAGAGGATACAAAAGTAAACTGCGCGGTCAGCAAAAAACCCTTCAAAAAACTCCTGTAATTACTTGAACTCATGTTCCAACTCATGGAACATGAGGAGCAATTACAGCCCACTAGAGCAACCAGCAGCAAAGAAACAATTATATGCAAGCTGGACAAGACAAAAATAAAGCAAAACGTGGAACAAGAAAATCAAAAACTTAGCTTGTCCTGAAGATTACTGAAGCCAGAAGCTGAGGTAACAAAACACTCTGATAACCTTGATAGCCGGCGGGGAAATGACAAGAAAGCCCGGTTAAATAGGAAACTCCCAAATCCTAATAGAACAGGTGGACACCAGAGACAGCAGAACACAAATCACCCAGTACCATCAGTAACCACCAGAGGGAGCCCAAAAACAGAACTCACAACACATATCTACAGGCCAAAAATCGTATATACAGAATAGCATCCCATGCTCAATACCAGGTACCCACAAAGAATACGAGACACTGTATATAAGCACGGGAGGGGAAATACCCTCAAACGCATATCAAAAACCTAGGAGCCCTTATACGGGAAGCAGTGCTAAGAACAATAGAAACAAATATAGCAGCGTCTCAGATATAAGGGACCCACCCGGTTAGTCGCCGGGGACGTCTTATAGGCATATATAGGACAATGTAGTCACGTGCATATATTAAACCATCTGGTCTGAAGATATTTTTTAGGAAATACATAGAGAATGATTCACATCAGTCATCGACTGTAGATAAACAATAGATAAAGAGCGTCATGGTCTGTAAGGACCAATATAACATCGGCAAGACAAAGGTAATTCTACGCGGATTAACCAACCTTAAAGCTTAAATGAAGCTACCAAAATTTAATTGCTCATTCAGTCCCCCCGGACTGACAGATTCCATCAGGAAGATCCATCTGGTCTCCCTCTGGATAATTTTCCTATCCCAATTCCCCCTTCTCTCTGACTGAGGGACCGTCTCAATGGTTTTAAAAGAGATAGAGCCCACATCACCCGCATGGAATTCGTTGACATGACGTGCCACAGGGGTATCACGTTGATGTAAAATGTCCCCAATGTGTTCCCCTATCCTCACTTTAAAGGGTCTTTTAGTTTTGCCTATGTAGTTCAACGGGCACGTGCATGTACACAGGTAGACAACCCCTGCCGTCTTGCAGTTAGCAAAGGACCTGTTGTAAAAAATTCTGCCCGTGGCTGCACTTGTAAAGGTGTTACTTACTGTAATGAATTTACAGAATTTACATGAACCACATCTAAATGTGCCTTGTTCCCGACGATCAAGCCAGGTGCCAACTGGTTTCGGTTTACTCAAATGGCTATGAGATACAAAGTCACATATTGATCTACCCTTTCTAAAAGTCACAGAGGGATGTGGTGAAATGATACCGCCTATATCCGGGTCCGTTTTCAGAATACCCCAAAAACGTTTTAGAATCCCCATGACCTTTTGATTTTGGTCATCAAAGGTTCCAATGAGACGTGTTATCTGATTTTCATCATCCCGAGGTTTGGGTATCAGGAGTTCAGTACGATTACAGGCAGTTGCCTGTCTACACCCTTCATCAATAACCTGTGATGGATAGCCTCGCTCTCTAAATCTTTTTTTAAGGTTGTTAGCCTTTGATTCAAAGTTCCCCAGAGATGAACAGTTTCTCTTCAATCTTAGAAACTGTCCCTTAGGGATACCCTTCCTAAGGCTAAGAGGATGGTAGCTCTCCCAGCGTTACAGGCTGTTCGATGCCGTGGGCTTACGGAAGATCGACGTCCCCAGATGTCCATCCGGGCATCTGGAAATAAACAGATCAAGAAAGGAGATCCTGTCTCCCCCTACCTCACAGGTAAATCTGAGACCCAAATCATTGATGTTTAAATGTGAGACAAAACTCTCAAAAGAAGGGCCATCCCCGGACCACAGGACGAGGATGTCATCGATGTAGCGCCCCCAGAAAATGATCCTGGGGCACCATGTGACATCCTCGTCCCAGAAGACGACGGTGTCCTCCCACCAGCCCAGGAGCAGGTTGACATAGGTGGGGGCACAAGGGCTCCCCATAGCCGTGCCCCTGAGCTGGTGGTAGAACTTGCCGCCAAACAGAAAATAATTATGTTCAAGAATGAATTGCAATAAATTGACAATCAGTCTATTATGGGCCCGGAGATGGGTACCCCTAGTTTTCAAAAAGTACTCTGTTGCCTCGATACCCTTGTTATGAGGAATACTACTATACAAAGATTCTACATCAATAGATGCAATGATGGTATCAGAGTCAATCCGTATATCCTCGATTTTATTGAGTAAGTCAGTCGTGTCCCTAAGGTATGATGGCAAAGCTATGACAAAAGGGCGTAAGACATTGTCCAGGTAGACACTTGTATTCTGATATAAAGCATCAATGCCCGAAACAATCGGGCGGCCTTTTAGAGGGGTAAGCCCCTTATGGATCTTAGGGAGTGAGTAAAATGTTGCAATAGTGGGAAATTTAGGAAACATGAAATCAAATTCCCTTTTTGATATTAGGCGATTATCTAAGGCTTCTGTCAGCAAATCCAACAGCATCTCAGAATAGGTGATCGTAGGGTCACTTCTCAATACCTCATAAGTTGTAGTGTCCGACAAAATAGAGTTGCACAGTGTGACATACTGGTTAGTATCCAGAATTACAACATTCCCACCCTTGTCGGATTTCTTAATTATAATATTAGTATTTTTTTCCAGGGTTTTGAGGGCTACATCTCAGGAAGGGTCAGATTGGAATCAGTACATCTCTTTCTCGGATTGATTTTCTTAATTTCATCCATCACTAGTTTGGAGAAGATGTCAATATTCTTGTAATCCCATGGTGGCGGTAAACGTGTGCTCTTATTTTTTAGGTCAGAGAAGGGACCTTCCCCTAACCCTCTGGCACCCTCCTCAAATAATTCTGCCAGAAGGTTCACGTCTGGTAGGGAGTCCGGGGAGATGCCCAACTGTAGGCATCTATTAGTATCGTTGTTAATGAAGAATTTTCTCCATTTTAGTTTTCTCAAGAAGAGATCAATATCCTTAGCCCAGGAGAAACAATCAAATCTAGTCGTTGGCACAAACGACATACCTGAAGCAAGATCAGATTCCTCGGCTGGGGATAAGACATGGGAGGAAAGATTAATAATGTGTTTCCTATCGCTAGAGAAACCTATCTTTTTTTACCTGTTTGCGTTCTGGTCCTCAAATCGTATGATGGAAGATCCCTGTTCTCTAAAAAAGAGGAAACTAAGGGTAAGGACGAAGATTGTGGTGTAGGTGTCCCATCCACATCGTGCGACATCCCTCCCATGTTTCTTTGATTTCGTCTTCCCCTGTATCCACTGTCTTGCCATCTTCTATAATTACCCCTCCTTGGGTTGCTCCCCCCTCTATAGTTGGTTTTTGGTCGGGCCCCTAGTGATCTCACCTCCGTATCAGAGATCTCAAGATCGGAGGATGAAATGTCCCCTGGAGGATGGGTGTCCTTATTAAATATAAATGCTCTTTTTTCTTTAAAATCTGTCAGATCTCGTACAAAGTGTCTATGTTTTCGGTCCTTCAAGTTGATCTGGAACTTCTCCACTGAGGTTTTAAGAGTCGCTTCTCTGTTGGTGAAATCAGGGTCTGTCTTGTATTTCAGGACCTCCTCAATCTGGTCCTGTAATATTTTAGATGTTAGATGTTTTCCAAGGTGTTCTTTTCTTCCTCCAGCAGAATATTCATAAACCTCACTGAGGACTGGATAGACTCTCTTTCCCACTTCTCAATCAGTGTATCTGATCTAGATCGAAGAGCCGGTGTGATCTGTATCCTCAAACCCCTAGGGACTATATTCTGTTTAATGTAGTGTTCCAAGGACTGTACCTCCCACCAGGACTTGATGTTATTTTTATAAGCCACCAGAAGCTCTGAGAAAATGGATTTAAGGGACGGTGTATCAGTGGAATTGACAGTGGGGTTGTGTTCAGAGAACACTTATTTCACCTCATTGAGCCATTTATTAGTATTAACTGGTCCCGCCAGAAAGCTTGCCATAACTAGAAACTTCAAAAAGGGAAAAACCAAAATCGCAATAACCAAGGTCTATAATCAAGGAGAAAAAAACAAAAAACTAACACAAGACCTAAAACAATAAATTTTAATATAATAATTAAAATGCAAAAAAAGCAAAAAATATCATAGAGACCAATAGGAAGGATCCTACGGGAACACAGGGTCTCTGGTATCAAAAAGAATTCCAGAAAAATATGATGCAAAACAGATGTACAGGAAAAGGCTAGGGAAGATAGATGTGCCTATCCCTAAAGAATTCCCTTCCTGACAGCAGAGGTTGGCACCCTGGGATACGATGTGGCGCCCCCGCTCAACGTCGACTGACCCTGAAGTCCCTAAAAAGGGATCCCTCACAAAAAGCCACCACCAACAATAACACCACAAAAAAGAAAACAACAAAACAAGTGAAACTAGTGAAACTAAAATACCAGTGCTGCTAAATGCTGTCTTGAAGAGCAATAATAGCTCTATACGGCTGATAATTGTAAATACTGGCGTATATTGTGAGCTAGAGATGTACTCTGAGAGAGGGAGGAGAGAAAAAAAAAAACAAATAGAGGATCACACAGATAACCCCTGACAGTGTTAATATTATAGCCACCCCTCTCGTGTACCTTTAGTGATGCAGTGGCTCTTATTGCCTCAGAAAAACCATAATAGGTTTTAAGTTAGAGATGGAAGTAAGTTGTAAATAAAGTTTTAATAACCTAATGGCATCACCGCCAGAAAAAAACAAAAAAATGAGTAAATCGATGTTATTATCGTACTTCCAATGATTTATGGACCAATATAACATCGGCAAGACAAAGGTAATTCTACGCGGATTAACCAACCTTAAAGCTTAAATGAAGCTACCAAAATTTAATTGCTCATTCAGTCCCCCCGGACTGACAGATTCCATCAGGAAGATCCATCTGGTCTCCCTCTGGATAATTTTCCTATCCCAATTCCCCCTTCTCTCTGACTGAGGGACCGTCTCAATGGTTTTAAAAGAGATAGAGCCCACATCACCCGCACGGAATTCGTTGACATGACGTGCCACAGGGGTATCACGTTGATGTAAAATGTCCCCAATGTGTTCCCCTATCCTCACTTTAAAGGGTCTTGCACGTGCCCGTTGAACTACATAGGCAAAACTAAAAGACCCTTTAAAGTGAGGATAGGGGAACGCATTGGGGACATTTTACATGGGGGAATTGGGATAGGAAAATTATCCAGAGGGAGACCAGATGGATCTTCCTGATGGAATCTGTCAGTCCGGGGGGACTGAATGAGCAATTACATTTTGGTGGCTTCATTTAAGCTTTAAGGTTGGTTAATCCGCGTAGAATTACCTTTGTCTTGCCGATGTTATATTGGTCCTTACAGACCATGACGCTCTTTATCTATTGTTTATCTACAGTCGATGACTGATGTGAATCATTCTCTATGTATTTCCTAAAAAATATCTTCAGACCAGATGGTTTAATATATGCACGTGACTACATTGTCCTATATATGCCTATAAGACGTCCCCGGCGACTAACCGGGTGGGTCGCTTATATCTGAGACGCTGCTATATTTGTTTCTATTGTTCTTAGCACTGCTTCCCGTATGAGGGCTCCTAGGTTTTTGATATGCGTTTGAGGGTATTTCCCCTCCCGTGCTTATATACAGTGCCTCGCATTCTTTGTAGGTACCTGGTATTGAGCATGGGATGCTATTCTGTATATACGATTTTTGGCCTGTAGATATGCTAGCCACTTGCATATCTGACTATTATACATCTGCAAAACGGGCTCCATAGCTGTGTACCAGACAAGGGCTTGTCTCTTTTGCCTCTATATTCTGCATTTTACACATATTTGGGTTGCTCCTCCTGGCGCGATGCATTGTGCGCCTGCGCGGTGCCCCGCGCGTTCTGCGGTTGCTCCGTGCTGAGCTCGCGCCCGGCGGTATGTACTGTTCATTACCTTCACCGGTGCCGGCTGTGCGCATCATTGATTAACCTGCACTTATGCAGCTGCCCTATGGGTCTTCGGTACATGCGCACTAGTGCGCCTCAGATATCCCGGAGGTGTTTTCTTCTACTTCCGGGTTAACGGCATATAGATTGTGGGAATGCCGTTGTCTATACAGCTTTCCCCGGACCGCGTGCAGCACTCACGTCTCCTGCTGCCTCCGTGCCCATTGATGGCAGTCCCCTGATGAGCCCCTTTGGACTGACATATGGGGCGAAACGCGTAGGGATGAGACATCTGTCTCCACGAGATAAGTGTTTTTTTTACCTATACCTTCGTGCTGCAAGGCTGACGGCGTTTTTATGTCTATATTTGGACAAGATATGGATTACTAGGCACAACGTTAATAATGCCTCAATACGCCTGACTATTGGTCTATTATAGTGTAGGGTCTGTGGTGGACCTGACTGTGAGGTGATGTGCCTCCAAAGCTTTATTGGTTAAGGGCGCTCCTTGATATAGGAATTATTCTGTACGTATACATTTTTGGCGCTGATGCCTGGATTTCATGTAGTCATTATATGGTCAAGGACGCTCTAAATGAGCTTTGGAATGTCTGGTAACTATACCAACCTTTCTATATCTTAGTCCAATCTGGCGGTGATGCTATTAGGTCACTAAATCGGTACTTGTTAACTGATTGATATTTTGATCTTTCTAAATATTTGGCACTATGGAGTTTAGTCTGATGAAAGTGACCTAATTATGACATGTACCTAACCTAGCTATAGAGATACGGGAATTATACCATCCTCTCTATGCTTAGTTTTTTTCTGGTGAGATGCCATTTGGTAAAATAAACTGTATTTGCAACGCACCAATGGTGATATACATCTGAACACACAGCAAAATTGATTCAAGGTTTATTAGAGTTACTTTAAGATTAGGTGCGTTCCTTAATAAGCTATAAAAGTACGGTAGTAATGTCTACCTCTTGCTCTTCATAACTGTATCTGATGGTGATGCTATTGGATCTATATCCATAAATCATTGGAATTAAGATAATAACATCGATTTACTAATTTTTTTGTTTTTTTCTGGCGGTGATGCCATTAGGTTATTAAAACTTTATTTACAACTTACTTCCATCTCTAACTTAAAATCTATTATGGTTTTTCTGAGGCAATAAGAGCCACTGCATCACTAAAGGTACGCGAGAGGGGTGGCTATAATATTAACACTGTCAGAGGCTATCTGTGTGATCCTCTATTTCTTTTTTTTTTTTTTTTTTCCTCCTCCCTCTCTCAGAGTACATCTCTAGCTCACAATATAGTATTTACAATTATCAGCCATATAGAGCTATTATTGCTCTTCAAGACAGCATTTGGCAGCACTGGTATTTTAGTTTCACTAGTTTCACTTGTTTTGTTGTTTTCTTTTTTGTGGTGTTATTGTTGGTGGTGGCTTTTTGTGAGGGATCCCTTTTTAGGGACTTCAGGGTCAGTCGACGTTGAGCAGGGGCGCCACATCGTATCCCAGGGTGCCAACCTCCGCTGTCAGGAAGGGAATTCTTTAGGGATAGGCACATCTATCTTCCCTAGCTTTTTCCTGTACATCTGTTTTGCATCATATTTTTCTGGAATTCTTTTTGATACCAGAGACCCTGTGTTCCCGTAGGATCTTTCCCATTGGTCTCTATGATATTTTTTGCTTTTTTTGCATTTTAATTATTATATTAAAATTTATTGTTTTAGGTCTTGTGTTAGTTTTTTGTTTTTTTCCCCAGTGTAGCCAGTGCCCTGAACCGTATCCCTGGTCCCGGTGTGGCCAGTGTCCTGAGCCCGATTCCCTGGTCCCGTAGCATCCAGAGCCTGAACATTATCCCCTGGTCCTGGTGTGGCCAGTCCTATTCCCGAACATCCCCTGTCCCAGTGCGGCCAGTTCCTGAACACATTCTCCCGATCTATCTAAACCAGTCACTGATTCAGTATCCTAGACAGGTGTGTCTGCATCTAGCCCTATTCCGTTTCAGTGAACCTGACCCCTGCATTACTGAGATCTGCCTAGGAGTGGTACCTGGTGGCTACCCGCAGCCCAGTCTGTCTCCACCATCCAGTGAACACCAGATAGCCTATAAGCTATGCCCCTTCATAGGCAGGCCCGGCCCTGTGGTACAGTGGGTCCACAAATCCACATGCGCCACCATTGAAGGTAGCACTCAACTCAGTCTCTGCCATGGTTTTGCTGTAGTGAGCATTCAGGGGGAGATGTGAAACGCAATGACTGTCTTTACTTCTGTCAAGCTGACTGCCAATCTTGCGGATAAAGCGGTGGTCTTCAATCAGTGATGGTGTGATGTTTAAGGTGGAAAAAAGCTTGAGGAACAAAGAAAGTTTTTAAGATAAGGTGTAAAGTCAAAATGCAGCAAGGAAAAAAGTCTGGCAATAAGGGTATTTTAGTAACTCTTTATACACATTGTTCCATGTACCATCTGCAATTGATGAAGCCAAACCAAAGGAGCATTGCAGTGAGAGAAAGAAAGATCTCAGGATCAGTTATAGAGAGGAGCTGTCCAGGATAGTGAGCTGTTGAGGAGACATGAAGCGCTGATAGCAGGCACCGGGGTCAGGCAATCTAATCTGGTGACCAAGCCCAAGATGGTACCACTAGTAATATATCAGGACTTCTTATACCTGAATCTCTTTCTTGTTAGGGCTACAAAAAGCAAATTTAACATAGATTTCAGCTGTGCCTTGATGGAACTCACTGACAAAATGTATACGTCTCACCTCTTCCAGGAAAGTTCTCCAAGCATAAAGATTTTAATCACCGGTAAACCTTTTTTTATGTGTTACCAGTGGATCGCTTTACATCAAGGTCAGCCCAGTGATTAACATTAGGTGAATGGTTCAGTTGTAATTTTGAAAAGTAAAAGTGGCTCTATAGTTTTATTTATTGGGTTACAAAAGCTCCAAATTTATATTTATTTATTTATTTATTTTATTTAAGCAGTCTGTTCTAGTTCTTCTTTAAGAATCTTAATTCATCAGAAACATACTCTTATTTTGGCGGCTCTGAAGACTACGAGCATATAGCTTTTACATAGCAGATCAGTCTGGCATTCATCTGACTCCCCCATTGTGTCAGTTAGTATGAAGCACTCCAGGATGTTTTCTGTATTGGATGTGTAGTCAAGTATCTCTACATTGGGATTCTTAAGCATACAAATGAAATCAGCATCTGTGTTTATTGTTTCAAGATATTCCGCTGAGTTTGAACCTCCTGGTGGTACCTTTGTTTAAACAACCAGTCCAATAGATCCATAGCTGTTTTTACCATCCTTTATTATATCACTTTTTATGCAACTGTTCTTTTTACATGTGCTAATCAATGCATATTTTCCATTATATTTCTATTGCTTAAGGAGTTAATTGTAACTAAGGAAAAAGGCAAAAAAAAAGTATTACAAAAGAAGAAGAATATCTAACAGAATAAAACATTAAAACTTAATTTATGAGGCACCAAAATGGCTATACCACCCTGTTCCTAATATGCGTTGCTCCGTGGAATGCTTTTTTTTTACTGGTTAGTTACAAAAAAATAACTGCTAACTATTGTCAGTCAGTAAGCTTATTTCTTAAATGATCCTTAAAGAGGTAACTTGAAGCTCCGTCGCCAGCCAGCTGTGAGCCATTACAATAATGATGTCTTCTAATGTAACAGACTGGCATTTGGGCCCCATGGGCACTATGGCCCAGTTGTGGCAGCTATCCTTGCTACCATAGCTATACTATTTCAGTTTAAGTACAGAAGTAAAAGTATATGTGCCTGTCGTGTGTTAGTATATCTATAACCGCTAGACACCCACATATCAGGGTTTTACGGCATGTTCTATTGACATGTCATGACCATAAAATACTTACTCTGGAAAGCCCATTTAACATTTGAACATTTGTAAGTCCTTCTAGACTGGAGACAGCTGGCATATTTTAAATCTGTAGTGGTTTCAAGGGTCACTATAACTAATGTTCACATTACTGCTACTGGAATACTCTAAATGATAAATAATGACATTTGGTAATTGGACTTCCCTTTTAGGCTATGTATGGATAACACTGTCAATCAATTAGGGCTGATATATGTGCTTACTGGTATTGAAAGTCAATATAGATCTGTTTTTGCGCATGCAGGGCCTGCTAGTTGTCTGTCAACACATAAGTCCTTTTTCTATTGTGAATTACACAGAAATATATCTTCTTTTTCCATTTTAGTAATTATGTTGCTTGACGTGTAGTGTATAAACAGTGGCCTCCTGAAAGTCACATCCCAGCAGTTTACATTTGCAATAACTATTTTTTTTTATATAATGGCATTACAGATGTAAGCATTACTAAAACATGATGCTAGATATAAAACTACAGTGGCATGTAAAGGTTTTTCACCCCTGGTCACAATTACAGTTATTGCGAACAGTTAAGCAAGTTGAAGATAAAATTATCTATAAAGGTTTAAAGTTAGAGCTGACACATTTCCTTTATATTTTAGGAAAAAAAATACATACATACATATACAGTGCCATGCGAAAGTATTCGACCCCCTGGAACTTTTCAACCTTTTCCCACATATCAAACTTCAAACATAAAGATACCAAATGTAAATTTTTGGTGAAGAATCAACAACAAGTGGAACACAATTGTGAAGTTGAACGAAATGTATTGGTTATTTAAAATTTTTGTGGAAATTCAAAAACTGAAAAGTGGGGCGTGCAATATTATTTGACCCCTTTAATTAAATACTTTGTTGCGCCACCTGCAAGGCGCTAGGGGTATGTCTCCATAAGTTTTGTACATCGAGAGACTGAAATTCTTGCCCATTCTTCCTGGGCAAACAGCTCGAGCTCAGTGAGTTTTGATGGAGATCGTTTGTGAACAGCAGTTTTCAGCTCTTTCCACAGATTCTCGATTAGATTGAGGTCTGGACTTTGACTTGGCCATTCTAACACATGGATACGTTTATTTGTGAACCATTCCATTGTAGATTTTGCTTTGTTTGGGATCATTGTCTTGTTGGTAGACAAATCTCCGTCCCAGTATCAGGTCTTTTGCAGATTCCAACAGGTTTTCTTCAAGAATGGTCCTGTATTTGGCTCCATCCATCTTCCCAGCAATTTTAACTATCTTCCATGTCCGTGCTGAAAAAAAAGCAGGCCCAAGCCATGATGCTGCCACCACCATGTTTGACAGTGGGGATGGTGTGTTCAGGGTGATGAGCTGTGTTGTCTTTACGCCAAACATATTGTTTGGCATTGTTGCCAAAAAGCTCGATTTTGGTTTCATCTGACCAGAGCACCTTCTTCCAAATGTTTGGTGTGTCTCCCAGGTGGCTTGTTGCAAACTTCAAACAACACTTTTTATGGAAAGCTTTGAGAAATGGCTTTCTTCTTGCCACTCTTCTATAAAGGCCAGATTTGTGCAGTGTATGACTGATTGTTGTCCTATGGACAAACTGTCCCACCTCAGCTATAGATCTCTGCAGTTCATCCAGAGTGACCATGGGCCTCTTGGCTGCATCTCTGATCAATCTTCTCCTTGTTTGAGATGAAAGTTTAGAAAGACGGCTGGGTCTTGGTAGATTTGCAGTGGTATGGTACTCCTTCCATTTCAGTCTGATCGCTTGCACAGTGCTCCTTGGAATGTTTAAAGTTTTGGAAATAATTTTGTATCCAAATCTGGCTTTAAACTTCTCCACAACAGTATCATGGATCTGGCTGTTGTGTTCCTTGGTCTTCATGATGCTCTCTGTGCTTCAAACAGAACCCGGAGACTATCACAGAGCAGGTGCATTTATACGGAGACTTGATTACACACAGGTGGATTATATTGATCATCATTATGCATTTAGAACAATAGTGGATCATTCAGAGATCCACAATGAACTTCTGCAGTGAGTTTGCTGCACTGAAAGTAAAGGGGCTGAATAATATTGCACGCCCCACTTTTCAGTTTTTGAACTTTCACAAAAATGTAAAATAACCAATACATTTCATTCAACTTCACAATTGTGTTCCACTTGTTGTAGATTCTTCACCAAAAATTTACATTTGGTATCTTTATTAGTGATGAGCGAGTGTACTCATTGCTCGGGTTTTCCTGAGCACGTTCGGGTGACGTCTGAGTATTTGTTAGTGTTTGGAGATTTAGTTTTCACCATGGCAGCTGAATGATTTACAGCTACTAGCCAGGCTGAGTACATGTGGGGGTTGCCTGGTTGCTAGGTAATCCCCACATGTAATCAAGCTGGCTAATAGCTGTAAATCATGCTGCTGAGGTGATGAAAACTTAATCTCCGAGCAGTCATAAATACTCGGAGACCACCCAAGCGTGGTCGGGAAAACCCGAGCAACGAGTACACTCGCTCATCACTAATCTTTATGTGTGAAGCATGATATGTGGAAAAAGGTTGAAAAGTTCCAGGGGGCCGAATACTTTCGCAAGGCACTATATATATATATATGAATATATATATATATATATACATACAGTGGGGAAAAAAGTATATAGTCAGTCACCAATTGTGCCACTTAAAAGATGTAAGAGGCCTGTAACTTACATCATAGGTAGCCCACAACTATGAGAGTCAAAATGAGAAAACAATTCCAGAAAATCACCTTGTCTGATTTGTCAAGGTTTATTTTGCAAATTATGGTGGAAAATAAGTATTTGGTCATTAACAAAGCAACATCTCAATATTTTGTTATATATCCCATGTTGGCAATGACAGATGTCAAATGTTTTCTGTAAGTCTTCACAAGGCTGACACACACTGTTGGTGGTCAGTCGTCCTGGTCCCTTTGCAGAGAAACAGCACCAAAACATGATGTTGCCACCCCCATGCTTCACAGTAATTATGGTGTTCTTTGGATGCAGCTCAGCATTCTATCTCCTCCAAACAAAATGAGTTTTGTTTCTACCAAACAGTTCTACTTTGGTTTCATCAGACTATAAGACTTTCTCCCAATACTCTTCCGGAAAATCCAAATCTCTACCAAACTTCAGAAGTGTCCGGACATGTACTGGCTTAAGCAGGGGGACACGTCTGGCACTGCAGGATATCAGTCCCTCGTGGTGTAGTGTGTTACTGATGTTAGCCTTTGTTATTGTGGTCTCAGCTCTGCGCAGGTCATTCACTAGTTGCCCCCATGTGGTTCACCATTTTTGTGATCATTTTGACCCCATGGAGTGAGATCTTGCATGGAGCCCCAGATCAAGGGAGATTATCAGTGGTCTTGTATGTCTTACAGTTTCTAATTATTGCTCCCACAGTTGATTTTATCATACCAAGCTGCTTGCCTATTGCAGATTCAGTCTTCCCAGCCTGGTTCAGGGCTACAATTTTGTTTCTGGTGTCCTTAGACAGCTCTTTGGTATTCACTATAGTGGAGTTTGGAGTGTGACTGTTTGAGGTTGCGGATAGATGTCTTTTACACTGTTGACAAGTTCAAACAGGTGTTGAGTGGAGGACTGAGGAGCTTCTTAAAGAAGAAGTTACATGTCTGTGAGAGTCAGAAACCTTGCATGTTTTAGGTGACCAAATACTTATTTTCCACTTTAATTTGCAAAATAAATCTTGACAAATCAGACAAGGGGATTTTTTAAATTTGTTTTTTTTTTTATTTTTACTCTCATAGTTGTGGTCTAAGTATCATGTCAATTGCAGGCCTCTCTCAATAATGGAAGCAATGGGGAATATCCTCGTGGAGCAAATTGGTGAAGCTGCAAATCAAGGAAAAGTCATTATCATGGGGGACTTCAACTACCCTGAAATAGATTGGGAAACAGAAACCTGCAGTTCCAGCAAAGGTAATCGGTTTTTGACAACTATGAGAGACAACTACCTTTCACAATTGGTTCAGGACCCAACAAGAAGAGGGGCACTGCTAGACCTAATATTAACCAACAGGCCAGACTGCATATCAAATATAAGAGTTGGGGGTCACTTGGGTAATAGTGATCACAAAATAATAAGTTTTCATGTATCCTTTAATAAGATGTGTAGTAGAGGGGTTACAAGAACACTAAACTTCAGTAGGGTAAATTTCCAGCGGATGAGAGAGGATCTTGGTGCAATTAACTGGGACGATATCCTGAGACATAAAAATACACAAAGAAAATGAGAGACGTTTATTAGCATCCTGGATAGGACCTGTCTACAGTATATACCGTATGGGAATAAACATACTAGAAATAGGAGGAAACCAATATGGCTAAACAGAGCTGTAAGGGGCGCAATAAGTGACAAAAAAAAGCATTTAGAGAATTAAAGCAAGTAGGTAGTGATGAGGCATTAAATAAATATAGAAAATTAAATAAATTCTGTAAAAAGCAAATCAAGGCAGCAAAAATTGAGACAGAGAGACTCATTGCCAGAGAGAGTAAAATTAATCCCAAAATATTCTTTAACTACATAAACAGTAAGAAACTAAAAAATGATAGTGTTGGCCCCCTTAAAAATAGTCTGGGTGAAATGGTGGATGAGGATGAGGAAAGAGCCAATATGCTAAATAACTTTTTTCATCAGTATTTGCACAAGAAAATCCCATGGCAGATAAAATGACTAGTGATAAAAATTCCCCATTAAATGTCACCTATTTAACCAAGCAGGAAGTACGTCGGCGCCTAAAAATCACTAAAATTGACAAATCTCCTGTGATACACCCCCGAGTACTGCAGGAACTAAGTACAGTCATTGATAGACCATTATTTTTAATCTTTAAAGACTCCATAATAACAGGGTCTGTACCACAATACTGGCATATAGCAAATGTGGTGCCAATATCAATATTCAAAAAGGGGACAAAAACTGAAATCGGAAATTATAGGCCAGTAAGCTTAACCTCTACTGTGGGTAAAATCCTGGAGGGTATTCTAAGAGATGCTATGCTGGAGTATCTGAAGAGGAATAACCTCATGACCCAATATCAGCATGGGTTTACTAGAGACCGTTCCTGTCAGACTAATCTGATCAATTTCTATGAAGAGGTAAGTTCCGGAATGGACCAAGGGAACTCAGTGGACATAGTGTATATGGACTTTTCAAAAGCTTTTGATATGGTGCCACACAATAGGTTGATACATAAAATGAGAATAATGGGGATAGGGGAAAATATGTGTAAGTGGGTTAAGAGCTGGCTGAGGGATAGGAAGCAAAGGGTGGTTATTAATGAAGCACACTTGGACTGGGTCGCTGTTAGCAGTGGGGTACCACAGGGGTGAGTATTGGGCCCTCTTCTTTTTAACATATTTATTAATGACCTTGTAGGGGACATACAGAGTAGAGGTCCGGGAGCCTTTCCAACTAGTGTCGTTAAAGGTGAGGTCCCTACTGCCTGAAGCTTCCTACAGGGTCCTTCACTTTACCCCTGTCCTGGGACAGGTACCTGCACGACGGGCATTTTGAGCCTTTTTACAGGGACTCTATCATGCCCCGGGCTCCTTAGTTGCTGCTGCGTCTCAGGCGTGGTGCGGGCAGTTAACGTGTAGTGTCATTCCCTCTGGTTCTGCTCTGTGTCCTAGAGTCCCACAAAAGCCTTGGGCTCCCCGTGCTCTGCTACTGCACTTCAGCTCTGAGGGTGCCCTGCCACAGATCCCCTCTGAGCTCTGTTCCTCTCCTGTGCCCCTTCCCTTCTGGCTACTCCACATTCATTCCTTCCAGGTTATCTGTCCTTCCAGAGGCTGCAGCTCCCTCGTGGCTGCCAGGCCTCTCTGTCTGCACTCAGTTCCAGGAGCGCTGAAGGAAACTCAGACAACATATGTCGTTTGCCACAACGCGTTTCAACGGTAAACACCGTCTTTTTCAGGTGGGAGTTTATTAATGGGAACAGGAAGGCAGTATTTAAACAATAAACAGCCAATCACAATGCTGTTTACAGATTTACAAATTTAACCCCTTCATGACCTTGGGATTTTTCGTTTTTCCGTGTTCGTTTTTCACTCCCCTCCTTCCCAGAGCGATAACTTTTTTATTTTTCCGTCAATTTGGCCATGTGAGGGCTAATTTTTTGCGGGACGAGTTGTACTTTTGAACGACATCATTGGTTTTAGCATGTCGTGTACTAGAAAACGGGAAAAAAATTCCAAGTGCGGTGAAATTGCAAAAAAAGTGCAATCCCACACTTGTTTTTTGTTTGGCTTTTTTGCTAGGTTCACTAAATGCTAAAACTGACCTGCCATTATGATTCTCCAGGTCAGTACGAGTTCATAGACACCTAACATGACTAGGTTATTTTTTATCTAAGTGGTGAAAAAAAATTCGAAACTTTGCTAAAAAAAATAAATAAATAATTGCTTCATTTTCCGATACCCGTAGCGTCTCCATTTTTCGTGATCTGGGGTCGGTTTAGGGCTTATTTTTTGGGGGCCGAGATGACGTTTTTAATGATAGCATTTCGGTGCAGATACGTTCTTTTGATCGCCCGTTATTGCATTTTAATGCAATGTTGCGGCGACCAAAAAAACGTAATTCTGGCGTTTTGAATTTTCTTCCCGCTACGCTGTTTAGCGATCAGGTTAAGTCTTTTTTTTATTTGATAGATTGGGCGATTCTGAGTGCGGCAATACCAATTATGCGTAGATTTTATATATTTTTATTGATTTATTTTGATTGGGGCGAAAGGGGGGTGATTTAAACTTTTATATTTTTTTTATTTTTTTAACATTTTTTTCAACTTTTTTTTTTTACTCTTTCCATGCTTCAATAGCCTCCATGGGAGGCTAGAAGCAGGCACAACGCGATCGGCTCTGCTACATAGCAGCGATCTGCTGATCGCTGCTATGTAGCAGAAATAGAGGTGTGCTGTGAGCGCCGACCACAGGGTGGCGCTCACAGCTGCCGAGGATCAGTAACCATAGAGGTCTCAAGGACCTCTATGGTTACAATTCTGAAGCATGACGTCATTTCCGGCCGCCCGGCCGGAAACGGTAGTTAAATGCCGCTGTCTGCGTTTGACAGTGGCATTTAACTAGTTAATAGGTGCGGGCAGATCGCGATTCTGCCCGCGCCTATTATGGGCACATGTCAGCTGTTCAAAACAGCTGACATGTCCCGGCTTTGGTGCGGGCTCACCGCGGAGCCCTGCATCAAAGCAGGGGATCTGACCTCGGACGTACTATCCCGTCCGAGGTCAGATAAGGGTTAAAGGAACATTCACTGATAAATATAATCAAACAATAATCACATAAATTCAAAATATTAAAATCATGAAAACAAGGGTTTTTTTTTTTCTTTTCTTTTCTTTTTTTTTTTCTACATATAATATTTAAAATTTAAAACCATATCACAGATAAAAAATAATAAATAAAAGTCTACACCTATATAGACAAAAAGTTACGTGTTCAATAATTACGACTCTTATCTAGCTACTTTCTCAATCATTAAGTTAAGCCCCTCAGGGGTTAATGTACCGAGCTTAAAAATCCAAAAACTCTCACGATTCACAAAACTATTAAAACGATCCGCCGCAGAGTCAGGTACATGATCAATAATAATTAATTTTAGCGTTTTAAGATCCTTATGGTGTGCTGTTAAAATTTTTTTTGAAAGGCTGTGCAGGAGAAAGCCATTGCGAATGTTTTGGCGATGCTTATTAAGTCTGGCGTGCATTGTTTGTATGGTTCGGCCTACATATTGCAGGCCGCACCCACATTCCAACTGGTAAACCACATATGTGGATTGGCAATTTAAATGAAAATTAATCTTGTACGAAGTGCCTGTAACATTGGATTTAAAATGAGTTACCCCATTAAGGATGGAGGTACAGCAGAGACATCTTGGGGCTTTACACTGAAAACAGCCAGGGTTCAAAGGTCCTAAGGAGGTGGAAGGATCTGGTCTCAGAGTGGTGTTGCTCGGTGCAATGAGGTTGCGTAGTGTACGATTCCTCCGAAATATAGTTCTGGGGTTTGAGGGGATATGTCTGGATAGAACTGGGTCTCCTTTAAGGATGGGCCAATATTTTGACAGGAGCCTTTTAATCAAACCATGAGACTGGTTGAAGGTGGTCACCAAGCTCCATCTGCCAAATGCAATATCATGTGGAGGCAAAGTTGCTTTCTCCTTAATCCTATTGATACAATCCGTTTGAGTTAGAGTTTTGGCCTTCAAAAATGTATCATTAACAAGTTTCCTTGGTTATCCTTTTTGTTGGAACCTCTGATCCAAGATCTTGGCCCCTTTACAGAAATCTGAGTCCCGAGTACAATTCTTACGTATTCGCCAATACTGCCCGTATGGAACATTCTGTATCCACCTATGAAGATGGTCGCTGTTAAAGCTTAAATAGCTGTTCACATCCACTTCCTTAAAGTATGTCATAGTGGAAAAAATGCCAGATTCATCAACCAGTACCATCAAGTCTAAAAACTGAATGGAGGTGTTGGAGATGTTGGCAGTGAAATTTAGACCCCAGGAATTTTTATTCAGATCAGAAATAAAATCAAGCGCCTCCCCCTCCGCACCAGTCCAAATTATGAAGAGGTCATCAATAAAGCGTCGATAAAACGCTAATTTATCACATGTCTGTGGGGACTGCGCGATGAAGACGGACTCAAATGCCCCCATAAATAAATTTGCATAACTGGGGGCGAATCTCGTCCCCATCGCGCAGCCCCTGACCTGGCGGTAGAAAACATGTTCGAAGGAGAAAATGTTGTTATAAAGTACAAATCGAATGGCATTGAGTATAAAGTCCCTTTGATCAGGGTGTAATGAAGAATCATCTGCAAGAAATTGTTGTACTGCCTCTATGCCCCTATCATGGGGAATATTTGTATAGAGGGCTTGAACGTCCATCGTAATTAAAAAACTGTTTGGGGTAACTCATTTTAAATCCAATGTTACAGGCACTTCGTACAAGATTAATTTTCATTTAAATTGCCAATCCACATATGTGGTTTACCTGTTGGAATGTGGGTGCGGCCTGCAATATGTAGGCCGAACCATACAAACAATGCACGCCAGACTTAATAAGCATCGCCAAAACATTCGCAATGGCTTTCTCCTGCACAGCCTTTCAAAACATTTTTTAACAGCACACCATAAGGATCTTAAAACGCTAAAATTAAATATTATTGATCATGTACCTGACTCTGCGGCGGATCGTTTTAATAGTCTTGTGAATCGTGAGAGTTTTTGGATTTTAAGCTCGGTACATTAACCTCTGAGGGGCTTAACTTAATGATTGAGAAAGTAGCTAGATAAGAGTCGTAATTATTGAACACGTAACTTTTTGTCTATATAGGTGTAGACTTTTATTTATTATTTTTTATCTGTGATATGGTTTTAAATTTTAAATATTATATGTAGAAAAAAAAACCCTTGTTTTCATGATTTTAATATTTTGAATTTATGTGATTATTGTTTGATTATATTTATCAGTGAATGTTCCTTTAAATTTGTAAATCTGTAAACAGCATTGTGATTGGCTGTTTATTGTTTAAATACTGCCTTCCTGTTCCCATGAATAAACTCCCACCTGAAGAAGATGGTGTTTACCGTTGAAACACGTTGTGGCAAACGACATATGTTGTCTGAGTTTCCTTCGGCGCTCCTGGGACTGATTTCTGTTTGACACACATTCTTATCCTCCTTTGGAGGTATTCAGCTGGAGCTGCAGTGGTGCTCGACAACTCCCTTTCATCTCCCACTTTCACTTATCTTGCACTCAGTTCCAGACTTCCTTCTACTTCTGTGTCTCTCAACAACTGTCTTGCTTGGTCTCCCTGGGCCAACTGACTAGCTCCTCCTCCAGGTCAGGATACTTAAAGCACAGGGAAGCTCCCCTGAATTCTGGTCTTGAGCTTCCCTCCTGGCCTGAATTCAGAATGTGTTGCATGTGTGTGCCTTACCTGATGAAGAGAACTCCATTGCCTTTGAGTATGACATTACCTTCCCCGAAGGAAAAGCAACATCACTGCAGCAACCGGTCACCTGGGGTGCTGCAGATGTGTGTGTTCAGATAACATTGACCAAGATTTCAGACCTTAACTAGCCTGGTAATGTTATGGCTTGTTCAATATCAAAGTTAGGAAAGGCAGGGTGATGCAAATTTCCCACTTTTATAAAAACCCAGCCTCCTCTAACCTTGAGCCAAAAAACAGCAGCCATCGGTTCTTCTAAGCAGCTGCCTAGCACAATGAAAATAAAAATGCTAAGAAGATAGCAAAGCGTTTTCAAGTTGCCCTTTCCTCAGTTCAAAATATAAACAAAAAATTGCATTTAATTGGAACTTTGGAGGTCCAGATATGGTCTCGAAGACAAGGCAAAATTACAGCGATAGATGCTTTTAGAATTGCTAGTGATGCAAAACAGAACCCCCCGAAAAACATTAAGCATGGGGTTGAATCAATCATGCTTTGGAGTTGTGTTGCAGCCATGTGGAACATTTGAGCTTTTAACAAATTTTTATGCAACCATAACACGAGCTGTAAAAAAGCTGAAGTTTAAAAGAGGATGGGTTCTACAAATGGAAGATCCTAAACACACATCAAAATCCACAATAGACTCCCTCAAAAGGCACCAGCTGAACGATTTACAATGGCCGTCACAGTCCCCTGATCTGAACATCATTGAAAATCTGTGGCTAGACCTCAAAATAGCAATGCATGCAAGACTACACAGGAATCTCACAGAACTGGGAGAATTTTCCAAGGAAGAATGAATGAAAATGCCTCAAACTAGAATTGAAACACTCTTGTCGGGCTACAAAAAGCATTTAAAAGCTGAGATACGTTCAAGACGGGGTGCTACTAGGTACTAACCATGCAGGATGCCCAAACTTGTGCAATTTAAAAAAAGTAAAAGAAGAATATATATAAGTGTCTTGTTCAACTTTAAAAAAATATTTAGAATTGAGAGTCCTGTATGTCCTTTATGTTTAACGTTAGGCCTTCTTCAACTTGCTTAACTGTTGACACTAACATTAATTTTGATAAGGTGTGCCAAACCTTTACATGCCACTGTACGTAACCATTTTGCCTTATTTTTAATATTCAGTGTGGTTACCAGTTGAAATTTTCGAATATAGAAATTGACAGACTGCAAAATTTGGAATTCTCTCTGTTAATAGGGTTATCCAGGACTATTTTGTTTTTACCTTTGGCCTAAAAACTAACAGGCAGGTAGTTACTACCGTATATACTCGAGTATAAGCCGAGATTTTCAGCCCACATTTTTGGGCTGAAAGTGACCCTCTCGGCTTATACTCAAGTCAGTGTCGGTGTGGGGTCGGCGGGTGAGGGGGAGCGGCGGCTGTGATATACTTACCTGCTCCTGGCGCTGTCCCTGCATGTCCCATGGTCTCCGGGCAGTGCTTCCTGTGTTCAGTGGTCACTTGGTACCGATCATTAAAGTAATGAATATGCACGCATATTCATTACTCTAATGAGCGGTACATGACCGCTGAACACAGGAAGATGCCGCCGGCTCCCGGAGACCATCTGACAGTGAGACGCTGCCAGGGACCGCGCCGGGAGCATGTGTGTATATCAGGGGAGGGGGAGCATTGCGCGATAGTCACCTTCCTTGTTCCATCGCTGCGCGTTGCTCTGTCTTCCGTCCTCTGGCTGTGACTGTTCAGGTCAGAGGGCGCGATTAGTGTGCGCGCTGCCCTCTGCCTGAACAGTCAGTGCCAAGGATGGAAGACAGAGCAGCGCGCAGCGATGGAACGTGGAAGGTGACTATCGCAAGTGCCGGGGGCCTGAGCGAAGAGAGGTAAGTATGTGATTTTTTTTATTTTAATTGCAGCAACAACAAAAGGGGCAAATGTGTGGAGCATCCTATGGGGCATATATGAGGAGCATCTTATGGGGCATATATGAGGAGCATCTTATGGGGCATAATGTGTGGAGCATCTCATGAGGCCCCTAATGTGTGGAAAATCTCATGGGGCCACAATATATGGAGCATCGTATGAGGCATAATGTGTGGAGCATCTCATGGGGCCCCTAATGTGTGGAGCATCTCATGGGGCCACAATGTATGGGGCCATAATGTGTGGAGCATCTCATGGGGCCATAATGTATGGAGCATCTCATGGGGCCATAATGTGTGAAGCATCTTATGGGGCCATAATGTGTGGAGCATCTCATGGGGCCATAATGTGTGGAGCATCTTATGGTGCCATAATGTGTAGAGCATCTTATGGGGCCATAATGTGTGGAGCATCTCATGGGGCCATAATGTATGGAGCATCTCATGAGGCCCCTACTGTGGGGAGCATCTTATGGGGCCATAATGTGTGGAACATCTTATGGGGCCATCAACCTTTATGCAGCATTGTATGGGGCAAATGTTTCTGTGGAGCATCTTATGGGGCCATTATTAACCTTTGTGCAGCATTATATGGGGTATATTTTAATATGGAGCATCTTATGGGGCCCATCATGAACTGTATGGAGCATTATATGGGGCTCCTGATTCAATATGGATATTCAAAAACACTTAACCTACTGATGTCTCAATTAATTTTACTTTTATTGGTATCTATTTTTATTTTTGACATTAACTGGTAGCTGCTGCATTTCCCACTCTAGGCTTATACTCGAGTCAATAAGTTTTCCCAGTTTTTTGTGGCAAAATTAAGGGGGTCGGCTTATACTCGGGTCGGCTTAAACTCAAGTATATACGGTACCTACCTGCCTTTTGTGCCCGGTGCCTATCTTTGCTGACACAGAGTGGTCACAGATAAGCAGATTTTCTACCGCTCTGTTCTATTGATAGCGCGTGACTGCCAACATTATGCTGAATGACAGTTGTCTCTCTGCTGCCTAACTACAAAGAGTCAACTGTCAATCAGCATGATGTCGGCAGTCATGCCCCATCAACAGAGCAGACTGGAAAAGGAAGAGCTGAACTTTTGACATGAAGCAGCAGAATCGTCAGCAGGTGTGGTCAGAGACTGCTCTGAGCCAGTGGCAGGCAGAATAGGCAGGAAGTTAACAACCACCTGCCTTTTAGCTTTTAGGCCCCTATTGAAAAAATAAAATAGTTGTGTATAACTTCTTTAAATTATAGTCTCTTGAAATTCATTTTAAAGGGATTTAGGATATGGCATGCATGGCATGCAAGTCACTCTCAAAGATCCCATACGGAGACATATTGAGTTCCTACAGTACTTTATTATGGACACCATATGCTGCCTCCATGATGCAACATATTCTCTTCCAGAGATGTAACATGATGCTGCATGTCCCAGTTTTTTAGTATGCATTCATAAGAAAACAAAATAATTATTGAGGTTCCAAAAAGTGCATGGAATTCTCTGAATGCCTAATACTAATCTGTTCATCACTGGTCCATAAGAAGACCATATTGGGAAAACAGTGAGGTTATTTTATGTATCACTGTAAGTTGATAAATAGCTATATTCAGCTTTCTCTACCATTTCCCAGCAGGAAGTTACATCAGGACTGCTAAAATTAGCAGAATGTTTAGAATGGCTATCCTTTTGGCTAGTCCTTTGAATGTTAATATTGTAGTATTTCAGTGTTACTCTTTTTGGTGATTTTCATTGTCAGTAACTAACCTGATGTAAAAAAAAGAAATACTAATAGAGTAATTGAAGCAGAGCTGCCTATTGCTGCACGGTTAAGTGAGTACAGCTTTCTGCAACTCACATTTTAGCTGCAGTCAAAATATCAGTAATAAATGGATTCAGGGAAAATAAGTAAATTCTTTAAATATCATAACATTACTTTTATCCAGCTCTCATTTAAGTGGCAATATTACAAATTTCCTGGAATAAAAATGATGTGTTGTAGAGTTAAAATAATTTGTCTGAGCTTTGCTTTATTCCAAAGTTATTGCATTTTAAAGATCAAGATTTTATCTTAATTAGATCTTATAGCTGGTGGCACAGTTGCATTGGTGCTCATGGAATTGATAGAGCGGGTGTAGTCTGGTAAAAACTGGCACTGCAAGGAATAGACTAAATAATATTTCAAGAAAATGACAGACTCTTATTTTCATCAACAAGCTTAATGGTGGATACTGTATATAATTCCCTGTAAGTAATTACCATCTTTCAAAGCTCACACTTTATAATAAATATGCTATAAGACTTATGCCGTTACTTGCTCTAATGTATGTGAGGAGGAGAGCAGAGGGAAGAGAGGAGTTCTAGTTTACGTAACTGTAAGAACAGAACTTTCCATACTAAGGAAGGGATTTATTTGTTCTCCTTGGCCGAGAGGTAATTTGGAGATCCTAAACACCCTACACATGGGTCCTTGGTAGTGTTGAGCCACCTCCCTAGTGTTCGGGTTCGGTTCGGTTCATCGAACAGGGACGTGTTTGAAGAAATGTTCGTCAAACGTTCGACGAACACCATAGAACCCCATTGAAACCAATGGCAGGCAAACACAAACACATACAAACACATGGAAAACACATAGAAAACACCTTAAAAGGTGTCCAAAAGCTGACAAACTGCTCAGAAGACACAACAAACACATGGAAAAGTCACAACTATATATAGTCATGCGAAATGAAAAGAGGTGGAGGAGTAAAAGGAGGAGGAGACACAGATATAGGCATGTCATGCCCTTCTTAAGTCAAGAAAGGCTGGAGTAAAAATCTAAACTCACTCTACCAACACCCAGACGTCTTGACAAAAAAAAAATATATATATCTTTAGGTAGAATGGCGGCGGGTCCATTCAGAAAACTTTCCTTAGAAGACGTAGTGGTACCCCCATTGGGAGTTGTGCCAAAAAATGAACCCAATACATTCAGACTAATCCAGCATTTGTCATATCCAAGGGACAGGTCAGTAAAGGACAACATCGACGCGGAACCAAGTACAGTACTACTGTACCTCATTTGACGAGGCAATCAGGCAGGTCAAGAAGTTGGTAAGGGGCACCCTAATGGACAAAACAGATATTGAGGGGGCGTTCCGGTTATTACCTGTGCCTCCGAATAGTGTCCTCCCATTGGGCTGCTTCTGTGAAGGAGCATACTACATAGATCGCTGTTTGCCCATGGGGTGCTCCATATCCTGCTCACTATTTGAGGCATTTTTTTGCTTCCTCAAATGTGTCGTCATGGACGTTTGTAAGGCGGCACATATTATCCATTACCTCGACGACTTCTTATGCCTGGGCCCAAAAGATTCACCACAGTGTGAAAACACGCGGTAGTCCACCCGTGAGAAGGAGAGAGCTGGAGGGAGAGTGGACACCCCAGAGCCGAGGGGTTAGATTGAGAAAGAAAAAAAGAAGGCATTGTAGCTTGATTCATGGGTGAAGTACGCTGCTGAGTAGCACCAAATTCTACTAGGCCCAAAAGGATTTCCTGGGCTAGATGCCATTAAAAAATAGTACTTAGGTAAACAGGCGGTGTAGCTTTCTTCATGGGTGAAGTATGCTGCTGAGTAGCACCAAATTCTACTAGGCCCAAAAGGATTTCCTGGGCCAGATGCCGTTAAAAATTGTACTTAGGTAAACAGGCGGTGGGTGGCTGGGCTACTCTGCTGACTAGCAGACACTGAAGCTTTGGAGCAGACCTCTGAATCCCAGGCCATAGTATGATGAAACAACTCTGCAGACGACCCCACCCACCTGGAATTGACGATGGCAACGTCATGTAAAACTCAACAAGGGGATGAAATAAAAGAGTCTCCATTTTTTCCAAAAATTTGGCCACAGACACCACTTAAGTGAGACGATTTTCAAAAATCATCAAGCTTTTAGTCTCCCCAAGATGACACAGGGATAGAAAAGTCCTTGCGGATCCAGGATTTGTTCATCTTGATGAACGTTAGTCTGCCTAAATTGTCACTGGACAGCCGCGTGCGCTTATCTGTCAGCACACCACCATCAGCGCTGAACACATGTTCAGAGAGAACGCTGGCTGCGGGGGACGACAAGATCTCCAAGGCGTGAGTGCCGAGCTCAGGTCATTTTTCAAGATTGGAAGCCCAAAATGAGCAAGGGTCCAGTTCCACAGTCATGGCATGGATGTTAACTTGGAGATACTCTTGTACCATCCTCTCTAGGCGTTGGCTGTGCATCAGACTTCTTGTCTCCTGTGGCCTTGCAAAGGATGGTCTAAAAAAATCTTGAAAGGATTGGAAAAAATTGCTGTTGCCACCAGATACGATGTTACTGTTACGCTTTGAGTGATGACTCGATAGTCCCATGGTTGGCAAGTTAGAACTCAGAGATTCACTTCGTGCACCACTGGTGTTTTGTGGAAAAGCAGATGTTAGATTCTGTAACAGTCTCTCCTGATACTCCTGCATGTGTGAATCCCTTTCTATGGCAGGAATTATTTCGCCAAATTTGCTTTTGTACCGGGGATCTAAGAGTGTGGCAACCCAGTAGTCGGCATTACTTCGGATTCTGACAATCCGAGGGTCATGTTGCAGGTAGTGCAGCAAGAAGGCACTCATGTGTCTTGCGCGTCCAGGAGGACCAAGTCCTTGTTGTCTTGGTGATGGCAAGGTGAGATTTATGCTTCCTTCGTCAGCCATCTCCCTCCAACCTCGCACAACAGAAATTTGATCAAGGTCTCCCTCATATGATGAGTCTTCCATGCCCAGCGCCAGTTCGTCCTCCACTTCTTCCTCCCTCCTGCACCTTCCTCAACAGTTTGGCTGCTACCATGCACCCTCGGTAATCCCTCTCCCCCAGCCTCCAATGCCAGCCGCCTTGGTGCTGCCAACCTTCTTGACCTTGGAGATATGATCCCTTCCGCATACGACTCCTCCTGTTCCTCCTCCTCCTCTTGTTCCACCACCTGACTCAGAACACTGTGTAAGGTGTGCCCCAGCATGTAGATCACCAGAATGGTCATGCTGATAATGGGATCGTCAGCACAAAACATCTTCGGCACTATTTCAAAACTGTGCAGAAGGGTGCATAGGTCCCTGATCTGAGACCACTCCTGCAGCGTGAATTGCCCCACCTCTTGATCTCATTGGCCCAGGCTATACGTCATAACGTATTGCACCAGGGCTCGTTGGTGCTGCCACAGTCGCTGCAACATGTGCAGAGTTGAATTCCACCATGTGGGCCCATCGCATTTCAGCCGGTGAACTGGCAGGCCCAATGACTTCTGTAGAGATGCAAGCCGTCGAGCTGCAGGATGCGAACGGCGGAAGTGAGCACACAGCGACCTTGCCCTCTGCAGAAGCCCATCTAGTCCGGGATAGTGGGATAAAAATTGCTGGACAACCAGGTTCAAAACGTGAGCCATTTCAGGCACGCATGTGACATTGCCCCAGCGAAGGGCCCCACCCAGGTTTGCAGCATTGTCGCGCACAGCCTTCCCTGGCTGAAGGTTGAGTGGAGACAACCATTGATGGAACTCGGTCTCCAGAGCTGATGTCACAGGGCTACCGCGACAGAGAGGTTCCAGAGAACCGCAGTGCTCTTGGCCTCGTTCACACACAGTGAACAGAAGCTCTTCACCTGTATTCTGACTTAGCTGCTTTGTGCCAGCAGTGCAGGAGTTAACCTTATTGTTAAGTTGCTGAGAGCTGGGTCTCTCAGCTGAAGTGGATTTTGTAATCTGATCCTCTATATAGACCCAGTCCTGACTTCAGCTAGTGTCAGTGATCAGTTCTACTGCCTGGCTTGGAGGTTGAAGGAGCGTAGTGTTGGTGTTGGAGGTTTATTTACAGAGATTGGTGTCTGCAGTTTTGGTTGCATGTTAAACCTGTTTTCCTTCCTAAGTTTATTCCTTCTCTTCCCTTCTCTGTGTTTCCTCTGTGGTTGTGTGAGTGCAGCGGCGCCCCAGAGACCTGGTCATTGCAGTAACGTTGCTCTGCCACTAAGGGGAGTGATAATACGTCTGATGGCACTAAAGGAGTTCTTCTGACCAGGTATCACCAGCACACATTACACTTCACACTCCGGCCACTAGGGGGAGCAAAAGGTTTTATTTATTAGGCCACTCCTCACACTGGTAAAACTAGGGGTTGGATAGGAAGTTAGTCAGATAGGGGTTGGATAGGAAGTTAGTCAGAAGCTGACTGGGTTGGATTCAGGCAACATCCCGTGGCAGGGGGTGTTGCAGGGAGAAGATTCAGGGGGGTCCCTGTCAGGCGTGGGAATCTGGCAGGTACCTAGCCGAAAGGACAGAACGTTACGGAACCGCGCCTGCACTACCCGCGGCGGTATCCTAAGAAAGAGACACAAAACGAAGGATATTGTGGACAGTGAGAAACGAGATCAAGTACAAAAAAGAGCCAGTAGGAGTCGTGTGCGGAGAACGGCAACATCCTACAGAGGCGCGTAGCCGATGCCCGGAACACCGAGGAAGTGATTGACTTTATGCCTTACTTCAAATACCGCAGGACAGTTAATTATAGGTTGGCTGTCTACCTTACATCACCTAAGCAGACATAGGGGGCAATGCGTGGAGAGGGGAGTCTCTAGGGTGCCAGAAGAGCTCTGAGCCTACCCGTCAAACAGGTGCGTCCTAGCCATAACATACTGGGGGACGGAGAACTATGTAACATATTGTCCCCTTAAAAATATAATTTTAATCAGATAATCTTAAAAATACCAGTTCCCAGTGAAAACAACGAAATAAACAACAGAATCTATTAGTGCACCTAGCCTAATAAAGTAACCCTACGCTTGCCTGCTGTCCCTTCCTAACAGTGGAGGTTGGCACCCTGATAGATTATTTGGCGCCCCCACTCTGTGGCGGCTAGCACCTGCTCACCCTGTTAAATGACTCTCAAGCTATAGGAGGGAAAACAATGAGCAAATAAAAGAAATGAAAGAAAGCGTAAAGTAAGGAAACTACGGTGCACAAAAAAATATATAAACCTCCTGCAATGGGATCCCATGTAGGACAGTCAAAACGCTTGAAAAAAATTAAATGAATGAGCAAAAAAAGTCCATATGCTCATAGCGTTTTTGTATAGCAGTCCTACTGCACACCTCACAGAGATACAACTGTGTGCATAAATTAACGAGATGATAATAGCAAGGGAGATATATATTAATAAGTGACCTGGTTTAGTCTCAGACAAAATTTGTGCATGGCAGCACCCCCCAGGTAACAATTAACAATAGTCATTATCGGAGTATCCAAATATTACACAATATTACCTCAGTATAGCAACTAGCATCTTATAAGCACACAGTAGTTCATAATGCTATACAAAAAAAGAGAAAAAATAATAAAGGAATACACTCAGCTGCACACTGACACACTGCACACATGGGGCGTTTGTTGACAGCTAAGTGTCTTCTTGGGGTTAACACCCTCCTTGTCTGCTGTCTTTGGAACCACCTATTTCTGTCTACCTGACTGTGCATGTGTACAAGCACCTACCATTGGTCATCAGTGATCACCTGTTATTGCCTGCGTATATTATCTTATCCATCAGTGTGCAGCTGAGTGTCCACCTTACTGGGAAGCCCTGGGGACATACTTTACCTGTGGGAAGGTATACCATCTAGCTGCCATCACATCACCCCAGTGGACCCCAAGCAGCGTCGGTCACCCTGACCGAACACCACAGGTGGCATCACAAACCCTTGACAGACTCGTATCACCTTTCATTGGGCGCCCCTTAGCAGGGTCATGGACCGGGTCCAGCCACCATGACAACCCCAGAACTGAGCCAGAGAGGACCGGTACCGAGTAACCTGTGGCCCTGTGTCTGGGGGCGCTCCAACTTGGCGTCACGAACAGGATCGTACTTAAGCCTGAAGAATTGGGTCATGTGTGCCTTGGAACTGTGATTGAAACGTGTTTGAACTGTGATTTATTGCAAAGACTGTATATTGCTATTTGCCCCAAGATTCCCGCCAAAACTGCCGCCATTGCAGCGCCACGAGGAGCGCAGGAGAAGAAGAAGGGCGTGGAAGTGGGCGTGGACAAGCTGAAGAGCACGAACGACAATGGCCGCCCAGTCTAAATATTTCTGTGCATTGAGGACGTGTCCGTCAGCGGCCGAGATCCGCCTCCTGATCCTCAGTGGAGGGCGGAGACAAAGGAAGCGAAACCGCCCACGAAGGAGAGAGCGGGAAAAGGACGAGGAAGAAGAGGTGAGCCACGTGTGAGACGCCATGGCCAGCCGACCGGGATCGGAGCGTGGGGTCGGAGCAGAAGACTCCCCCAGCCACCCAGAGAGATACCACGGCCGAGCGTCACCTGTGGGCCCCGACTTCCTGCAGGCCGGAGTGGACGAGCTCAGCGATCAACTCTGGCGGACACAGCTGTTCACTGAGGCCGGGTGGAATGAGACTGTCACCGGGGGCCTCACCAGATGTCTGTCGGCAGCCTCGTCTGGTCCGGAGCAAGAAAGAAGTTCCAGCGCTCCGAAGCCAGAAAGCAAGGCCCTGCCGGAAAGCGAGATGCTGCAAACAGAGATGACAACGCCGCAGCGCAAGGCCCCGCAGTTAGCGTTACAGACCCCAGCGGAGACAGAGCAGGACGGCACCGGAGGGACCGCATCTGAAGCAGGTATGAAGAACGACCCTGCCCCAGTTAAAGAAGACCTACTGGTAGGTCCCGTAGCAGCGCCACCTGCTGCCCTGACTAATACTACCTCTGAACTGACGAGTCCCAGCACTACTACCACTGTGTGCATCATTTCTATTATTGCACCTACTACCAAAACTGACATTCAAACACCGATCCCTAACGACTTGACTATACCGGAGAAACCGATTAGTGACATTGATACCGCATCCGATGAGAAAAGAGATATGCAAAGCCATAAGACCCCCATCTGGAGTGATGGAGCCCCTTATGTGGCACCTGGTAGCCGCCAGTATCCAGCTGGGCGACTCCGACCGGTGCTACCCTCTGAGTTACAGCACTAAACCTCGAAACCCCGACAAATGTAAATAGTTAACTGTTTCCTGCTCTTTTGCTGCTAAACCCGTCTAGGGTTATTTCTTAAAGGGATCCATTTGTTGACCCGGGATCCCTATTGTTTTACATTTTTCCTTGCACAAAGTTATCACTGTTTGAAAGCCTGCTGAGTCATGGATGGTGAATGATTCACAAACTGTTTTGTATATAGTTCGCACCTTATTAAAGGTGCCCTCTACTGGTTTTACAAAGAAAAAAGGCTTTGTGAAGAGACTGTTTTTGAATGCAGCACAGAAGGTCTTGCTTTCAAATGGACTTGCAGACAGAGAGAATCTGCACTACCTCAAAGAGACTTGGTTCCCTCTTAAAGGGAATGTTCACATGTTGCACTTAAGTATAATGTTGCCTTAGGAAAGTTAAAGAATTGTAATAATGTTGAGATTTAGAAAATGTTGATAATGTTGCTAGAGATTGAGGACATGAAAAGTTGAAAGTGAACCCGTAGGGGTTAGAGAGTCCTCCTGAGAACCATAGGAAGATGGTTGGTTGCTGATAGAAAGACAATGACAGTAGGCCCAGCCAAGGAGCTAGGCGGTCCTGCATTGGTGAAGTTAGAAAATAAAGAAAAGGTTGAGTTTGTATTAAAGTACTTTATAGTAAGCCTTTAGTGGGTTCAGCCTATACGCCCTTAAAGGAAAAGTTAAATTATTGTTCAGAATTTGCACTTAGTAGAATACCCGGCAGGGTACCAGAAGTTATTTATAGTCAGAATGTTATTTAAAATATTTAACCTTGTTTTCGTTTGTAACGTTCAAGTGTCCTCACCTCCCATAAAGGGAAGCATTGTTATCTTTACTTGTTTCAAGCATTCCAAAATTTTGTATGTATTTTGCTACCATGTATTGTTGTTCTTCTTCCCAGTCCAGGAGTACTGGATTTAACCGGGGGGGAGTGCAGCGCCCCAGAGACCTGGTCGTTGCAGTAATGTTGCTCTGCCACTAAGGGGAGTGATGGTACGTCTGATGGCACTAAAGGAGTTCTTCTGACCAGGTATCACCAGCACACATTACACTTCACACTCCGGCCACTAGGGGGAGCAAAAGGTTTTATTTATTAGGCCACTCCTCACACTGGTAAAACTAGGGATTGGATAGGAAGTTAGTCAGAAGCTGACTGGGTTGGATTCAGGCAACATCCCGTGGCAGGGGATGTTGCAGGGAGAAGATTCAGGGGGGTCCCTGTCAGGCGTGGAAATCTGGCAGGTTCCTAGCCGAAAGGACAGAACGTTACGGAACCGCGCCTGCACTACCCGCGGCAGTATCCTAAGAAAGAGACACGAAGCGAAGGATATTGTGGACAGTGAGAAACGAGATCAAGCACAAAGGAGAGCCAGTAGGAGTCGTGCCCGGAGAACGGCAACATCCTACTGAGGCGCGTAGCTGGTGCCCGGAACACCAAGGAAGTGACTGACTTTATGCCTTACTTCAAATACCGCAGGACAGTTAATTATAGGTTGGCTGTCTACCTTACATCACCTAAGCAGACATAGGGGGCAACGCATGGAGAGGGGCGTCTCTAGGGTGCCGGAAGAGCTCCGAGCCTACCCGTCAAACGGGTGCATCCTAGCCATAACATACTGGGGGACGGAGAACTAGAAAGAACTGGAACGAATTAGAACGAACGAGAATAGAAGTTGTGAGGACTATCCCGAATGCTCAGCAGGGAAGCACTACAACACACAGGCGCTAGTGGTAGGCAACGATTTCCACCTGCAATGGGAACTCTGGATGTGCCTTCGGACCGGCCGGTCTCAGACAGCCCTGTTAACTGTGCTCTGGATTGTGGATCCTGAAGTCTTCAGTAAAGAGGTAAAGAGACTGCAACCCTGTGTCCTCGTTATTGTCTGCACCTCACACCATCACCATCCACCTTACTGAGAAGCCCTGGGGACATACTTCACCCGGTCCAGCCACCGTGACAACCCCAGAACTGAGCCAGAGAGGACCGGTACCGAGTAACCTGTGGCCCTGTGTCTGTGGGCGCTCAATGAGCATTTGGTGAGTTTGAGACTTTTAGTTACCTTGTCTGTATACCCTCTTATTTGTTGTATTATTACACTGGTGCAGTCCACAACCTTTGGGGGGAGAGGGGGCCCCTGATAGGACCTGCACAGGAGACAGGGATACGCTGGCGGCTCAGGCCTCCTAACCATCATAGGTACCCCTGAGATAAGGGAAAGCCAGGGCCCCATTTAAGTGGTAGGGACAGGTGCGGGTTCCAATACGCCGTCCTGCCCCTTTATCGCGGTTTACGGCGTAACAGTATCACTGACCTTAAAAAATTTTCTTGGTCCAATATGGACCCCATTGCTGCTTTAGCTGGACAAATGCAGCAACTCAGTCAAGAGGTGGCTGACCTCCGCTCAGCAGTTGTGCAGCGCCCTCCAGTGGCCACTGCAGGGGTTGCTACACCTCCACAAGCTTTGCTGGAGCCTAAAATTGCGTTACCTGACAGGTTCTCTGGGGGGCGTGACAAATTTGTTACTTTCAGGGAGGCCTGTAAAGTGTATTTTAGGTTGCGTCCTCACACTTCAGGTTCAGAGGAGCAGAGGGTTGGAATTGTAGTATCGCTCCTACAAGGTGCCCTCAGGCCTGGGCTTTTTCACTTCCCACTGACGCTTTGCCGTTACGGACTGTGGAGGAGTTTTTTCAAGCCTTAGGTCAAGTATATGATGACGACACAAAAGAGAATAGTAAAACCAAAAACACTCAGTTTGAAAAAAATTGCAGTAATCCGCAAGTGCTAGTAAAAAATGTAAAAAAACTGGGTATTTGGTTGATACGTTTTTTGCAAAAAATGTATACTAAGCTGCTCTACCAAACTTCACGGTATACCCATATCAGAGCAGTCCTAACTAATGTATGCAGTCCCTATCTGATGTATTTAAAAACCTGATCATCTGTATATTACCTGTGTGAACAGGGTTCAGAGAGGAAAAATCCATGTGTGCATACAGAGTAGAACAGCTTTTGTGCAGATAGCCCACGAGGAGTGGTGGACTCCCAGTCTTGTAGACACAAGAGAACAATTATGGAAACAGGAACACATGGGCTACTTGCACAGTGAACAAGTCTGTAGGAACATGTTCACACACCACCAAGAAACCTGACGACACAAAAGAGAATAGTAAAACCAAAAACACTCAGTTTGAAAAAAATTGCAGTAATCCGCAAGTGCTAGTAAAAAATGTAAAAAAACAGGGTATTTGGTTGATACGTTTTTTGCAAAAAATGTATACTAAGCTGCTCTACCAAACTTCACGGTATACCCATATCAAAGCAGTCCTAACTAATGTATGCAGCCCCTATCTGATGTATTTAAAAACCTGATCATCTGTATATTACCTGTGTGAACAGGGTTCAGAGAGGAAAAATCCATGTGTGCATACAGAGTAGAACAGCTTTTGTGCAGATAGCCCAAGAGGAGTGGTGGACTCCCAGTCTTGTAGACACAAGAGAACAATTATGGAAACAGGAACACATGGGCTACTTGCACAGTGAACAAGTTCCTGTTTCCAAGTATATGATGATCCTGACCGCATCTCCCTCGCTGAGTCCACAATACGCCATCTTACACATGGAGACCGGCCAGTAGAGGAGTACTGCTCTGACTTTCGGAGATGGGCTAGTGACACAATGTGGAATGACCCTGCACTCCGCAGTAAATTTTATAAGGGCCAATCTGATAAAATAAAAGATGCCTTTACACTAAAGGAGACACCAACCACACTGGAAGTAGCTATATCTCTTGCGATCCGTGTGGACCGCCGCCTGCACCAGAGACTTAATGAATCGCCGCTATTCAAGGGTAATTCAGATTTGGACTCACCAGAATCTGAGTCTCTAGGAGAACCTATGCAGTTGGGTAGCGCTACTCGTTCTAGGGGGGGCTGCAGTAGTACGGCGTAAGGAAGGTGCATGTTTTTTTTGTGGCATAAAGGGTCATTATGTGAATGTGTGGCCTTCTAGAAGACAACCGCCGGAAAACTATTGAGCCCGATTTGCGGGGAGGTTGGCAACTCGGGTGTACTAATTTCCTCCTTAGGTAAACCTCAATTTTTCCTACCAGCCGAGATTTAATTTAATTGATGCTGGGTTTGTTCAGGCACATGGGTTTAAGACTAAAGAGTTGTCTAGACCCATACCTGTAATTGCCATTGATTGTGCACCCTTGAGCCAGGGGACTTTCACTCAGATCCGTGGGGTGAGCCTACAAATAGGGGCGTTGCACTCTGAGTCATTAGATTGTTATGTGTTGGGGGGTTTGCCATCACCTGTAGTTCTCGGTTTACCATGGCTCACGTTACACAACCCGGTGTTAGACTGGCAGACCCGGGAGATTACTAGATGGAATGAGTTTTGTCAGGAACATTGCCTGCGTACTCGGCTGGCCGGATTGAGTTCTCAGGTTTAGCCAGAGTTCATCTCAGATTTTGAGAATGTATTCTCTGAGGAGGGGAGTCAAGAGCTACCTCCACACCGTCCTTATGATTGCGCCATATGTCTCACTCCTAGTGCTAAACTGCCTAAGAGTAGGCTATACAACATCTCTGCCCCAGAGAGACAGGCCATGAAGGACTATATCATGGAGAGTCTGGCCAAGGGTCATATCAGACCCTCGTCATCACCCATTGCTGCTGGGTTCTTCTTTGTAAAGAAGAAAGACGGGGTTTACGCCCATGCTTAGACTTCCGTGAATTAAATCAAATTATGGTTCGGGATTCTTTCCTGCTCCCTCTTATTCCGGACCTCTTTAACCAAATTGTGGGGGCTAAATGGTTCTCCAAATTAGATCTCAGGGGGGCATATAATCTCATTCGGATGAAGGAGGGAGATGAATGGAAGACGGCGTTTAATACTCCAGAGGGACATTACGAGAACTTGGTTATGCCTTTTGGGTTAAGTAATGCTCCTGCTGTGTTTCAACACTTTGTCAATGATATATTTAGTCACTTAATAGGTAGGTTTGTGGTGGTATATCTCGATGACATCTTAATTTATTCCCCTGACCTCGAGTCTCATCAGGATCATGTACTTCAGGTACTCAGGAAACTGTTTGCCAAACTTGAGAAATGCATGTTTGCGGTCAAAGAGATTCTGTTTCTGGGTTATTTCTTATCCTCCACAGGTTTTTGTATGGAACCGGCTAAGGTCAGGGCGGTCTTGGAGTGGAATCGTCCTGAGGACCTTAAGGCTTTACAGAGGTTTTTAGGTTTTGCTAATTTCTATCGCAAATTTATTTAAGACTTTTCAGTGGTAGCCAAACCATTGACAGACATGACCAAGAGGGGCACGGATTTATCCATATGGTCCAGTGCGGCCAGTAAAGCTTTTGAAACTTTGAAAAAGTGTTTTTCCACTGCACCCATATTAATACAGCCTGACATCACTCAACCATTTGTGGTAGAGGTGGATGCCTCTGAGGTAGGGGTGGGAGCTGTATTGTCTCAGGGAATTTCTCCGAGTAAGTGGCGTCCGTGTGCATTTTTCTCGAGAAAATTATCTCCTATGGAGAAGAATTATGACATTGGTGACAGGGAGCTGTTGGCAATTAAATGGGCATTTGAGGAATGGCGTCATTTTTTGGAGGGAGCACTGCACCCTGTCATGGTGATCACAGATCACAAAAATTTGTTGTATTTAGAATCTGCAAAGCGTCTTACACCTAGGCAGGCAAGGTGGTCTCTGTTCTTCGCCAGGTTCAATTTCTACATTACGTACCGGCTAGGAAACAAGAATGTCAAGGCTGATGCGTTATCCCGTTGTTTCCCGGGGGGTGGGGATAATTGTGAACCAGGTCCTATACTGCAGAAGGGTGTAGTTGTCACCGCAATTAATTCTGATCTTGAGAAAGAGGTGGTAGAGGCACAGGGGGACGCCCCAGCAGCCTGTCCGTTAGGTAAACTTTTTGTTCCAGCTAATCTCCGTCTCAGGGTCATAAATGTGCATCATGACTCGGTTTTGGCCGGACACCCTGGAAGTAAGGTTACCGCGGACCTACTCACTCGGCGTTTTTAGTGGTCTGGGGTAAGACATGATGTACAGGAATATGTCGCTGCCTGCAGTGTGTGTGCGCGTTCCAAGTCCTCTCGTTCTCGCCCGTCTGGGTCTCTCCAACAATTGGAGATTCCCAATAGACCTTGTACTCATTTGTCAATAGATTTCATCACTGACTTACTGGTTTCGGAGGGTAATACAGTTATTTTAGTCGTAGGTGATAGATTTAGCAAGATGTCTCATTTCATTGCACTCCCCGCATTACCAAATGCTAAGACTCTGGCACAGGTCTTTATTAAGGAGGTTGTGAGACTGCATGGTATTCCTTCAGATATTGTCTCAGACAGTGGGGTGCAGTTTATTTCTAAGTTTTGGAGGGCTTTCTGCAGCCGGCTGGGGACTCATTTGTCGTTTTCTTCAGCTTTTCATCCTCAATACAATGGTCAGACTGAACGCGTAAATCAAAATCTTGAGACTTATCTCAGATGTTTCATCTCAGAGAATTAAGAGGACTGGGTTAAGTACTTACCGTTAGCAGAATTTACTATAAACAATCGTACTCATGAGTCTACTAGTAAGTCCCCGTTTTTCGGAGCATATGGTTTTCATCCTCAATCTAGTGCATTTAATAGGGATTCTTCAGGTGTTCCTGAAGAGGAGAGGTTTTCTTCATCCATCACGTCCGTATGGCAAGGGGTTCTTGATAAATTAAAGAGGATGGGTTCCAGGTATAAGAATGTGGCTGATCGGAGACCTGTGGAAGGTCCGGACATGTGTGTGGGTGTTAGGGGTCGAGTTCCCACCTCTGCACAGGGGGAATCTCGGGCCACCTCCGCTGCAGTCTCCCATTTTTCTCCTGCCGCAGTGGAGCCTGCTCAGCGGAGACATCGGTCCCAGCGTCTTGCTCAGTCCCACTCTGTACAAAGAGTTACTGCTGCTTCTCCGGTTTCTGCCATTGAAGTCAGTGCTGGGCAGCGGCGAGCAGATGCTTCTGAGACTAAGTCCTGCTTTTCTCGTTCTGAGCATGCCCTGAGTAAGACCTCTCAGTGGAGATCGAGGGTCACATGGTCAGATACTGCAGCTAAGTCCATTGGTCCTTTTCTGGAAGGTCCTTCAAGTGCTAGGACTAAATCCTGCTTTGCACACTGAGCATGCCCAGGGCAAGATCTCTCAGTGGAGATTTAGGGTCACATGCTCAGGTATGGCAGTCTCTAATTGATCCTTCTGGAAGGTCTTTTACTTGCTGCAACTATATAAGGCTCGCATGGCCGCACGGCCATGCGCTAGTGTCAATTCATATATGTACTTTGCGCCAGTGTGGTTATGCCTGAGTGTGTTCAGGGACCCGGCTGAAATAAGCCCCTAGAATACCGGCACCTCTGGTGAGGAGATTGTATGAGTGTGTTCAGGGACCCGGCTGAAATAAGCCCCTAGAATACCGGCTTCTCCGATGAGGAGATTGCGTGTTGCATAACCACTGACTGCTATCAGCTTGGCAGTAAGCTTGTGCCCCTGTGAGGCTAACAGGGCACAGTGCTTCCCTTTCACGGCTACTCTGTGGAGTAACAGAGCTAGTCTAAACCGCCAAACAGTGCCGCCATTTGCTAGCAGCAGGTTCCTCCTGCACGGTGGACACCGGGCTGCGAACGCACCATTAATAATAAACATCTCTACTTTCTCGGTGAGTTCCACTAGCCCTAACAGTATACTAGTGCCAGGGTCTGGCTAGTAAATGGTGGACATTCAGCAATCTTTGCGGTATATCCAGCAGCTGGAGGGTAGGCTGGCGGCTCTCGAGAGCACAACCTCAGCTGTGGATGTTACCGCAGTTGCTGTACAGGCTGCTAGCGTGACAGCAGCAACCTTGTCCACTGCCACCCCTGTTCCGACATTATCTCGCCTCCCGCTGCCATAAAAATTTTCTGGAGATAGCAAATCTTGTAGGGGATTCGTGAGTCAGTGCTCTATTCACCTCGAGCTCCTGCCTGCACGTTTTCCCACAGAGCGGACTAAGGTGGGATTTATTGTGTCCCTCTTGTCAGACAGGGCGTTGGAGTGGGCTACGCCCCTGTGGGAGCGTGGCGATCATGTGGTGCAGAGTGCTCCGCTGTTCCTGAGCACTCTGAAGCAGGTCTTTTTAGGACCTCAAGTCACCCATGACACGGCACTCCAACTGCTCGCATTAACTCAGGGTGAGTCCTTGGTCAGCCATTTTTCCGTCCGCTTTTGCACTTTAGCTTCAGAGCTGGAGTGGTCGGATAAAGCCCTTATCCCCATATTTTGGAGGGGCCTGGCTGATCACGTTAAGGACGCTCTGGCCACTAGGGAGATTCCTGCCACACTGGAGGAATTAATAATTGTCTCTACTCGAATTAACCTCCGTTTTAACAAGCGGAGCTTAGAGCGAGCGCAGTGTAGGCAGAGGTTTCAGCTGGCTCCCACCTTCGCCAAACCTCTGGAATCTCCAGCCATGGAAGTGTTACGAGCGGGATATAAGTCCCGGACCGCTTGTGCACTCAAGGTCCTGCCAGCAGTCAGGACATCTTGCCACCAGATGTCCCCAGCGGTCGAGGAAACGTCAGCGTCTAGTGGTAGTAGGTGGAGGTACAGTAGACACGGCGACGTTTGCCCCCAAATTGTCCTTTAAGGGGACAATTATTATAGGCTCATCCTCCCACTCGGTAGAGCTCTGCGTGGATTCTGGGGCGGAGGGCAATTTTATGTCTTCTGCCTTCGTCCAGCGTCACGCAATACCCCTGGTTATGCTAGCTCAACCAGTAACGGTACGAGTGGTGAATGGGTCGACATTGCCATCACAGATAACACAACAGACCATCCCTTTTACTCTGTCCGTGTCCCCATCCCATCAGGAGATTATATCTCTGCTCATCATTCCTGAGGGAATTGACGAGGTCCTGTAGGGGATACCTTGGCTATGGTACCACTCTTCTCACATCAAGTGGTCTTCAGGCAGGATTCTGGGATGGGGTGAATCTTGTGGGGGTAGGTGTCAAAGGGAGTGAGTTCAGGTTGCTATTACAGAAGTACCCGCAGATCTATCCTCTCTCCTCAAGCAATATTGGTCTTATGTAGACGTGTTCTCCAAAAAGGCGGCGGAGACCCTTCCGCCCCATCACCCCTATGACTGTCCTATTGATCTCTTGCCTGGTGCTGAGCCTCCCCGGGGTCGAGTCTATCCGTTATCTCTTCCGGAGACGGAGGCAATGACTCAGTATATTCAAGAGAATCTGGCAAGAGGGTTCATCAGGAAGTCAGTGTCACCTGCTGGGGCAGGGTTCTTTCTTGTGCAGAAGAAGAATGGGGAACTACGTCCCTGCATAGACTACAGGGGTCTTAACGCCATCACCGTTAAGAATAAGTATCCTCTGCCCCTGATTTCTGTGCTTTTTGATAGGCTACGGGGAGCTAAGGTATTTACCAAATTAGATCTGCGGGGTGCTTATAACCTGATTTGCATCCGTGAGGGGGACGAATGGAAGACGGCGTTTAACACCAGAGATGGGCACTATGAGTACCTCGTGATGCCCTTTGGACTCTGTAATGCCCCAGCCATTTTCCAAGACTTTGTCAACGACATCTTCCGGGATATGCTTTCCACCTCGGTCGTAGTCTATCTGGATGATATTCTCATCTTTCCTCCAGATATTGACTCCCACCGGAGAAATGTTGGCACAGTCATCGACCTCTTACGGGCAAATTCTCTTTATGCAAAGTTGGAGAAGTGTATGTTTGAGCAGGAGTCTTTACCTTTCCTGGGCTATATCATCTCCGCCCAGGGATTGGCTATGGATCCTGCCAAACTACAGGGTGTGAAGGACTGGCAAGTACCCCATTCTCTTAAAGCGGTGCAGCGCTTTATGGGGTTCATTAATTATTACCGCCAGTTCATTCCCCACTTCTCAACCTTGGTAGCTCACTTGGTAGCCCTCACCAAGAAGGGAGCAAATCCCCAAATTGTGGTCAGAAGAGGTCTCCAGGGCATTTTCCTCTATTAAGTCCCATTTTGCTAGCGCTCCCATCCTACATTGTCCCGATGTTGATAAACCGTTCATAATGGAGGTGGATGCCTCTTCCGTTGGTGCAGGAGCAGTCCTCTTCCAAAAGGATGCTCAAGGTCGGAAGCATCCGTGCTTCTTCTTCTCCAAGACCTTCACACCTGCGGGGAGGAATTATTCCATTGGTGACAGGGAGTTGCTAGCGATGAAGCTGGCTTTCTCGGAATGGAGACATTTCTTGGAGGGGGCTCGTTTTCCCTTTCAGGTCTTCACGGACCACAAAAATTTGTTATATCTGCAAACAGCCCAGCGGCTAAATTCTCGCCAGGCCAGATGGTCCTTCTTCTTCTCCCGATTCAACTTCACCCTTCATTTTCTCGTTGGGGAGAAGAACATTCGTGCTGACGCTCTCTCTCACTCTGTTGTGTCATCTGAGGAGGAGGAAGGGGAGCCTCGGCTTATTGTCCCTTCAGAGAGCCTGAGAACCGTAGCGCCGGTTTCGCTAGAGTATGTGCCTCCGGGCAAGACTTTTGTGCCCATTAATTTGTGACCGGAGGTTCTCTCTTGGGCTCATTCGTCCAGGGTGGGTGGACACTTTGGGACAAAGAGGACATCTGAGCTGCTGGCGAGGATGTACTGGTGGCCACATATGGTCCGGGGTGTCAGAGATTATATTCAGGCTTGTGTCTCCTGTGCTAAAAATAAATCTCCTTGTCAACGGCCTGCTGGGTTACTCTATCACTTGCCGGTGGCAGACAGGCCCTGGGAGATGGTCGGGATGGACTTTGTTGTGGGTTTACCCAAGTCTCGCGGCTGTACCATCATTTGGGACATCACCGATCATTTCTCAAAAATGGTGTGAATCACCCCCAGACACAGGGCCACAGGTTACTCGGTACCGGTCCCTTTCTGTCTCAGTTCTGGGGTTGTCACGGTGGCTAGACCCGGTCCGTGACCCTGCTAAGGGGCGTCCAATGAAAGGTGATAGAAGTCTGTCAAGGTTTCGTGACGCCACCTGTGGTGTGCGGTCAGGGTGACCGACGCTGCTGTGGGGTCCGCTGGGGTGAAGGAATGGCAGCTAGATGGTATACCTTCCCACAGGTGAAGTATGTCCCCAGTGCTTCCCAGTAAGGTGGATGGTGATGGTGTGAGGTGCAGACAATAACGAGTACACAGGGTTGCAGTCTCTTTACCTCTTTACTGAAGACTTCAGGATCCTCAATCCAGAGCACAGTTAACAGGGCTGTCTGAGACCGGCCGGTCTGATGGCACATCCAGAGTTCCATTTGCAGGTGGAAATCGTTGCCTACCACTAGCGCCTGTGTGTTGTAGTGCTACCCTGCTGAGCATTCTGTATAGTCCTCACAACTTCTGTTCTAGTTCGTTCGTTCGTTCTTTCTAGTTCTTTCTCTTTCTATTTTGTTCCAGATGTTACTAGTTTCTCGTCCCCCAGGTATGTTATGGCTAGGATGTACCCGTATGACGGGAAGGCTCGGAGCTCTTCCGGGACCCTAGAGACGCCCCTCTCCACGCGTTGCCCCCTATGTCTTCGTAGGAAATTTAAGGTAGACAGTGTCGGGATCACACTCAGTCAGAGCAGCCTTTGGAAGTGGGGATTCACCAGAAATAATACACAAGACACGTCTTGTATAGTGTATCACTGGGAAGTCTCTGATGCACGCCTGCCTTCAATGTGCTATCCCTTCTTTATATAGTTGTTTCAGTAGGTTTAGTGGTTATACAAGTTTTGCATGTTTAAACAAAGAGACAAAACAGGAAAGAAAGAAAAGAAAAGAAAACAGTTTCGTGGGCGGCAGTTTCACAACAAACAGTACAAAGGCAATTCCACAGACAGGAAAAACAGGATTTCATACTATAGCTAAAATGTCCTTGAATGGACAGGTCAATATTTATCACAAATTCTTTTTTTTATTTTTGTTCATTGAGGTAATCTTTTTTGTTCTGCTCTTCACAATCCCCCCTTTGACATATTCCATTCAAAACCTTGTCGATCATTTTAGTCATTCTTTTTGTGATATTACAAAAAAAAACTTTATATTCTCGCATCCATTACACAAAATTTATTTGTGCATACCGAGATACCCTTGAGTACAACCTTGAACAATACATATATAATTACAATAACCATAACTGTATGTATTAGGCTTTGCATAATCCCGGTAACCCACCCACTGATCCCTCTGAACCAATTGGCCGGGTTAAGAAAAGAAAAGGTATCTGACCACCAGCTATCCTTATTTTGGTCATTGTCTTTGTCATACTGATCCCTGAGTCGTTGTACGTCTTTTAATTTAAATCTCATACTCATTGGATTCATTACAAACCAGGTTCCCCGGCTTACTTGTACAACTGTTTGCATCACCTTGGGGGAACAACTCAGAATGTTCCCATTTTCTATTATGTATGTATCTTTCCAATACTGTAGGTTTGAAAGCATCAGAGGAAGGGGTGGTTGTACTGAAACTGAGCTGTAGATTTTCAGTGGGGACCTGTCCTAAATCAGTTAATCCAGTCTTATTCCTAGGTACCCATTTTCCTCCCTTGAATGCTAAATATTGTAAGTTGTCTATTTTTCCTGTAAGATTGCCCTGCCACCAAGGAAATTCTACCCATCCCACAATTGGTATGGCGATTGTAGTATTCCATAGTCTAGTATTGCCAGGTTGGTTGTTGGCCAGGTTGTCTGAACAATTAGGCCAAGCGAATATTTCTTCAGCTGACACGGGAAATGCTAGAAAAGGTATACTTGTGGCTGATACTGGTGAATGGGTACAGATCCAACAATCTGCCAGGGGTTGCGTATTATTTAACAAGTCATGCACTAATTTTCTATGATGTTGTACGAATCTATTGTTCAAAGGGGCTAGAGAATTCAGTCTTTCCCATGCCTCCGTTGAGGTTAACATTATTAACATCAATATCATGAGTCTTATACTGCTTTTTTGCAATGGCTTGCATGTATCCATGATGCCTTTCCTTCAAGCTTGACTGCTGTTGGAGTTGTTAACAGGACTTGGAAAGGTCCGTCAAATCTTGGTTCCAGAGTCTTTCTGGTGTGTCTTTTCACGTAGACTTGATCACCAGGTTCCAACTTGTGGCCTCCTTCGAGATTTTCTGGATCTGGAAGGGAAGCAAAAACTTGCGAATGCACTTTAGTTAAACGTTTTTGTAATTCTTGTACATAAGCAGTTAAAGTCTCAGTATTCAACATCAGTTGTTGTGGAAAATAACAACCCAAATTTGCTGCTCTACCAAAAAGAATCTCATGTGGTGACAGCTTAGCCTTCCCCCTTGGGGTGTTTCGGATGGAATACAGGGCAAGTGGTAGACACTCGGTCCAAGGCTTTCCTGTTTCTGCCATGGCCTTCTGGATTTTTAATTTTATTGTCCCATTTAATCTTTCCACTTTACCTGAACTCTGTGGATGATATGGAGTGTGAAACTGGTTTTCTACTCCCAACATTTTCATAACATTCTGGAATATTTCCCCAGTAAAATGGGTACCTCTATCTGACTCGATCACCTCAGGCATGCCGTAACGGGGTATCAGTTCATGTGCTATTTTAATGGCAGTAGTTTTTGCTGAGGCTCTACGAACTGGATAAGCCTCTGGCCACCCTGAGAACATGTCCACACACACAAGCACATATTCGTATCCATTGTACCTAGGAAGTTGGATGTAGTCGATCTGGAGTCTTTGAAAGGGATACAGTGGTCTTACATGATGCTTGGTTGGGGTTTTAATGGCCTGACCTGGATTGTGTGCCAGGCATATAGCGCATGCAGCACACATGTTCCGAGCAAAATTACCAAAACCTGGAGCCAACCACCTTTCTTTTACCTTGAGCGTCATACCATTTGCCGACACATGCGTGGGTAGGTGGAGGTCACTTGCCACTGCGGGGTACCAGGCTCTGGGTAAACACAACAAAGTTCCTTTTTTCCATAATCCTTGCTGATCTTCTGCCCCTTTTTTCTGCCACTGCCCTCGTTCTTCGTCGTCTACCTGTTTCTGAGCTTCCTTCAATCTTTCCTCATCATCTTCAGAGCTATCTAGTGTGTGGGCATGATGTAAGGGTTTACGTGCTGCCTGTTTTGCTGCCTTATCGGCTTTATCGTTACCCCTGGCTTCCTCGGTGTCGAGTCTCACATGTGCAGCTACCTTTATCACCGCTATTTCTTTAGTTTCTTGTGCTGCCTCCAGAATCTGTCTAATGAGGGAGGCATGTTTAACAGGTTGGCCTGAAGCAGTCATATAACCTCTGGCTCTCCATATTACGCCAAAATCGAAAATAATGCCATGTGCATATCTAGAATCAGTGTATATGTTTGCTGTCTGATCTTTGGCTATTTTTAGAGCTTCAACTAATGCCGTAAGTTCTGCTTCTTGTGCAGACTGATTAGCAGGGAGAGGTTCTGCTTTCAGCACTTCATGCTGAGTTACTACCGCATAACCTGTATGAAATTGTCCATTCATATCTGCATATCTACTGCCATCTATGAAAAGTTCAAATGTAGCATTACAGAGTGGCTTGTCACGTACATTACATAAGCCCTGAGTCTCTTGTTCCATTAATTGTACACAATCATGCATTGACTTTGATGGGTCAAAGGAGTTGGAGAGTGCAGTTTCCTCAGGTATGGTACCCCCCTCAGACTCTAAAGGGAGCAAAGACGCGAGATTAAGAGTCTGAATCCTGGCAAAGGAAATGTTGGGCGGCAGTAGTAGGGAACATTGGAGACGGAGGTGTCTGGCCATTGAAATATGTTTAGGTTGGACCTGGTTAAGAATGCCATGTACATCATGAGTGGTCTGAACTAGGAGTGGGTGATCAAGAACAATCTCAGAAGCTTTATCTAATAACAGTGAAATTGCGGCTACTACTCTTACACAAGAAGGTGCGGCTCTAGCTACAGGGTCCAGATGAGCTGATATGTATGCCACAGGTCTCTGTTTGTTTCCATGTTTTTGTGTGAGCACCCCTGTAGCATGTGAGGATTAGGGTTGAGCGAAACGGGTCGAACATTTTCAAAAGTCGCCGACTTTTGGCTAAGTCGGGGTTTCATGAAACCCGATCCGACCCCTGTGCGGGGTCGGCCATGCGGTACGCGACTTTCGCGCCAAAGTCGCGTTTCAATGACGCGAAAAGCGCCATTTCTCAGCCAATGAAGGTAAACGCAGAGTGTGGGCAGCGTGATGACATAGGTCCTGGTCCCCACCATCTTAGAGAAGGGCATTGCAGTGATTGGCTTGCTGTCTGCGACGTCACAGGGGCTATAAAGAGGCGTTCCCGCCGACCGCCATCTTACTGCTGCTGATCTGAGCTTAGGGAGAGGTTGCTGCCGCTTTGTCAGAAGCAGGGATAGCGTTAGGCAGGGTCCATTAACCACAAAACCGCTTGTGCTGCAGCGATTTGCACTGTCCAACACCACCCTCGGTGTGCAGGGACAGTGGAAGTTTTTTTTTTTTTTTTTTCCCCTCAGCGCTGTAGCTCATTGGGCTGCCCTAGAAGGCTCCCTGATAGCTGCATTGCTGTGTGTACGCCGCTGTGCAAACCAACTGCTTTTTTCAAAGCACAAATCCTCTTGTTCCTTCCTTTCTGCACAGCTATCTTTTTTGTTTGTCCACACTTTTTATTTCATTTGTGCATCAGTCCACTCCTTATTGCTGCCTGCCATACCTGGCTGAGATTACTGCAGGCAGGGAGATAGTAGCTGCCTGCCATACCTGGCTGAGATTACTGCAGTCAGGGAGATAGTAATTGTAGGACATTCCCTGTGTTTTTTTTTTTTTTTTTTTTGGTGGGAGATTAAGATTGGCAATTTGGCATTTCTGCTAGAGTGCCATCCCTGTGTGTGCCATCTCTCTCACATAGTGGGCCATAGAAAGCCTTTTCATTTTTCTGTATTTTTTTTGTGGGGTGTATAAATTCTCCCTGATAAAAATACAGTGGGAGATTAATATTGGCCTTTGGGCTTGTGTGCCAGTCCTGAGTGTGCCATCTCTCTCACAAATAGTGGGCCATAGAAAGCCTATTTTATTTTTTTTTGGGTTTTATAAATTCTCCCTGAAAAAAAGGGAGATTAATATTGGCCTCTGGGCTTGTGTGCCAGTCCTGAGCGTGCCATCTGTGCCAGCCCTGAGCGTGCCATCTCTCTCACAAATAGTGGGCCATAGAAAGCCTATTTAATTTTTTTTTTGGTTTTATAAATTCTCCCTGAAAAAAAGGGAGATTAATATTGGCCTCTGGGCTTGTGTGCCAGTTGTGAGCGTGCCATCTGTGCCAGTCCTGAGCGTGCCATCTCTCTCACAAATAGTGGGCCATAGAAAGCCTATTTAATTTTTTTTTTTGTTTTATAAATTTTCCCTGAAAAAAGGGAGATTAATATTGGCCTCTGGGCTTGTGTGCCAGTTGTGAGCGTGCCATCTGTGCCAGTCCTGAGCGTGCCATCTCTCTCACAAATAGTGGGCCATAGAAAGCCTATTTAATTTTTTTTTTGGTTTTATAAATTTTCCCTGAAAAAAGGGAGATTAATATTGGCCTCTGGGCTTGTGTGCCAGTTGTGAGCGTGCCATCTGTGCCAGTCCTGAGCGTGCCATCTCTCTCACAAATAGTGGGCCATAGAAAGCCTATTTAAATATTTTTTTGGTTTTATAAATTCTCCCAGAAAAAAAGGGAGATTAATATTGGCCTCTGGGCTTCTGTGCCAGTCCTGAGCGTGCCATCTGTGCCAGTCCTGAGCGTCCCATCTCTCTCACAAATAGTGGGCCATAGAAAGCCTATTTTTTTTTTGGGGGGGGTTTTAGAAATTCTCCCTGGAAAAAAAAAGGGAGATTAATATTGCCCTTTGGGCTTGTGTGCCAGTACTAAGCGTTCCATCTCTCTCTCTCTCTCTTAGTCAGTGGGCCATAGAACGCCTATTTTTGGTTTTATTTGTTTTCTAAATTCTCCCTGAAAAAATCATTTTATTTTATTTGGTTTCTAAATTCTTCCTGATAAAATCATATTTTTTTTATTATTTTTTTTTCTAAAGTCTCCCTGAAAAAAAAAAAAAAAAAAAAAAAAAACAGTGGGAGATTAATATTGGCCTTTCTGCTTGTGTGCCAGTCTTGACTCCTGGGTGCGTCATCTCTCAGTCAGTGGGCCATAGAACGCCTATTTTTGGTTTTATTTGTTTTATAAATTCTCCCTGAAAAAAATCATTTTATTTTATTTGGTTTCTAAATTCTTCCTGATAAAATCATATTTTTTTTATTATTTTTTTTTCTAAAGTCTCCCTGAAAAAAAAAAAAAAAAAAACAACCAAAAAAAACAGTGGGAGATTAATATTGGCCTTTCTGCTTGTGTGCCAGTCTTGACTCCTGGGTGTGCCATCTCTCTCTCTCTCTCTCTCTCTCTCTCCAATTGTGGTCCATAGAAAGCCTATATTTTTTTTCCTTGATTTGGGTTCCAAAATCTACCAGAGAAAATAACTCCATCAATCATTGGTAGAAAAATATTGGCCTCTGGGCTTGTGTGCCACTCCTGATTCCTGTGTGCGTCATCTCTCAGTCAGTGGGCCATAGAACGCCTATTTTTGGTTTTATTTGTTTTATAAATTCTCCCTGAAAAAATCATTTTATTTTATTTGGTTTCTAAATTCTTCCTGATAAAATCATATTTTTTTTATTATTTTTTTTTCTAAAGTCTCCCTGAAAAAAAAAAAAAATCAACCAAAAAAAACAGTGGGAGATTAATATTGGCCTTTCTGCTTGTGTGCCAGTCTTGACTCCTGGGTGTGCCATCTCTCTCTCTCTCTCTCTCTCTCTCTCTCTCCAATTGTGGTCCATAGAAAGCCTATATTTTTTTTCCTTGATTTGGGTTCCAAAATCTACCAGAGAAAATAACTCCATCAATCATTGGTAGAAAAATATTGGCCTCTGGGCTTGTGTGCCACTCCTGATTCCTGTGTGCGTCATCTCTCAGTCAGTGGGCCATAGAACGCCTATTTTTGGTTTTATTTGTTTTATAAATTCTCCCTGAAAAAATCATTTTATTTTATTTGGTTTCTAAATTCTTCCTGATAAAATCATATTTTTTTTATTATTTTTTTTTCTAAAGTCTCCCTGAAAAAAAAAAAAAAAACAGTGGGAGATTAATATTGGCCTTTCTGCTTGTGTGCCAGTCTTGACTCCTGGGTGCGTCATCTCTCAGTCAGTGGGCCATAGAACGCCTATTTTTGGTTTTATTTGTTTTATAAATTCTCCCTGAAAAAATCATTTTATTTTATTTGGTTTCTAAATTCTTCCTGATAAAATCATATTTTTTTTATTATTTTTTTTTCTAAAGTCTCCCTGAAAAAAAAAAAAAAAAAAAAAAAAAAACAGTGGGAGATTAATATTGGCCTTTCTGCTTGTGTGCCAGTCTTGACTCCTGGGTGTGCCATCTCTCTCTCTCTCTCTCTCTCTCCAATTGTGGTCCATAGAAAGCCTATATTTTTTTTCCTTGATTTGGGTTCCAAAATCTACCAGAGAAAATAACTCCATCAATCATTGGTAGAAAAATATTGGCCTCTGGGCTTGTGTGCCACTCCTGATTCCTGTGTGCGTCATCTCTCACTCAGTGGCCCATAGAAAGCATATAGTTTGTTACATTTGTTTTCTAAATTCTCCCTGCAAAAATCAATGTTTTTTTTTTGGGGGGGTTTCTAAAGTGTTCCTGAAAAAAATAAAAATAAAAAAAAAATAATAGTGTGACATTAATATTAACATTTGTGCTTCAGTGACAGTCCTGCGTGTGGGGCATCTCTCTAATTTGCAGCCACCAAAAAAAGAGTGTGTAACATTGGGCCTGATTTTCGCTGTGGTCTCACCAACCTGTAAAGGGGTAGCTAAATCATACTGAAGTTATAGCTCACCGTGTAAGTTGTGTGACTGCAACAAATAACGTTAGTTTGGTTACGTTTTTAAAACAATGAGGAAGTCTAGTGGAAGAGGTCGTGGCCGGGGGCGTTCATTGTCAGCTGGTAATGAGGGTAGTGGTAGTGGTGGAGCATCAGGTGGTCGTGGGGAAAAAAATATTGCTCCTAAGTCTGGAGCTGTGGAGCCAGGTTCGTCGTCCGGCTACACAAGGCCTCGAACGCTCCCTTTTCTGGGATTAGGAAAACCGCTTTTAAAGCCGGAGCAGCAAGAGCAAGTTTTGGCTTATCTTGCTGACTCAGCCTCTAGCTCTTTTGCCTCCTCTCGTGAAACTGGTAAAAGTAAAAGCAGCGCGTCGTTAGTGGATGTTCACGGTCAGGGACAAGTCACTTCCTTGTCCTCTTCAGCAAAAACAACAACAGAGAAGAATGCAGCAGGCGACACAACGGGTTACTCCATGGAGCTCTTTACACATACCGTCCCTGGCTTAGAAAGTGAAGCAGTTAACAGTCCATGCCCATTACAAATTGAATCTGACATGGAGTGCACTGACGCACAGCCACAGCCAGACTACTATGCTGGTCCTTTGACTCAGACCACAACATTGCCCTCGCAGGGTGCTGATCAAGAATCAGACCCTGATGAGACTATGTTGCCCCATCACGAACGCTATACCACCGAACGACACGGTGACACAGACGAAGTTGCGCAGGAGGTACAAGAAGAGTTATTAGATGACCCAGTTCTTGACCCCGATTGGCAGCCATTGGGGGAACAGGGTGCAGGCGGCAGCAGTTCTGAAGCAGAGGAGGAGGAGGGGCCGCAGCAGGCATCAACATCGCCACAGGTTCCATCTGCCGGGCCCGTATCTTGCCCAAAACGCGTGGCAAAGCCAAAACCTGGTGGAGGACAGCGTGGCCATCCGGTTAAAGCTCAGTCTGCAATGCCTGAAAAGGTATCCGATGCTAGAAAGAGTGCAGTCTGGCATTTTTTTAAACAACATCCAATTGATCAGCGCAAAGTCATCTGTCAAAAATGTTCTACTTCCTTAAGCAGAGGTCAGAATCTGAAAAGTCTCAATACTAGTTGCATGCATAGACATTTAACCACCATGCATTTGAAAGCTTGGACTAACTACCAAACGTCCCTTAAGGTTGTTGCACCCTCGGCCAATGAAGCTAGTCATCAACGCAACATCCCTTCCGGCAGTGTAGGACCACCATTTAGCGCACCACCTGCTGTATCTGTGCAGGTATCTTTGCCAGGCCAAAGCAGTCAGGGTCAGGGAATCACCAGTTTCGTAGTAGGAAACACTGCATCTAGGGCACCGGCGGCAACAATACCATCTCCCACCGTCTCTCAGTCTGCCATGTCCACCGGCACCCCCGCTAGTTCCACGATCTCCATCTCTCCAGTCCAGCTCACCCTACATGAGACTATGATTAGAAAAAGGAAGTACTTAGCCTCGCATCCGCGTACACAGGGTTTGAACGCCCACATAGCTAGACTAATCTCGTTAGAGATGATGCCCTACCGGTTAGTTGAAAGCGAAGCTTTCAAAGACCTGATGGACTACGCTGTACCACGCTACGAGCTACCCAGTCGACACTTTTTTTCCAGAAAAGCCATCCCAGCCCTCCACCAGCATGTTAAAGAGCGCATCGTCCATGCACTCAGGCAATCTGTGAGCACAAAGGTGCACCTGACAACAGATGCATGGACCAGTAGGCATGGCCAGGGACGTTACGTGTCCATCACGGCACACTGGGTAAATGTGGTGGATTCAGGGTCCACAGGGGACAGCAAGTTTGGGACAGTTCTGCCTAGCCCACGGTCTAGTAAACAGTTGTCTGTAGCCGTTCGCACCCCCTCCTCCTCCTCCTCCTCCTCGTCCTCCTGCAGAAGCAAGAGCTCGTCCACAGACCGCAGTCGCACAAACACTCCATCCGCACCTGCCACTGTTGCACACCAGGTCTCCCATTATGGGGCAGCTACTGGCATACGTCAGCAGGCTGTATTGGCTATGAAGTGTTTGGGCGACAATAGACACACCGCGGAAGTTCTGTCCGAGTTCTTGCAGCAAGAAACGCAGTCGTGGCTGGGCACTGTAGATCTTGAGGCAGGCAAGGTAGTGAGTGATAACGGAAGGAATTTCATGGCTGCCATCTCCCTTTCCCAACTGAAACACATTCCTTGCCTGGCTCACACCTTAAACCTGGTGGTGCAGTGCTTCCTGAAAAGTTATCCGGGGTTATCCGACCTGCTCCTCAAAGTGCGTGGACTTTGCGCACATATCCGCCGTTCGCCTGTACACTCCAGCCGTATGCAGACCTATCAGCGTTCTTTGAACCTTCCCCAGCATCGCCTAATCATAGACGTTGCAACAAGGTGGAACTCAACACTGCACATGCTTCAGAGACTGTGCGAACAGAGGCGGGCTGTTATGTTTTTGTGGGAGGATACACATACACGGGCAGGCAGTAGGATGGCAGACATGGAGTTGTCAGGTGTGCAGTGGTCGAAGATTCAAGACATGTGTCAAGTCCTTCAGTGTTTTGAGGAATGCACACGGCTGGTTAGTGCAGACAACGCCATAATAAGCATGAGCATCCCCCTAATGCGTCTGCTGATGCAAAGTTTGACGCACATAAAGGATCAGGCGTCTGCACCAGAGGAAGAGGAAAGCCTTGATGACAGTCAGCGATTGTCTGGTCAGGGCAGTGTACATGACGAGGTACCGGGCGAAGAGGAGGTGGAGGATGAGGAGGATGATGGGGATGAGTATATTTTTAATGAGGAAGCTTTCCCGGGGGCACGGGAAATTGGTGGCGTGGCAAGGCCGGGTTCTGGTTTTTTGAGGGACACAAGTGACGTAGATTTGCCTGCAACTGCCCCTCAACCAAGCACAACCGCAGATTTGACAACGGGAACTTTGGCCCACATGGCGGATTATGCCTTGCGTATCCTCAAAAGGGACACACGCATTACAAAAATGATGAACGATGACGATTACTGGTTGGCCTGCCTCCTTGATCCTCGCTATAAAGGCAAATTGCAAAATATTATGCCACATGAGAACTTGGAACTAATATTAGCAACAAAACAATCAACTCTTGTTGACCGTTTGCTTCTGGCATTCCCTGCACACAGCGCCCGTGATCGTTCTCACACGAGCTCCAGGGGCCAGCAGACCAGAGGTGTTAGAGGGGCAGAAATCAGAAGTGGCGTTGGCCAGAGGGGTTTTCTGACCAGGTTGTGGAGTGATTTTTCTATGACCGCAGACAGGACAGGTACTGCAGCATCAATTCAAAGTGACAGGAGACAACATTTGTCCAGTATGGTTACAAACTATTTTTCATCCCTTATCGACGTTCTCCCTCAACCGTCATTCCCATTTGATTACTGGGCATCCAAATTAGACACCTGGCCAGAATTGGCAGAATATGCATTGCAGGAGCTTGCTTGCCCGGCAGCTAGTGTCCTATCAGAAAGAGTATTCAGTGCTGCAGGTTCAATACTAACAGAAAAAAGGACTCGTCTGGCTACCCAAAATGTAGATGATCTAACCTTCATTAAAATGAACCACAACTGGATTTCAAAATCTTTTGCCCCACCCTGCCCGGCTGACACCTAGCTTTCCTATGAAAAGGTCTTGCCTGTGGACTATTCTGAATGACTTTTCCAATCTCGTAATTTTCTTCACCTGATTGTCCAGCATACGACATGTTTCCACCTCACGAAATGGCCAAACTCCCCACACGGGGCCGTGCTATCGCCACTTTGCGCTTGGACCCTTGAGAGTGCTGTTTGTCTGAAGAGGTGGGTGTGGCCGCTTTTGGTCGACGGCACTGCCACTGGGTCCCTCATAGTACAATAAAGTGTCTCTGGCGGTGGTGGTGCGCACCCAACGTCAGACACACCGTTGTAATATGAGGGGCCCTGTGCCTGTACCGCCGGCCACAAGCCAGTTCCCCCCCCAGCTCAAACAGTGCTCTACCACTAGCAAAATTATCTCTCACAGCTTCACCAATGTGTAGTCTAGGCGCTGACATCCTTCAATGCCTGGCACTGACAATACCATTGTTTTGACATTTTTGTTATGTTAGGCCTTCGAAGCCTGTCTGCGGTCCCTTCTTTCTACAACTACTACACTGACCAGGCCACTGCTGGCCGTGTTACCCTGGAACCAATTTAAAAGTGCCTACAGTCAGCCCAATTTTGTTATGTTAGGCCTTCGAAGACTGTCTGCCATCACTCCTTCCACTAGACTTCCACTGACCATACACTGCTGCCCATGTACCCCTGGAACCAATTTAAAGTGCCTACAGCCAGCCCAATTTTGTTATGTTAGGCCTTGGAAGCCTGTCTGCGGTCACTCCTTCCACTAGACTTCCACTGACCAGACCACTGCTGCCCATGTACCCCTGGAACCAATTTAAAAGTGCCTACAGCCAGCCCAAGTTTGTTATGTTAGGCCTTCGAAGCCTGTCTGCGGTCACTCCTTCCACTAGACTTCCACTGACCAGACCACTGCTGCCCGTGTACCCCTGGAACCAATTTAAAAGTGCCTACAGCCAGCCCAAGTTTGTTATGTTAGGCCTTGGAAGCCTGTCTGCGGTCACTCCTTCCACTAGACTTCCACTGACCAGACCACTGCTGCCCATGTACCCCTGGAACCAATTTAAAAGTGCCTACAGCCAGCCCAAGTTTGTTATGTTAGGCCTTCGAAGCCTGTCTGCGGTCACTCCTTCCACTAGACTTCCACTGACCAGACCACTGCTGCCCGTGTACCCCTGGAACCAATTTAAAAGTGCCTACAGCCAGCCCAAGTTTGTTATGTTAGGCCTTGGAAGCCTGTCTGCGGTCACTCCTTCCACTAGACTTCCACTGACCAGACCACTGCTGCCCGTGTACCCCTGGAACCAATTTAAAAGTGCCTACAGCCAGCCCAAGTTTGTTATGTTAGGCCTTGGAAGCCTGTCTGCGGTCACTCCTTCCACTAGACTTCCACTGACCATACACTGCTGCCCATGTACCCCTGGAACCAATTTAAAAGTGCCTACAGCCATGTGTTATTATTTTAGGCCTTCGATGCCTGTCTGCGGTCACTCCTTCCACTAGGCCTCCACTGACCACACCACTGCTGCCCGTGTACCCCTGGAACCAATTTAAAATTGCCTACAGCCATGTGTTATTATTTTAGGCCTTCGATGCCTGTCTGCGGTCACTCCTTCCACTAGGCCTCCACTGACCACACCACTGCTGCCCGTGTACCCCTGGAACCAATTTAAAATTGCCTACAGCCATGTGTGATTATTTTAGGCCTTCGATGCCTGTCTGCGGTCACTCCTTCCACTAGGCCTCCACTGACCACACCACTGCTGCCCGTGTACCCCTGGAACCAATTTAAAATTGCCTACAGCCAGCCCAATTTTTTTATTTTAGGCCTTCGATGCCTGTCTGCGGTCCATTCTTTCAACTACTACTACACTGACCAGGGCACTGCTGCCCGTGTACCCCTGGAACCAATTTAAAATTGCCTACAGCCATGTGTTATTATTTTAGGCCTTCGATGCCTGTCTGTGGTCCCTCCTTCCACTAGGCCTCCACTGACCTGTCTACTGCGGCCCGTGTACCCCTTGAACCAACCTAATAAAATATTTAAAAAATTAATTTGATTATAAAAAATAAGATCGTGTTGAGATCTCAAATGCAGACATTTTAACAATCAAAACAAACACACAACAAATATCTGGAACTGTACTACAAAGGTCCAACAGCTACAATTTCTTTCTCCTGCAAGAAGTTAACTGAAAGTTTTTTGGAGTTGTTAACACAGATATGGCATCCACCGAGTGTTGTCCTGTCGCGTCTCCTTTAAATTATTTCCAATAAGATGTTAAACTATTAATTTAATAAAATCAATAATTAAAAAAATAATTGAGTAAGTCAAAAGCACATTGCAAATAAACATTAATTACAAATCAAGAAGCATGGCGCGTCCGAGGGTGAGTAGATACCGAATAAGAATATAATCACCCTCGGACGCGCAATGCTTATTTACAACAGCCTTCCTTCCTAAGAATCAGCCCTTCCGTGGTGTAGAGAGAGGTTGTGTTACACTCCAAGGTGTTCCCCAGGTTGCCTTTCCTGAGCTTCGATCTTCCGGCTCTCGTTTAGTAGCTGTTGGAAACTACGCTGCATTAGGCCTACTAATTGTGTATGGGGTGTAGAGACAGGTTGTGTTACACTCCAAGGTTTTCACCAGGTTGCCTTTCCTGAGCTTCGATCTTCATGCTCTCGTTTAGTAGGTGTCGGAAAGTAGGCTGCATTAGGCCTACAAATTGGGTATGGGGTGGAGAGAGATGGTGTGTTACACTCCAAGGTGTTCCCCAGGTTTCCTTGCCATTGCTTCGGTCTTCCGACTCTCGTTTAGTAGTTGTAGAAAAGTACACAGCATTAGGCCTACAAAATGGGTATGGGGTGGAGAGAGATGGTGTGTTACACTCCAAGGTGTTCCCCAGGTTGCCTTTCCTGAGCTTCGATCTTCATGCTCTCGTTTAGTAGGTGTCGGAAAGTAGGCTGCATTAGGCCTAAAAAATGGGGAATGGGGTGGAGAGAGATGGTGTGTTACACTCCAAGGTGTTCCCCAGGTTTCCTTGCCATTGCTTCGGTCTTCCGACTCTCGTTTAGTAGTTGTAGAAAAGTACACTGCATTAGGCCTAAAAAATGGGTATGGGGTGGAGAGAGATGGTGTGTTACACTCCAAGGTGTTCCCCAGGTTGCCTTTCCTGAGCTTCGATCTTCATGCTCTCGTTTAGTAGGTGTCGGAAAGTAGGCTGCATTAGGCCTACAAATTGGGTATGGGGTGGAGAGAGATGGTGTGTTACACTCCAAGGTGTTCCCCAGGTTTCCTTGCCATTGCTTCGGTCTTCCGACTCTCGTTTAGTAGTTGTAGAAAAGTACACAGCATTAGGCCTACAAAATGGGTATGGGGTGGAGAGAGATGGTGTGTTACACTCCAAGGTGTTCCCCAGGTTGCCTTTCCTGAGCTTCTATCTTCAGGCTCTCATTAAATTGTGGTTAAATGGAACAACTGCATTTGGCGTACTAGTTGGTTTGGGGCCTACTATCGGTGTCTGCCACTCCTTGCTGTTCTCCTGGTTTCCTGTCCTGAAATTCCATTTTCAGCCTCTCGTTAAGTAGTTGTTAATGTTAGACTGCATTTGGCCTACTAGTTGGGTTGGGGCCTACTATCGGTGTCTGCCACTCCTTGCTGTTCTCCTCCACTGAACAAAGCTGTGCCGCCTGTTTACTACGGTTGCCAATTTTGAACTGCATTTCGACTACTTACTGATTTGGCCCTACTCTCTGTGTCAGCCTCTCATTCCAGTTGTCCTCCACTGCAATGCCCCCTGGTTATTCCTGTGTTACCAATTTTGAACTGCATTTAGCCCACTTTCTTCTTTGGGCCTATATCTGTGTTTCCACTTCATCGTGCCCATTGCCCAGCCAGTGATAGATGAGTCTGCTGGTACATTGACCCATAACGCAACATTCCCCGTGCACGCTACACAACAACATTGTGACCCTGCTGAAAGTCAGGTTGCTCTTCCCGCATACCATACCACCTTACACGGGGACAAAGAGGAAGGTGCAGATGAAAGTGCAGGTTCCTTCATCAGGTGGGGGGAGGAATACTAGTTGGCGACGTCACTGGCACAGGGCCTCTCATAGTACGCAAAAGTGTTGCTGCCGGTGGGAGGCGCCCCCGCCGTGCAAACACACCGCTGTACTTTGAGGGGCCCTGTGCCAGTGCCAATGCCAACGAGTGGGCCCCCCCTGCTTGCTCAGGATCACAGCACTTGCAAAGTTGAAATACTTACCTCTCCCTGCTCCACTGCCGTGACGTGGTCCAGATTTACTGGGCCCACTAATTACTTGAACCAGCCCTACCCCCCACAACTTTAGCCAAATGACCCCCAATTTCAAATGCCTTCCAATTATTTTAAGGTAAATTACGCTTGACAAGCTTCATTAAGAAGAATGGATGGTTTTGACATTAAAATGGGCACTCTAGGTGTTTTCCTGGCCCCCACTCACTGCCGACTATGCTGCCCCATTGACTTGCATTGGGTTTCGTGTTTCGGTCGATCCCGACTTTACGTCATAATCGGCCGATTTCACTCGACCCGACTTTGGACATAGTCGGGTTTCGCAAAACCCGGCTCGACTCTAAAAAGGTCAAGGTCGCTCAACTCTAGTGAGGATATCTCAGCTGCCATCAATTGAAAAGGTTTAGTGTAGTCTGGGAGTCCCAAAGCCGGAGCTGATACCAGTGCTGTTTTCAAAGAGGAAAATGACTGTTTAGCCTCTTCACTGAGTGAATATGGTGTGTTGGCAATACAGTCATATAAAGGCTGCATGAGTTGACTTGCATGTATGATCCACTGTCTACAGTGTGAAACAATACCTAGGAAAGCACGCAGCTGTTTGTGATTCCTGGGTTCAAGCATGTTACCTATGGCTTCCGTACGTTGAGGTGTGAGGTGTCTGATGCCCTGTGATATGCAGTGACCTAAAAACACGACTGTTTGTTGACAAGCCTGGAGTTTCTGTCTATTTACTTTACAGCCTTCTTGCGCTAGGAAAATTAAGAAATTAACAGTTGAGGTAACTGCCGTCTGCTCATCAGGGCAACAAATAAGTAAGTCATCTACATACTGTAGAATGACTACTCCTGGTTCTGGGATGAAATTTTTTAGCACGGTCTGCATTGCTTCAGAGTACAAAGTTGGTGAGTGTACCATACCTTGTGGCAATCTTGTCCATGCTAATTGTTTACCCTTGAATGTAAAGGCAAACAAATGCCAACAGTTCTTATGTAGTGGCACAGAAAAAAATGTGTTTGATAAGTCAATTACCGTAAAATATGCAGCAGTGCTGGGAATTTGAGACAGTAAGGTATGAGGATTCGGTACCACAGGGGTGACCAGTGCCAAAACCTTATTGATTTCCCGTAAGTCGTGCACCATGCGATATTTCACCATAGTTTCTTTGGAGGACACTTTCTTTTTAACAGGATATAAGGGTGTATTGGCAGGTGACCTGATTTCTACCAAAACACCTTGTAACACATAATCCTGAATTTGTTGAGAAATCGCCTGTTCTTGCTGGGCGCTGATGGGGTATTGCCTAAGCTGAGGTAATATGGTTCCCGGGGCAGTTTCTAACAGTATAGGAGCTACTGATAAAAATCCTACATCAGTGTCTCCTTTTGCCCATAGGCTGTCAGGAACCCGAGACAAGTCAATTTTTGCTTGTTGAGTGTAAATTTCGGGAAAATCCTCCATTGCCTGTATTCTAACATATGGTTCCAGAGTTTCTGCATCTTCAGGGATGGTCAGCATAACTGTGCCATCTTCTCTAAAATGGATGTTTGCATGCATTTTACTTAAGACATCAGTACCCAACAAGCAGGTAGGTGCACCTTTAGCAAATAAAAATTTGGATACAAAAGTTTTAGGGCCAAAGCTCACATTTAAAGGTTTTGTAAAGGGCAACGCCTGAATTTTACCATCATACCCTTCTGCATATGTAACCTTTGAGGATATATTGTCAGGATATGGTAAAAAGTCCTGATTTAAAATGGAGGATGTTGCTCCCGTATCTATCAAAAAAGGTACATTTTTACCCTCAACTTCAACTTGTATTATTGGTCTTCTAGAAGGATGAGAGACCTGCATAACTTTCAGTCATTCTGAGCTGTCTGTTTGATCAGGCACTGGGTTATTTATCCTATTTTTGGGTACAAAGGATCCTGAATCTATATCTGCTTTTCTCTTCCTACATTCCCTTTGGAAATGTCCTGGCTTCTTACAGTAATGACAAGTAAACTTTTGATTAGCAGAGCCAGTATTAGCCTGTGCAATTCTTACTGGCTTAGAATTTTCTCTTAAGTCCATTTCTATCCCTACAGCTTTCTGTCTAGCCAGGTGTGGGTCTTCCAAGGTTCTCCAATCAGGGGTTGCGGCCTTAAGCTTTTCCTTCACTTTTGGAGACAATCCATCTATAAAGGTTTTTGTAACTAACCTCATCATTCCTGGAGCGGTTAGATCCATGCCTTCATCTCTGAAATTATTTTCTACACTTAGATAATATTCGTCTACTGATTGTCCAGATTTCTGAGCCACCACTCCCGTTGTTCCTCTCTGCCTCTGTCTCTCCCTCATGAAAACCATTAAGTGATCTACAAATTGTGTACCTGATTCTATCGTTTGTAAGGCACCATCTCCTGCTTGGGGCCTATGTACCTGTAGATTCGCTAATAGCTCCTGGAAGAGTCCAGGAGTCATTTTCATTCTAAATAATTCTTCTCCATCTGCCCAAACTCCAGCGTGAGTCTGCATAATTTGCTGTATATATTATGCAAATCTAACTGGACACTGGGTGGGATCTGGTGCGTTATGCAAGAGAGACATGCCTTCAGCGGGGGACCAAGGGAAATATTGTCGAGTTTGGTGATATCTAGTTCCCATTACTCCGTCAGCACCAGGTTCCCTAAAGGGTCTTGGTACTACCCTAACAGGGGCAAGTACAGCGCCATGTCTAGGTGTACCACAGGCTAGGCAATCATTTCTCCAGTCTGGATTTTGTTGTCCACAGTGCGGACATACCCATCCTCCTGGTCCGGCTAAACTTTGAGGTGGTGTTTGGAGAAAAGATGGGGCATGTGGGTTAAAGGTATGGGGGTGGGGTATTTTTAGATTCCACATTTTGTTTTTCTCCACAGCCTGTGGGTCTAATACACCACTTTTTACTCTGTTGATTATATGTCCATCCCTCATTTTCTGCTACCCTAGAGACATCAATCAATGCTTGGATCTGATCTATCCATTTCTTGTCTCTGATTATGCCTTTTTTCCTTTCCTGAATTCCTTCCCATAGTTTTCTACTAAAAGCTTCTGCCCTAGTAACTCCAAACTTACTAAAAATCTTTTTCAGCCCCTTAGTGGCATCTTCACCACTTCTCTCCTTTATGATAGTATAGATATCTAATTCTTCTGGTTCCGACTTTGTTTGCTTATTCCCCATTTTCTTATCCTGAGCTTTCTTGCCCTAGGTGGCGTTTGGGTATGAGAATACCTCGTTACCTTCTTCCTAAGGAGCTAGGATGTCTTTTTCTTGCCCTAGGTGGCGTTTGGGTATGAGAATACCTCGTTACCTTCTTCCTAAGGAGCTAGGATGTTTAAACTGTGTTGATGTAAGAAAATCCTGATTCCTACACCTATAGCAAACAACACAAATGCAACCAGACAGAAAAAGAAAAAGAACATACAACGTATCTTGTCCCAGGCTAATTTATCTGTCCTGGGCTCATACTATCATATACAACGTATTCTTGTCCCAGGCTAATTTATCTGTCCTGGGCTCATACTATCATACACTTATCCGTCACCAGGTTTTTGTCAAAGACAGGATCAGAGATTGAACATAGGCGCGGAGGTCTCCCCGAAAGGACGCAACCACGTTGCCCAGTGGGACAGTCACTTCTTCTGTTTCAACCCCCTGGGCGGCTTATAGGGCTATTCCAAACTTCCACACACCTTCTATTCACATTCACTCTCATTCAATGCCGTACTCCGTGAAGTGATCAATTCCTAAATAGTTCAAGAACCCGAGCTATAGGTATCCTCCTCTACTAGAACTACCCGCTAAAGAACACGACACAGAAAATCTTACGGACAGTGCAGGGCAGATATAAGAGATCTAACAGTGTCTCTTACCTGGCCAGGTTTTTGTTCATCTGCCGTCCATTATCCCAGATTCTCTTTTCGTTCGTATTCTGCCGGTGTTCTTGAAGGAATACACAGACCTCGGGTCCCTGTTCAGGCGCCAGGAAATGTCGGGATCACACTCAGTCGGAGCAGCCTTTGGAAGTGGGGATTCACCAGAAATAATACACAAGACACGTCTTGTATAGTGTATCACTGGGAAGTCTCTGATGCACGCCTGCCTTCAATGTGCTATCCCTTCTTTATATAGTTGTTTCAGTAGGTTTAGTGGTTATACAAGTTTTGCATGTTTAAACAAAGAGACAAAACAGGAAAGAAAGAAAAGAAAAGAAAACAGTTTCGTGGGCGGCAGTTTCACAACAAACAGTACAAAGGCAATTCCACAGACAGGAAAAACAGGATTTCATACTATAGCTAAAATGTCCTTGAATGGACAGGTCAATATTTATCACAAATTCTTTTTTTTATTTTTGTTCATTGAGGTAATCTTTTTTGTTCTGCTCTTCACAACAGCCAACCTATAATTAACTGTCCTTCGGAGTTTGAAGTAAGGCATAGAGTCAGTTACTTCCTCGGTGTTCCGGCCACGCACCTCAGTAGGATGTTGCCGTTCTCGGGGCACAACTCCTACTGGCTCTCCATTGTGCTTGATCTCGTTTCTCACTGTTCCACAATATCCTTCACTTCGTGTCTCTTTCTTAGGATACCGCCGCAAGGTAGTGCAGGCGCAGTTCCGTAACATTCTGTTCTGTTCGCTAGGTACCTGCCAGGTTCCCACGCCTGACAGGCACCCCCCTGAATGTACTCACTGCAACACCCCCTGCCACGGGATGTTGCCTGAATCCAACCCAGTCAGCTTCTGACTAACTTCCTATCCAACCCCTAGTTTTACCAGTGTGAGGAGGTGCCCAATAAATAAAGCCTTTTTCTCCCCCTAGTGGCCGGAGTGTGAAGTGTAATGTGTGCTGGTGATACCTGGTCAGTAGAATTCCTTCAGTGCCATCAGACGTACCATCACTCCCCTTAGCGGCAGAGTGTCATACTGCAATTACCAGATCTCTGGGGCACTGCAGGTGCATTTGGTGCCGCTACCACGGTTAACTTCTGCACGGGCCTTGGCAGCGTTGTTCATTAAACACATCTTCCGCCTACATGGTATGCCAGACAAAATTGTCAGTGACCGGGGTCCCCAGTTTGCGTCTCGGTTCTGGAGAGAGCTCTGTCGTCTTCTCAGCATTGAGTTAAATCTCTCTTCCGCATATCATCCCGAGATGAATGGGTTGGTAGAGAGGGCCAATCAGACCTTGGTCACATATTTGCGACATTTTGTCTCAGCCAGGCAGGATGACTGGGAATCCTTGCTATCATGGGCAGCGTTCGCACTGAACAACGCCGTAGCCGACTCCACTGGACAAACCCCATTCCTCCTTAACTATGGTCAGCATCCGCGGGTACCTGTGCCTATGCCCGTGTCTTCCGCCAACTTTAAGGTGGCAGACTGGGCTGTGGAGGCACGAGATATTTGGGACCACACTCAGGATGCCATTCGGGCCTCCAAGGAGAGAATGAGGTCCTCTGCCGATGCACATCAGCGCCCCGCTCCGACCTTTGCTCCTGGTGACTTGGTGTGGCTCTCCGCCCGTAACATCAGGCTGCGAGTTGAGTCCACCAAGTTTGCACCTCGCCACTTGTCGCCTTTCAAGGTCCTCGAACAGGTTAATCCAGTGGTCTATCGTTTGGCCCTTCCGCCACGCCTGGGTATCACCGACACCTTTCATGTGTCCCTCTTGAAACCCGTATACATGTCCCGGTTTTCCGAGTCATCTGCTGGGACATCGGGTTCGTCTATGGACGATTACGAGGTGAATGCTATTGTGGGGTGCAAGGTGGTACGTGGCAAAAAAAATTATTTGGTGGATTGGAAGGGTTATGGTTCTGAGGACAGGTCCTGGGAGTCTGCTGAGCACATTCAGGCTCCGCAGCTCATTGCTGCCTTCGAGCGTAGCGAGGCCCAAGGAGGGGGGGTCCTAGGAGGGGGAGTAATGTTAGGGGTTGAGTTCCCGCCTCTGCACAGGGGGAATCTCGGGCCACCTCCGCTGTGGTCTCCCATTCTTCTCCTGCCGCAGTGGAGCCTACTCAGCGGAGACATCGGTCTCAGCGTCTTGCTTAGTCCCACTCTGTACAAAGAGTTACTGCTGCTTCTCCGGCTTCTGCCATTTAAGTCAGTGCTGGGCAGCGGCGAGCAAACGCTTCTGAGACTAAGTCCTGCTTTTCTCGTTCTGAGCATGCCCTGAGTAAGACCTCTCAGTGGAGATCGAGGGTCACATGGTCAGATACTGCAGCTAAGTCCATTGGTCCTTTTCTGGAAGGTCCTTCAAGTGCTAGGACTAAATCCTGATTTGCACACTGAGCATGCCCAGGGCAAGATCTCTCAGTGGAGATTTAGGGTCACATGCTCAGGTATGGCAGTCTCTCATTGGTCCTTCTAGGAAGGTCTTTTACTTGCTGCAACTATATAAGGCTCGCATGGCCGCACGGCCATGCGCTAGTGTCAATTCATATATGTACTTTGCGCCAGTGTGGTTATGCCTGAGTGTGTTCAGGGACCCGGCTAAAATAAGTCCCTAGAATACCGGCACCTCCGGTGAGGAGATTGTATGAGTGTGTTCAGGGACCCGGCTGAAATAAGCCCCTAGAATACCGGCTTCTCCGATGAGGAGATTGCATGTTGCAAAACCACTGACTGCTATCAGCTTGGCAGTAAGCTTGTGCCCCTGTGAGGCTAACAGGGCGCAGTGCTTCCCTTTCACGGCTACTCTGTGGAGTAACAGAGCTAGTCTATACCGCCAAACAGTGCCGCCATTTGCTAGCAGCAGGTTCCTCCTGCACAGTGGACCCCGGGCTGCGAATGCACCATTAATAAAAAACATCTCTACTTGCTCGGTGCATTCCGCTAGCCCTAACAGTGGGTGATTGGGTTTGGTTGTCCTCGAAAAATATTAAGCTGAGAGTTCCCCTGTGGAAATTGGGCCCTAGGTTCATTGGCCCTTATAGGATTGTGGCCGTCGTGAATTCCATTGCTTTTTGTCTAGCTTTGCCTCAGTTATTTAAGATCCATAATGTTTTTCATCGCTCCTTACTCAAAAAGGTTGTGGCGCCATCCAATCAGTCCCCTTCACCTCCATCTCCGATCCTTGTTGATGGAAGTCTCGAGTTCCAGATTTCCAGAGTTATGGATTCTCGTTTAGTTCATCGATCCCTACAATATTTGGTACACTGGAAAGGGTACGGTCCTGAGGAAAGGATGTGGGTATCTGCTGCCGATGTCCATGCAGTTAGGTTGGTTCGGGCATTGCATACAGCTCATCCTGAGAAACCTGGTCCTGAGGTTCCGGAGGTCCCTCGTAGAAGGGGGGGTACTGTCACGGGGCTACCGCGACAGAGAGGTCCCAGAGAACTGCAGTGCTCTGGGCCTCGTTCACACACAGTGAACAGAAGCTCTTCACCTGTATTCTGACCTAGCTGCTTTGTGCCAGCAGTGCAGGAGTTAACCTTATTGTTAAGTTGCTGAGAGCTGGGTCTCTCAGCTGAAGTGGATTTTGTAATCTGATCCTCTATAAAGACCCAGTCCTGACTTCAGCTAGTGTCAGTGATCAGTTCTACTGCCTGGCTTGGAGGTTGAAGGAGCGTAGTGTTGGTGTTGGAGGTTTATTTACAGAGATTGGTGTCTGCAGTTTTGGTTGCATGTTAAACCTGTTTTCCTTCCTAAGTTTATTCCTTCTCTTCCCTTCTCTGTGTTTCCTCTGTGGTTGTGTGAGCATTTGGTGAGTTTGAGACTTTTAGTTACCTTGTCTGTATACCCTGTTATTTGTTGTATTATTACACTGGTGCAGTCCACCTCATTTGGGGGAGAGGGGGCCCCTGATAGGGCCTGCACAGGAGACAGTTATACGCTGGCGGCTTGGGCCTCCTAACCATCATAGATACCCCCGAGATAAGGGAAATCCAGGGCCCCATTTAAGTGGTAGGGACAGGTGTGGGTTCCAGTATGCCGTCCTGCCCCCTTATCGCCGTTTACGGCGTGAGAGCTGACCACAACTCCTCAGCTGTGTGACTCATATTTCCCAGACATTTCAATGTAAACACTGCCTGATGCCTTTGAGCCCTGGTGGCAGCATAGTGAGGAGGTGTGCAGGATTCCTTCTGCGCAGTTACAATGCGGGTGGCATTACCAGACAGGCTTTGGGTGCAGGTTGAGGACCAAGAGGAGGTTGAGAAGGCAGAAGCAGTGGAGGAACTTCTAGATACAGAGGATCAACGAGCAACTCATGGGGACGGCAAGACTCTGACAGCAGCCCCTTCTCCTGATGTCGCCGTAGTTACCCAGTGCCCAGTCACCAACATGTAACGCCCCTGTCCATGTCTACTCGTCCAAGTGTCTGTGGTGAAATGCACCCTGTCACACACAGTGTCTCAAGGAAGCAGTGATGTTGTGTCCGACATGCTGGTGTAGCGCAGGCACAGCTTTCTTTGAGAAGTAGTGGCGACTGGGCATCTGGTACTGGGGCACTGCGACGGACATAAGGTCTCGAAAATCCTCTGTTTCCACCAGGCGGAAAGGCAGCATTTTTGTAGCCAACGGCTGCAGATGGACAAATTCAACCTCTTAGCTTTGTCATGGCTAGGAGGAAATGGTCTTTTACTTGTCCACATCTGAGGGACTGAGGGCTGGCTGCCGTGCTTAGACGGAGTTGAGTAGGGTGTCCCCGGCAAACTGCTGGTCTGTGAGGAAGGTGCAGGCGGAGATGTTATGTTGCCTTGATCAAAATGTGGTGTCGATGTCGAAGAGCGCTCAACACCAGCAGGTGTTTCCACTTGCAAATGTCCTGACGACCTGCCAATCACACTGGCTGTTGCGGGAAAAGAGGTGGAAGGTCTGCATCCAAAACCATGTGCGACTGCTGTCCCCACAGTCACAGAGGATGAAGAGGATTCGGATGCACTTGATGGGGCAGACGGTGGTTGACCCGGCCCACTAGGCCGCATTGTAGCACAGTGAGCTTCCCACTGCAACTTTTGCCTCATATCCATGTGACGGTTCATACATGAAGTACTCAAATTAGTCATTTTTTGGCCTCTACTGAGATTTTGTTGACAAAACTTACAGACAACATGAGTTGGGTAATCCTTTGAGATGTCAAAAAATGCCCAGGCTATGCAAGGCTTAGAGCCCGTACGACCTGAAGAGCCATCATGATTTCTGGTCTGAGGCACAGTTGGTGTTGAGGATGTAGTTGTTGACGTGCTTCCAGTACTCCGTCTCTGTCCAGGGAGGCGCACCATTACCTCGTCGTCAGACTCGTCTCTAGCATCCTCCTCCACCTCCTCTGCTGACCTCATGGACTGGCAGACTGGGGGTTGACAATAAGTTCTCAGACCCGTCGTCCTCAGAGCCAACCTCTTCCTTTCCCGACCGAAAAGTCAGGTTTTCGTTCCAATCAGGTATCTCAGTCTCATTATCATCTTCCTCATTGTCTCCACCAACAAAAGTTACAGTTTGGGAACGAGGGTCTACATTATGCTCAGAACCTTCTTCATCTGGGCGTGGATCCGACTCACAAAGATTCTGGGCATCAGTGCAGATCATTTCCTCGTCTGGATTCACAGAAGCTCTGGAGCAGACCTCTGATTCCCAGGCTATAGTATGCGTAAACAGCTCTACAGACACAACCATGTGTGTTACCCCATGCTCAGATGGGCAGCTGGAGACTTGGGAGCTGTGAGGAAGCAAGTGCGATTGGGGTGACAACTCTGAGGACTGGAGTAGTTGTGATGTTGAAGTTGACATGGAGGAGAGCCCACTTGAACGAGCACTTGATATCCATTCAAACATCTGCTGTTTTTGTGCCTCATCTGGAATTTTTGGCGATGCTTGTAGCGATGGTCATAAGTAAGGGATCATATCAGATTGTCCACGAAAAGAAGTAGACATCTTACTTTGGCTGGAAGATGGTCTTTCTTCTGCAGATGTTACTGTTGCTTTACCACCTACCCCACGGACACAACCTTTTTTTCCTTTTCCAACACGCCTATTCCCCTTTCCACCAGCAGCAGACCTTTTGCCACTCATTTTAGTGCCTAACTAATTGGCAACTCTGTATCTGTAGTTGTTGGCACAACAACCGATGGATGAAAACCGAGCAGAACTGAGTGGCCAAACTGTGGTACTAGACCCAAAACTAATAACTGGATTAGATGCAGTGAAAATTGAGATACACAGGCGGTATAGTTTGTTTCACAGGTGGACTACTCTGCTGACATGCAGACACTACTCCTAGGCCCAAAACTATTAACTGGATTAGATGCAGTGAAAATAGAGATACACAGGCGGTGTAGTTAGTTTCACAGGTGGGCTACTCTGCTGACGTGCAGACACTACTCCTAGTCCCAAAACTATTAACTGGATTAGATGCATTGAAAATAGAGATACACAGACGGTGTAGTTAGTTTCACAGGTGGGCTACTTTGCTGATGGGCAGACACTGCTCCTAGGCCCTAAACTATTAACTGGATTAGAGGCAGTGAAAATTAAGATACACAGGCGGTGTAGTTAGTTTCATAGGCGGGCTACTCTGCTGACGTGCAGAAACTGCTCCTAGGCCCTAAACTATTAACTGGATTAGATGCAGTGAAAATATAGATACACAGGCGGTGTAGTTAGTTTCAAAGGCGGGCTACTCTGCTGACGTGCAGACACTACTCCTAGGCCCAAAACTATTAACTGGATTAGATGCAGTGAAAATAGAGATACACAGGCGGTGTAGTTAGTTTCACAGGTGGGCTACTTTGCTGACGTGCAGACACTGCTCCTAGGCCCAAAACTAATAACTGGATTAGATGCAGTGAAAATTGAGATACACAGGCGGTATGGTTTGTTTCACAGGCGGGCTACTCTGCTGACGTGCAGACACTGCTCCTAGGCCCTAAACTATTAACTGGATTAGATGCAGTGAACATATAGATACACAGGCGGTGTAGTTAGTTTCACAGGCGGGCTACTTTGCTGACGTGCAGACACTGCTCCTAGGCCCAAAACTAATAACTGGATTAGATGCAGTGAAAATTGAGATACACAGGCGGTATGGTTTGTTTCACAGGCGGGCTACTCTGCTGACGTGCAGACACTGCTCCTAGGCCCTAAACTATTAACTGGATTAGATGCAGTGAACATATAGATACACAGGCGGTGTAGTTAGTTTCACAGGCGGGCTACTCTGCTGACGTGCAGACACTGCTCCTAGGCCCAAAACTATTAACTGGGTTAGATGCAGTAAAAATTGAGATACACAGGCGGTGTAGCTATCTTCACAGGCGGGCTACTCAGATGACTATCAGACAATGCTACTAGCCCAAAAGGATTGGCTGAGCTAGATTACACCAAATGCTGTGACAAACACTTGCACAGCACTGCTGTAACCTACCCTGAAAAGGGCTGATATTACAACTAGTCCCGACTCCTCCAGACTCCCTAAACTTAAATCTCTGACAATTTGCTCCAAAAAAACACTCTTAGTCTGTATAGCGTCCACAGCAGCAGTGGTGCCGTCTAACACTAAGCTGTAGTAGTGAGGAAATGGTGGCGACAGGGCAAATGGCTGGTTCTTATAGGGCAAGGAGGACATGTGACATACACAGCCAATGACACATGCCCTTGCTTGTGTGCATCACATGCACATTGCTTTGTGTGTGCGCACTGTTGATAGGCTGAGAGACTGCACCGCCCCACTGTAAATGCAGGAAAGAAAAAAATATGGAGATCGCCGTTATTTCAGCACAGATCTATCCCTCGCCCACTATACACTGAAAAAGTCTATTAACAATGATAAACAGTTTTAATGTGCAAATCAAGCTAGGCTTTTGGTGAACGAACAGTTATCGAACAGAAACTTGAACAGCCGAATTTTATGCAAATTGTTCGGGTTCGACGAACGACTCGAACACCGCCTAAAACAGCTCGAATTTGAAAGTGGCGAACAGTTCAACTCGAACACCGCTCATCTCTGGTCCTTTGGTCTGCGAACGTTTAGCAGTTTCTGCTGCTGACACCTTCACACTATGTTCAGCTATGAGCTCTGTAATGAACAAAACAGACTGCTTTATGAAAATAAAGTCTTGTTTACTAGGTCCAGAACATATGTACAATGGGTTGCAGGAACAATGCTTAATTTCTTCATCTGCACAGTATGGCAATGGTTCAGACTTGATGGTTGCAGACGGTGGTACATCACTTGTGTAGAATGTTGAACGTGAGTAACAAGCTATGTTGGGGGGCTTTCATCTTCTCAGTACAGGGCCACACGGGTCTGTGTATTACGCTTTGCCCACTACACCCAAACTGCAGTCTGTGAACTGTGTAAGGGAACTCCCTCAGCTACCACCTTATGGATGTGCCCCAGCCTGTCTGATCCCGCATTATTCACAAAGACCTCCAGGTCTGGCTAACACTAAAACTGACATAAAATTTATTACCAATAGGCACCCCAACTTGCCTGCTATGAAGTGAGACTGCTGCCACTGTTATGTGCTTGCTGTAAACAAGCTACCTTGTTTGTCTGCTCTTCACACACACCCAATGATGATCAGAACTGACTGAGGCTGTACTTTCCTCTCTCTAGCTCAACCAAAACTAACTATAAAAACAGGAACCAACCTGTAGTACCCATCTACTCTTCCCCAACTCTGGACTGGCCCTACAGTAAAGCCTGTCCACCCCAGTCTAACGAGAATCTGCAGCCTAGTTAGGATAAAACAAATAATAATAAACAGGTCACATTAAATATAATGACAGTGTCTTCAGAGAGGGCGTTCGGCCATCTTCCCCACCTTTACACATTCTCCCCTCACAGCCACCAATATGCTAAACTAACTGCTCAATGGCTACATTTACTGCAAGATATACTGAATAAAAGAAAATGTGCTTGCTTTATGCATTTTTTATTTAATTAATTACTTATTTATAAAACTTAGCTAAAAAAAAACCTCTCCATTAAAAGGCAGAAAATTATCTTTGTACAGTGCAAGTCAATATCTCTTAAATCCTGCCCCACACATTGACATAAGAGTAAGTCAAATGTAGTCATTTAGGCTGGCACAGTAAATTGCCGCCCAGAGTAGATTTCATTGCTCATGCCATGGTCTGAAACCACTCAGAAAGATCTGGGGCCAACTCCTTCCTCAGGACTCCTCACTGCATTACCCGTGTGCTATGATGATGAGCTGCATACTGCTATACATACTTTATTACCTATTGAACCCTTGCTGCTGCTTCTTTGTGCTCTTGCTGCACCTAAAATGGAGCTACCCTCAAATGTGACCTGTGACCTCAGCCTAATACATGTTTGCAACTTAGGAAATCATAAAACACAAAGTATTTGTCATGCTGTGACAGTAGGAAAGCCAGGGAGGAGGGACCGTATAATGTCCCTTAATTTAAGGAAGCCCAAGTCTATCCCTAACCCCCTCTGGAGATAGCCAGGTCTTGTACCTCGCTGTGCTCCTGTGAAATCCTAAGGATCATTGTGATGAGATGTGGCTCACTCTAGCTGCCTCTTGTGGAGGAAAGCCCTTTTCCTTCCCCTGATGAACCCTGGCTTATTATCCTAGGGGGAAACGCGTCAGGCTGGCCCGCTAACTGGATGAGTACATCCTTTATCATTGTTTTTTCAAACCACTGTCTATTTATGGACTTAATTATTATTGTCTGCATCAGCTTTGATATATGTCTAAGAGGTGTATCTTTATTATTTAAGTGAAACAATGCCATTTTGAGGCTGTAGGCATTGTTATTGCCCCATTCTTGTATGGGCAATTCTTTATTATTTGTATCTATCAAATGTGCTATCAGTGGAGGATGAACCCATACCAATATGGCACCAGCCTTGTAAGAGTTGCAAAATTTTGAGATATCTACAAGTAATTTCTCTTTATCTATGACATTGCTCACTAAGGCGCCTTACTAGAATAGACTATCAGATATAAGTGTATTGATAGTATACAAAGCAGAGACTAATCTACTATATAAAGCTGAATGTGTGTGTGTGTGTGTATGTGTGTGTGTGTGTATGTGTGTATGTCCGGGATTGGCATCTGCACCGTCGCAGCTACAGCCACAAAATTTTGCACAGTCACACGTCTGGACCCCGAGAGCGTCATAGGCTACATTGTGAGGCGAAATTTTAACCCCGCGCGTTCCAATTCACCAAACAATTTTGCCCCTATCTACATAATGGGGAAAAAAGTGAAAGGAAAAGTGTTGGAGCGTCGCAGCTACAGAAACAAAATTTTGCACAGTCACACGCCTGGACCCTGAGAGCGTCATAGGCTACGTTGTGAGGTGATATTTTAACCCCGCGCTTTCCAATTCACCAAACAATTTTGCCCCTATCTACATAATGGGGAAAAAGTGAAATGAAAAGTGTTGGAGGCGTCGAAGCTACAGCCACAAAATTTTGCACAGTCACACGTCAGGACCCTGAGAGTGTCATAGGCTACGTTGTGAGGTGAAATTTTAACCCCGCGCGTTCCAATTCACCAAACAATTTTGCCCCTATCTACATAATGGGGAAAAAAGTGAAAGGAAAAGTGTTGGAAGCGTCGCAGCTACAGCAACAAAATTTTGCACAGTCACACGTCTGGACCCTGAGAGCGTCATAGGCTACGTTGTGAGGTGAAATTTTAACCCCGCGCTTTCCAATTCACCAAACAATTTTGCCCCTATCTACATAATGGGGAAAAAAGTGAAAGGAAAAGTGTTGGAGGCGTCGCAGCTACAGAAACAAAATTTTACACAGTCACACGTCTGGACCCTGAGAGCGTCATAGGCTACGTTGTGAGGTGAAATTTTAACCCCGCGCTATCCAATTCACCAAACTATTTTTCCCCTATCTACATAATGGGGAAAAGTGAAAGGAAAAGTGTTGGAGGCAAATTGACAGCTGCCAGATGTGAACAAGGGGGACTTAAAGAATGAGAGCGATGGCGCAAAAGAGTATATACCGGACAGTTGCTAAGGTGGGGCCCTGACATGAGATACTCACCACACATGGGGATATGAACACACACACAAAATGCGCCACACACTACCACGTGCTTGAACACATATACCACCCTCAGCACACATTTCACCACACATACACCAACCTCGCCACATAAAAGTCGAAACACAAAAGTCACCGCTCAAAACTCACCACGTGCAAAACTCGCCACATGCAAAAACTAGGCTCACGCAAAACTCGCCACAAGTGCAAAACTCACCTCATGGAAAACTCGCCACACGCAAAACTTGCACACGCGGAAAAATTGCCACATGCACAAAATTTGCAACACATGCAAAAGTTGCCTCACACAAAACTTGCACATACTCAAAAGGCACCAGACATAAAACTCACCACGTGCAAAACTCGCCATGCGCAAAACTTGCTGCACACAACTTGCTACACTAACCTGTCACATGCAACTCGACACACAAAAAGTTGCTACACGCATGTTGCCACACAAAACTCATCTCACAAAAGTAGCTACATGCATGTCGCCACACACAACTCAACACACACAACTTGACAGACGAAACTCGCCCTAAAACACACACAAGTCTGGTATTAGCCTTCAAAAATAAAAATCTGATTAATAAGCAGACAAACTACAAGAGCAACAAATGTACCATATAGGAAATACAGCAGCTGTCAGTCACATGACCTGTCTATTATGTGTATGTGTGAGCTAATATATACTGCCAGGGGGAGGGCTTCCTGTTGGCTGGGGATTTATCAGGCTGCCAATTTATCTTACAAATACTGAGGTAAAAATACTGAGCAAATAACGTGTTAACGAGGTCTAATACAGGAGATCACACAGGTATATACTATATACAGGGGAGATGACACACAGATATATACTATATACAGGAGAGATGACACACAGGTATATACTATATAGAGGAGGAGATGACATACAGGTACATACTATATACAGGAGGAGATGACATACAGGTATATGCTATATATAGAAGATGACATACAGGTATATACTATATACAGGAGGAGATGACACACAGATATATACTATATACAGGGGAGATGACATACAGGTATATATTATATACAGGAGGAGATGACATACAGGTATATACTATATATAGAAGGAGATGACATACAGGTATATACTATATATAGGAGGAGATGACATACAGGTATTTACTATATATAGGAGGAGATGACATACAGGTATATACTATATACAGGGGAGATAACACACAGCAGGTATATACTATATACAGGGGAGATGACATACAGGTATATACTATATACAGGAGATGACATACAGTTGTATACTATATATAAGGGAGATGACAAACATGTATATACTGAGGTGAAAATGAGAGGTGTGAGGTGAAAATGAAAAGGTGTGAGTGCAAAATGAGAGGAGTGAGGGAAAATAGTGTAGTGATCGGAAAATGACAGATGTGAGGTCGAAATGACAAGTGTTAGGCGGGAATGAGGAGTGAGGGAGAAAATGAGAGGTGTGAGGGAGAAAATGAGAGATGTGAGGGGGAAAATTAAAGATGTGATTGGGAAAATGAGAGGAGTGATGGGAAAATAAGAGAAGTGACGTGCTATAACTAACCATAGATATTTACTATGCCCAGGCAACGCCGGGCTCTTCAGCTAGTCCTGAATAAGATTGGTGTACCTTCTCTGAGAAAGAATATACTGATGCAGTTTTTTGGCTGAGCACTTTATAGCGCATTAGCACTTTAAGTATTATTGGTGTTGGTAATGATGTTTCTTTGTTAGTTCCTCCCCTTAGGGTTATAAGGGAGAGCCGACGTTGAATGGGACGTAGGGTGCCAACCTCCGCTGTAAGGTAGAGTGAGAAAGGGAAAGGTCACCCCCTCACCAAGTTTATCTCTATCCTTTTTAGTATTTTTAAGATTGTGTTATTCTCCTGACCCTGATATATGGGTAATTTTACCTTAAAAGTATTACAAGTTATATTTTAGGGGTATTATTTTTGTTTTGGTTTAAATATTTGATATATACACTCCGGTGTTCATTATATTTTGTCTAACCTATGAAATCCTACCCTGCTGCTACCTTCTTCCCAGGGAGGAAAGGGGCAGAAGTAAAAGGGTAACATCAGCTGGACAGACGGGGGAACCAAGGCACAATCAAATGACAGACACACAGGATAAAATACAAATGGAAAATGGGTGCAAGTAAATGACAAGAGTGACTCTCCAGAACACTTTCTCCAATGCAGCCAGGAACAGAATAAAGTTTCTATTGCTCACATGAAGGGAAGCCAGACAAGGTTTGAATAATGGAAGAGTGTGGCCCCAATAAGCAGCTCAGTAAATAGACCATGGGGGACTCTAAACCCTTTCCATGCCACAAGATATCAACCACTGAGGACATTCAAATCTTAATATTTTAGCAACTTTAAATTCTAAATTGCCATTTGCCATAACCAGAGGCAGAGGTAAAGGTACTGGTTCAGATGTCACCGTATATTTTTTGAGCAATGATCTATGAAAAACATTGTGGATCCTAAGTGCTAGTGGCAATTCAAGATGAAAAGCCACCAGATTAATGACGGCAGTTATCTTAAATGGACCAATGAACTTGGAACCAATTTTCCAGAAAGGAACCTTAAACTTAATGTTCCTGGTGGACAATCGCACATAATCGTTCACACAAAGGTCTGAACCTGGCATACATTTTTTATATGCCATGCGTTTGTATCTTTCCCCCATATTGCACTTTATTCTGTACACATGGAAGAGAGCGACAATGTGAAACTTTCCTCCTCAGGAACCCCCAAAGCCTCCTCCCTACTGAAAGTACAGAACTTCAGGTGAAACCTGTATGAACCAAGGGATGGTGACTTAACAGTTGACTTATGGTGGCGATTGTTATGCGTAAACTCAGCCAAAGGTAGGTATGATGATGACCAATCCTCCTGATTCTCAAAACATCTAAAGTATGTCTCTAGGCTTTGGTTCATACATTCGGTCTGACCATTCGATTGAGGATGAAACGCCGAGGGAAAAGATAGATGCACTCCTGGCCAAAAACAAAAAGCCCTCCAAAATTTAGACACAAACTGGGCCCCCAATCTGAGACGTGAAGCTTCACGATCTCACTGATAAACACCTAAGACAAAGTTTCCGCATTCAGCAGAGCAAAGGAACAAAATGTGCCATATTGCTAAACCTTTCCTCCACCACTAAAATTACCATTTTACCTGCGGTTGGCGGAAGGTCGGTAATAAAACCCATAGATGGATGAGTCCATGGTCTATTAGGTATAACTAAAGGTAGTTGAGACCAGGATGGATGAGAATGCAGGGTCTAGAAATGCACACAAGTATTGCAGGTAGATACAAAATTAACAACATCCCCTCCCAGCCTAGTCCACCAGAAGCAACAAGAAACAAGATAGTGTTACCTAGGTGACAATAGTGTTACCTAGGTGACCTGCAAGAACCAAGTGATGATCTCCTAAAGTATTTAAACATAAATGTAATGGCACAAGTAATTTCCCTAAAGGACAGGAAGCAGGAGCATCCCCCTGAGCCTTCAATGCCTCACTCTCAAATCTTAACATATGGCAGAAATGACCACTCCCTCTTGCAGAATAGGAACAGAGTCCTCAGTACTACCTAACCCAGGGAAACTCTGGGACATGGCATCAGCCTTGAAGTTTTTAACCCAGGACAATTAGTGACATAGAAATTAAACCTGGCAAAAATAAAGACTACCTAGCTTGTCTCGGAGTGAGAAATTTTGCTTATTTTAAATATAATAAATTTTTATGGTTAGTAATTACCATGACAGGGTGAGTTGCCCCCTCCAAAAAATGATGTTTGAAAGGCCAACTTAATGGCCAAAAGTTCTCTATTACGTATGTCATAATTTCTTTCAGCCAGTGACAATTTCTTTGAGAAGAATGCGTATGGGTGCCACTTACCAGGAGATGATCCGTGTGATAAGAGAGCCAAAAACCCCACCTCAGATACGTCCACCTCCATTCGGTTAAATATTACACCGAATTCATACTGGAGTGGAGGAAAAACATTTCTTTAGAGAATGAAATGCCTGATAGGCAGATTCAGACCAATTAGAGAAATTTATGCCCTTTTTGGTCATGTCCGTGAGTGATTTGACAATGAATGACAAGTTCCAGATTAGCTTCCAGTAGGGTTGAGCGACTTTTACTTTTATAGGATCGGGTCGGGTTTCACGAAACCCGACTTTTTCAAAAGTCGGGTCGAGTGAAATCGGCCGATCCTATAAAAAAGTCGAGGTCGGGGTCGGCCGAAACACGAAACCCAATGCAGTGCATTGGGTTTCCAATGGTTCCCAGGGTCTGAAGGAGAGGAAACACACCTTCAGGCCCTGGGATCCATATTTAAGTGTAAAATAAAGAATTAAAATAAAAAATATTGCTATACTCACCCTCTGACGCGCCCTGGTACTAACCGGCAGCCTTCCTTCCTTAGAATCAGCGCGTGAAGGGCCTTAGATGACGTCACGGCTTGTGATTGGTCGCGCAACCGCCCATGTGACCGCTCGCGCGACCAATCACAAGCCGCGACATCACCGAAGGTCCTTCAAGCGCTGATTCTTAGGAAGGAAGGCTGCCGGAAAGAAGCAGGGCGCGTCCGAGGATGAGTATATACCTAATAAGAATCACTCACCTCTGCTAAACAGGCCTATTTCACAACCCTAGTATCTTCCTTATCCCACAACCCCAAACAGATGTTCAACACTTTTAACTCCCTCCTCCTCCCACCTCTGCCCCCTCCGAGGACTTTGCCATGCACTTAAAAAATAAGATCAACCAAACAACACAAATCTTTGTCGTCAAACCAGCACAACCCCTTTGTATACCAGACCAATGCCCAAACCCCATTACTTCCCTCTCCAAAATCACTGAAGGGGAGCTTGCTCATCCTCTCTCCAAATCACACCTCACCACTTGTGCGCTTGACCCCTTCCCATCCCACCTCCTCCCCAACATCACCACCACACTAATCCCCTCCCTAACCCATCTCATCAACCTATAACTAACTTCTGGTACCTTCCCCACTGCTTTCAAATATGCCACAATCACACCTATCCTCAAAAAGCCATCCCTTGACCCAAGCGCTATGTCCAGCTATCGCCCCATATCTTTGCTCCCATTTGCATCCAAAGTCCTTGAGCAGCACGTCCATGTTGAACTTTCCTCTCACTTTGCATCTAACTCTCTCTTCGACAACCTATAATCTGGCTTCCATCCCCACCATTCCACTGAGACTGCCCCGTCCAAAATTGCTAACGACTTACTTACAGCCAAAGCTAACAGACAATTCTCTATACTCCTCCTTCTAGACCTGTCCTCTGCCTTCGACACAGTTGACCACTGCCTCCTACTACAGATCCCCTCTTCTTTTGGGGTCAAAGACTTCGCCCTATCTTGGATCTCCTCATACCTTACCAACCGCACATTTAGCGTTTACTACTCCCATTCTACCTCTTCATCTCGCCCCTCTCTGTTGGTGTCCCTCAAGGCTCTGTCCTCGGGCCCTTACTCTTCTCAATCTATACACTCAGCCAGGGATAACTCATAAGGTCATATGGCTTTCAGTACCATCTATATACTGATGACACTCAGATCTACCTCTCTGGCCCAGATGTCACCTCTCTGCTCTCCAGAATCCCAGTGTCTATCAGCCATATCCTCCTTCTTCTCCTCTCACTTCCTCAAGCTCAATGTGGACAAATCTGAACTCATTATCTTTCCTCCATCTCGCATATCTTCCCTACCTGATCTATCTATCAAAATAAATGAAATCACACTTTCCCCTGTCCCCAAAAAGAGCTGCCTCAGAGTAACCCTGGACTCTGCCTTTTCCTTCAAACCACACATCCAAACTCTCGCCACCTCCTGTCGCCTCTAGCTCAAAAATATTTCCAGAATCCGTTCTTTCCTCAACCCTTACTCTACCAAAATGCTTGTGCATGCCCAAATCATCTCCCGCCTCGACTACTGCAACATCCTCCTTTGTGGCCTACCTTCTAACACTCTCGCATCCCTCCAGCCCGTCCTTAACTCTGCTGCCCGACTAATTAATCTCTCTCCTCACTACACTCCTGCTTCCCCTCTTTGCAAATCCCTTCACTGGCTCCCAATTTTCCAGCGTATCCAGTTTAAACTACTAACACTGACCTACAAAGCCATCCATAACCTTTCTCCTCCTTATATTTCCAAACTAATCTCTCAATATCTTCCCTCACGTAATCTCCAGTCCTCTCAAGACCACATTCTCTCCTCCATGCTTATTCGCTCCTCACCCAATCACCTCCAAGACTTCTCCCGAATATCCCCCATCCTCTGGAATTCTGTGCCCCAACACATCCGGTTATCCACCACATTTGGATCCTTCAAAAGAAGCCTGAAAACCAACCTCTTCAAAGAAGCTTAGAGCCTGTAATGACCACACAGCCACCTCAACACCATCGGAGCTACTGCAACTCTCGACCTACTGTCTCCTTCCTCATAATCCTGTAGAATATAAGCCCGCAAGGGCAGGGTCCTCTTCCCTCTGTATCAGTCTGTCATTGTTAGTTTTGTTTACTATAAGTGATATTTGAATTTTGATGTAACCCCTTCTCATGTACAGCACCATGGAATTAATGGTGCTATATAAATAAATAATGATAATTAATAATAATAATAATAATAATGTATGTTAAGATTGCCAAATATGGGGCTAGCAATAATGTCACATAGTGACCGTAGTAAAGTCAGGGAGGAGAGACCCTGTACTGTCCCTTAATCTAGGGGAGCCCTAGTGTATCCCTAACCCCAGGGTTACCCCTTATGGTGCCCACCAGAGGTCTTATACCTCTCTGTGGTCCTGCAAAATCCTATGCTGCTCCCACCCTATCATTAGGGAGGAAAGGGGTGGGTGTAAACGGGGATAACACCGGCTGGACATACAGGATAAAACCAAGGAACAATCAAGTGACAAACACACAGAATAAAATACAAAGGGAAAATGGGTGCACAGTAAAGAGTCAGAAAAGCAGCGCAAAAGAACACCAAGAGGGAAAAGTAGAGGTATTCACGACAAACCTCTTCCCACTGCCCTGTAACGGTGGCATATGGAGTAATATTTCTGAGGTTAATGTCACTTTTGAATTGCAAGGTGATATCAAGCTGGCTTAGTAATGGAGAGCTGTCAATAAGACGCCTATCCATTACTAATCCTATAGATATTAAAGGATTAAATAAACACCACACAGTAAGAATAAAGTATTTTAATGAAATAAAGCCCTACGCAATTTTCCCACCTTTATTGTACACCTAATTCCTGTGACGCCCTCGATCTCCTGCCAAAACAAAAATTAAACCAACACAAATACTCCCTGGTTCGATGTAGTCCATTTAATAACGAGTTTCCCACGATGATCTCCCCTATAGAGCAGTCCCATCACAGATTTCTTGCCTTATAAATGGGGTTTGGACCATCAGTTGTGTTGTGCAGAAGTCTCGTGGATACACAGCTGATAGTCCTACTGAATAGACTGTTAGAATTTGTATTATGGCAAGGTTAAGGCAGCTAAGTAAAGAAAAACGAATGGCCATCATTACTTTAAGAAATGAAGGTCAGTCGGTCCGAAAAATTGTGCAAACTTTGAAAATGTCCCCAAGTGCAGTGGCAAAAGCCATCAAGCGCTACAATGAAACTGGTAGACATGAGGATCGCCCCAGGAAAGGAAGACCAAGAGTCACCTCTGTTTCTGAGGATAACTTTATCCGAGTCACCAGCCTCAGAAGTCGCAGGTTAACAGCAGCTCAGATTAGAGACCAGGTCAATGCCACACAGAGTTCTAGCAGCAGACACATCTCTACAACAACTGTTAAGAGGAGACTTTGTGCAGAAGGCCTTCATGGTAAAATAACTGCTAGGAAACCACTGCTAAGGACAGGCAACAAGCAGAAGAGACTGGTTTGGGCTAAAGAACACAAGGAATAAACATTAGAGCAATGGAACTCTGTGCTTTGGTCTGATGAGTCCAAATTTGAGATCTTTGGTTCCAACCACCGTGTCTTTGAACTCAATCGAGATGGTTTGGGGTGAGTTGGACCGCAGAGTGAAGGCAAAGGGGCCAACAAGTGCTAAGCATCTCTGGGAACTACTTCAAGATTGTTGGAAGACCATTCCCAGTGACTACCTCTTGAAGCTCATCAAGAGAATGCCAAGAGTGTGCAAAGCAGTCATCAAAGCAAAAGGTGGCTACTTTGAAGAATCTAGAATATAAGACATATTTTCAGTTGTTTCACACTTTTTTGTTAAGTATATAATTCCACATGTGTTAATTCATAGTTTTGATGCCTTCAGTGTGAATTTACAATTTTGATAGTCATGAAAATACAGAAAAATCTTTAAATGAGAAGGTGTGTCCAAACTTTTGGTCCATACTGTGTATATATACTGTATGTACTGTATGATTGTACTGCGTGTATGTGTGTACTGTATGTATATGTATGTACTGTGTGTGTATATGTATGTATTGTATGTACAGTATATATGTGTATTGTATGTATATGTATGTACTGTATGTCTATATGTTTGTATTGTATGTGTGTACTGTATGTATGTGTACTGTAAGTCAGAGAAAAGAGGGAGACACAAAAGCGCAAATAGGGTCTTATCAAACGTTACACAAAGTTGCCCACCAAGAGAACTACTCACCTGGTGAGATTGAAGGAAGGACATATATTAATGGCGGCTGCTGCAGATCCACAGGTCAGTGCAGGACCTGATTGAAACACACACTTAGGTAGGAGAAAAAAGGATCATCCCCGCGCTGCCGCAAGAATTCCAAAAATTGTAGAGGTTTCAAAGTGGTTTATTCATTATGGAGGTTTCAATGTGGTTTATTCTATTGTAGAGGTTTCAACATGGTTTATTCAATAATAATAAAACGTTGAAACCACGTTGAAACCTCTACAATTTTTGGAATTCTTGTGGCAGCACGGGGATGATCCTTTTTTCTCCTACCTAATTGTATGTACTGTAAGTGTGACGCCTCAGGGTCCTGGTTGTCACAGTGCATTGCTTTCCTCACAGGGAGAGTGATGTCACGCTTGGAAGGGATGGAGGATTCCTTTTATCAGGTAATTAGCACATACAACAACATTCTGACTCCAGGCCAGAAGGGGGAGCTCTACACCCAACTTCAGGGGAGCTGTTCTCTCTAGTCGGGATGAGGAGTTAGTTGCTAGGCAGTTTCTAGGCAGTTGGGAAGAATTAGACAGTTGGTGTCAGACAGCAGACTGGAGGAGTCTGAGGCAAAAGAACTGGTGAGGGGCTGTACAGCCTGAGGTGCTGTAGCCCCTAGATAGTGAGAGACAGAGGGAAGAACAGCTTGTAGCAAACATGCTGGAGAGCGAAGCACTGGAGAGTGACAACAGGGGAGAATAGCGGCGACTGGGCTATCTCCCTGATTGAGGGCAGATACCGGTAACCGAAAGCCCGAGGTTGTGTCACACTCTAAGAGGCACAGCAGAAACCGGTAGGACAGCTAGACCACACGTAACCTGTCCGCCCTAACACCCAGGAGACACAGTGACACATAGAGCCTGGGTCATGATAGAGATCCTGTAAAAAGGCTCAAGTCACCTGTCATACGGGTTTGTGTCCCACTTTAACAAAGGGCAAAGGAGAGAACTGAGAGGACCTTGCTACAAAGTCATAGGCAGTAAGGGACTATAACAACACAGCACTAGAAGGAAGGCTTTTAACTCCACCTGATAAAGCTGGGCTCTGAACTTGCTTCCAAGCCAGCTTGGCCCTGCCTGTACCTGTTATCTGATACCCTGGACTGTGGCTACCTGCTACCATCAGTAAACCAGGTAAAAAGACTGCACAACTGTGTCCTTCATTCATAACTGCACCACTCACCATCCTCCATCTATTCACCGGGAGCCATGGGGACCTACTTTTCCTGTGGGAAGGTATACCATCCGGCTGCCATAACATCACCCCAGAGGACGTCTTTAAGCAGCGTCGGTCACCCCTGACCGAATACTACAGGTGGCATCACGAAATGTAATTATTTCCACAACCCCTTTAAAGACTATCCCTTTAACATTGGCACCCAGGGCCACGTACCGGGTCATTGCCTCCGTGACACATCACTTTACCCCACGGCCCTGGCGTGCGACTCATATGTGCTGTATGTACTGTATATGTATGTACTGTATGTGTATATGTATGTACTGTATGTCTATATGTACAGTACAGACCAAAAGTTTGGACACACCTTCTCATTTAAAGATTTTTCTGTATTTTCATGACTATGAAAATTGTACATTCACACTGAAGGCATCAAAACTATGAATTAACACATGTGGAATTATATACTTTACAAAAAAGTGTGGAACAACTGAAAATATGTCTTATATTCTAGGTTCTTCAAAGTAGCCACCTTTTGCTTTGATGACTGCTCTGCACACTCTTGGCATTCTCTTGATGAGCTTGAAGAGGTAGTCACCGGGAATGGTCTTCCAACAATCTTGAAGGAGTTCCCAGAGATGCTTAGCACTTATTGGCACTTTTGCCTTCACTCTGTGGTCCAGCTCACCCCAAACCATCTCGATTGGGTTCAGGTCTGGTGACTGTGGAGGCCAGGTCATCTGGCGTAGCACCCCATCACTCTCTTTCTTGGTCAAATAGCCCTTGCACAGCCTGGAGGTGTGTTTGGGGTCATTGTCCTGTTGAAAAATAAATGATGGTCCAACTAAACGCAAACCAGGTGGAATAGCATGCCGCTGCAAGATGCTGTGGTAGCCATGCTGGTTCAGTATGCCTTCAATTTTGAAAAAATCACGAATAGTGTCACCAGGAAAGCACCCCCACACTATCACACCTCCTCCTCCATGCTTCACGGTGGGAACTAGGCACGTAGAGTCCATCCATTCACCTTTTCTGCGTTGCACAAACACACGGTGGTTGGAACCAAAGATCTCAAATTTGGACTCATCAGACCAAAGCACAGATTTTCACTGGTCTAATGTCCATTCCTTGTGTTCTTTAGCTCAAACAAGTCTCTTCTGCTTGTTGCCTGTCCTTACCAGTGGTTTCTGTCATGATCCCAATGGCAGGGGATCACAAAAGGAACTGCGCGGTCAGCGAAAAACCCTACAAAAAACCATCCTGAAATTACTTGAACTCATGTGCCAACTCATGGAACATGAGGAGTAATATCAGCCCACTAGAGCAACCAGCAAAAAGGAATCACATATCTGCAAGCTGGACTAAGACAAAAATCAAGCAAAACGTGGAACAGGAAAATCAAAAACTTAGCTTGTCCTGAAGATTACAGAAGCGGGAAGCAGAGGTAACAAGACACACTGATTACATTGATAGCCGGCGAGGAAATGACAAGAAAGCCAGGTTAAATAGGAAACTCCCATATCCTGATAGAACAGGTGGACACCAGAGACCGCAGAAAACACAAGTCACCCAGTACCATCTGTAACCACCAGAGGGAGCCCAAAAACAGAATCCACAACAGTACCCCCCCCTTGAGGAGGGGTCACCGAACCCTCACGAGAACCACCAGGGCGACCAGGATGAGCCCTATGAAATGCATGGACCAAATCAGCAGCATGAACATCAGAGGCAACCACCCAAGAATTATCCTCCTGACCATAACCCTTCCACTTGACAAAATATTGGAGTTTCCGTCTGGAAACACGAGAATCCAAGATCTTCTCCACAACATACTCCAATTCTCCCTCCACCAGCACCGGAGCAGGAGGTTCAAGCGAAGGAACAACAGGTACCTCATACCTCCGCAACAACGACCGATGGAACACATTATGAATAGCAAACGATGCCGGGAGATCCAAACGAAACTACACAGGGTTAAGAATTTCCAAGATCCTATAGGGACCGATGAACCAAGGCTTGAACTTAGGAGAAGAGACCTTCATAGGAACAAAACGAGAAGACAACCACACCAAGTCCCCAACATGAAGTCGAGGACCCACGCGGCGATGGCGATTAGCAAACTGCTGAGCCCTCTCCTGGGACAACTTCAAATTGTCCACCACATGACTCCAAATCTGATGCAACCTATCCACCACCATGTCCACTCCAGGACAATCAGAAGGCTCCACCTGACCAGAGGAAAAACGAGGATGAAACCCCGAATTACAAAAGAAAGGAGAAACCAAGGTAGCAGAACTAGCCCGATTATTAAGGGCAAATTCGGCAAGCGGCAAAAAGGTAACCCAGTCATCTTGATCAGCAGAAACAAAACACCTTAAATAAGTTTCCAAGGTCTGATTAGTTTGTTCCGTCTGGCCATTCGTCTGAGGATGGTATGCAGACGAAAAGGACAAATCAATGCCCATCTTAGCACAGAACGTCCGCCAAAATCTAGACACAAACTGGGATCCCCTGTCAGAAACGATGTTCTCCGGAATCCCATGCAAACGAACCACGTTCTGAAAAAACAGAGGGACCAACTCAGAGGAGGAAGGTAACTTAGGCAAGGGTACCAGATGAACCATCTTAGAAAAGCGGTCACACACAACCCAGATGACGGACATTTTTTGAGAGACAGGGAGTTCCGAAATAAAGTCCATGGAAATGTGCATCCAAGGCCTCTTCGGGATAGGCAAAGGTGACAACAATCCACTGGCCCGAGAACAGCAAGGCTTAGCCCGAGCGCAAACTTCACAAGACTGCACAAAAGAATGCACATCCCTCGACAAGGAAGGCCACCAAAAAGACCTGGCCACCAAGTCTCTGGTACCAAATATTCCAGGATGACCTGCCAACACAGAAGAATGGACCTCGGAGATGACTCTACTGGTCCAATTATCCGGAACAAACAGTCTTTCAGGCGGACAACGATCAGGTTTATCCGCCTGAAACTCCTGCAAAGCACGTCGCAAGTCTGGGGAGACAGCCGACAAAATCACCCCAACCCTAAGGATACCAGTGGGCTCAGAATTTCCAGGGGAGTCAGGCACAAAACTCCTAGAAAGAGCATCCACCTTCACATTCTTTGAACCTGGCAGGTATGAAACCACAAAATCGAAACGGGAGAAAAACAGTGACCAACGAGCCTGTCTAGGATTCAGACGCTTGGCAGACTCAAGGTAAATCAGATTTTTGTGATCAGTCAAGACCACCACACGATGTCTAGCACCCTCAAGCCAATGACGCCACTCCTCAAATGCCCACTTCATGGCCAAAAGCTCCCGATTACCAACATCATAATTCCGCTCAGTGGGCGAAAACTTTCTAGAAAAGAACGCACATGGCTTCATCACTGAGCAATCGGAGCTTCTCTGCGACAAAACCGCCCCCGCTCCAATCTCGGAAGCATCAACCTCAACCTGAAAAGGAAGCGAAACATCTGGCTGACGCAACACAGGAGCAGAAGAAAACCGGCGCTTAAGTTCCTGAAAGGCCTCCACAGCCGCAGGAGACCAATCAGCAACATCAGCACCCTTCTTAGTCAAATCCGTCAAAGGCTTAACAACACTAGAAAAATTAGTTATGAAACGACGATAAAAATTAGCAAAGCCCAAGAACTTCTGTAGACTCTTAAGAGATGTAGGCTGCGTCCAGTCACAAATAGCCTGAACCTTGACGGGATCCATCTCAATAGTAGAAGGGGAAAAAATATACCCCAAAAAAGAAATCTTCTGGACTCCAAAGAGACACTTTGAACCTTTTACAAACAAAGAATTGGCCCACAGGACCTGAAACACCTTCCTGACCTGCTGAACATGGGACTCCCAGTCATCAGAAAAAACCAAAACATCATCCAAATACACAATCATAAATTTATCCAGATATTCACGGAAAATATCGTGCATAAAGGACTGGAAGACAGAAGGAGCATTAGAAAGTCCAAAAGGCATCACCAAATACTCAAAATGGCCCTCAGGCGTATTAAATGCGGTTTTCCACTCATCACCCTGCTTTATCCGCACAAGATTATACGCACACCGAAGATCAATCTTAGTGAACCATTTAGCCCCCTTAATGCGAGCGAACAAATCAGTCAACAATGGCAAAGGATACTGATATTTGACTGTAATCTTATTCAAAAGACGGTAATCTATACAAGGCCTCAAGGAACCATCTTTTTTGGCCACGAAAAAAAAACCTGCTCCCAAAGGGGACGAAGATGGACGGATATGTCCCTTTTCCAAGGACTCCTTAACATAATCCCGCATAGCAGTATGCTCTGGCACTGACAGATTGAACAAACGTCCTTTAGGAAATTTACTGCCAGGAATCAAATCTATAGCACAATCGCAATCCCTGTGAGGAGGAAGCGAATTGAGCTTAGGCTCCTCAAAAACATCCCGATAATCAGACAAAAATACAGGAACCTCAGAAGGAGTAGATGAAGCGATAGAAATCGGAGGTGCATCATCATGAACCCCCTGACATCCCCAGCTTAACACAGACATCGTTTTCCAGTCCAAGACTGGGTTATGAGTTTGTAACTATGGCAGACCAAGCACTAAGACATCATGTAAATTATACAGTACCAGGAAGCGAATCACCTCCTGATGAACGGGAGTCATACGCATGGTCACTTGTGTCCAATACTGAGGTTTGTTCATAGCCAAAGGTGTAGAGTCAATTCCTTTCAAAGGAATAGGGACTTCCAGAGGCTCCAGACTAAACCCACAGCGGTTGGCAAATGACCAATCCATAAGACTCAGGGCAGCGCCTGAATCCACATAGGCATCGACGGAAATGGCTGATAATGAACAAATCAGAGTCACAGACAGAATGAACTTAGACTGTAAAGTACTAATGGCAACAGACTTATCAACCTTTTTTGTGCGTTTAGAGCATGCTGATATAACATGAGCTGAATCACCACAATAAAAACACAACCCATTTTTCCGCCTATAGTTTTGCCGTTCACTTCTGGACTGAATTCTATCACATTGCATTGTCTCAGGTGCCTGTTCAGAAGACACCGCCAAATGGTGCACAGGTTTGCGCTCCCGTAAACGCCGATCAATCTGAATAGCCATAGTCATAGACTCATTCAGACCTGTAGGCGCAGGGAACCCCACCATAACATCTTTAATGGCCTCAGAAAGGCCATCTCTGAATCTTGCAGCCAGGGCGCACTCATTCCACTGAGTAAGCACCGACCATTTCCGAAATTTCTGACAATATATTTCTGCTTCATCTTGCCCCTGAGAGAGAGCCAATAAAGCTTTTTCAGCCTGAATCTCTAGGTTAGGTTCCTCATAGAGCAAACCCAATGCCAGAAAAAACGCATCCACATTGAGCAACGCAGGATCCCCTGGTGCCAATGCAAATGCCCAATTCTGAGGGTCACCCCGCAGGAAAGATATAACAATTTTGACTTGCTGAGCAGGGTCTCCAGAGGAGCGAGATTTTAAAGAAAGAAACAACTTGCAATTGTTCCTAAAATTCAGAAAACTAGATCTATCTCCAGAAAAAAACTCTGGGATAGGAATTCTAGGTTCAGACATAGGAGCATGTACAACAAAATCTTGTATATTTTGAACCTTAGCAGCAAGATTATTCAGGCTGGAAGCCAAACTCTGGACGTCCATGATAAACAGCTGAGGTCAGAGCCATTCAGGGATTAAGAGGAGGTAAGACGCAGCCAGGCTGCAATTAAGGCTAGGCAGCAAACTCTGAGGGAAACAAAAAAAAAAAACTTCTTTAGACTACTTTTCCTCCTACTTCAGCCAATACGATTACCACTTTTAGGCCGGCTATACTGTCATGATCCCAATGGCAGGGGATCACAAAAGGAACTGCGCGGTCAGCGAAAAACCCTACAAAAAACCATCCTGAAATTACTTGAACTCATGTGCCAACTCATGGAACATGAGGAGTAATATCAGCCCACTAGAGCAACCAGCAAAAAGGAATCACATATCTGCAAGCTGGACTAAGACAAAAATCAAGCAAAACGTGGAACAGGAAAATCAAAAACTTAGCTTGTCCTGAAGATTACAGAAGCGGGAAGCAGAGGTAACAAGACACACTGATTACATTGATAGCCGGCGAGGAAATGACAAGAAAGCCAGGTTAAATAGGAAATTCCCATATCCTGATAGAACAGGTGGACACCAGAGACCGCAGAAAACACAAGTCACCCAGTACCATCTGTAACCACCAGAGGGAGCCCAAAAACAGAATCCACAACAGGTTTCCTAGCAGTTATTTTACCATGAAGGCCTTCTGCACAAAGTCTCCTCTTAACAGTTGTTGTAGAGATGTGTCTGCTGCTAGAACTCTGTGTGGCATTGACCTGGTCTCTAATCTGAGCTGCTGTTAACCTGCGATTTCTGAGGTTGGTGACTCGGATAAACTTATTCTCAGAAGCAGAGGTGACTCTTAGTCTTCCTTTCCTGGGACGGTCCTCATGTGAGCCAGTTTATTTGTAGCGCTTGATGGTTTTTGCCACTGCACTTGGGAACACTCTCAAAGTTTTCCCAATTTTTCAGACTGACTGACCTTCAATTCTTAAAGTAATGATGGCCACTCATTTTTCTTTACTTAGCTGCTTTTATCTTGCCATAATACAAATTCTAACAGTCTATTCAGTAGGACTATCAGCTTTGTATCCACCAGACTTCTGCACAACACAACTGATGGTCCCAACCCCATTTATAAGGCACGCAATCCTACTTATTAAACCTGACAGGGCACACCTGTGAAGTGAAAACCATTCCTGGTGACTACCTCTTGAAGCTCATCAAGAGAATGCCAAGGGTGTGCAAAGCAGTCATTAAAGCAAAAGGTGGCTACTTTGAAGAACCTAGGATATAAGACAAAATTTCAGTTGTTTCACACTTTTTTGTTAAGTATATAATTCCACATGTGTTAATTCATAGTTTTGATGCCTTCAGTGTGAATGTACAATTTTCATAGTCATGAAAATAAAGAAAAATCTTTAAATGAGAAGGTGTGTCCAAACTTTTGGTCTGTACTGTATATACTATATGTTTATGCATGTACTGTATGTGTATATGTATGTACTGTATGTATATGCATGTGCTGTATATCAATATGTTTGTACTGTATGTATATGCATGTACTGTATGTCTGTATGTATGTACTGTATGTGTGTGGTTTTTTTTACACTTGAACACAGTAATCGGATGATGGGACTATTGCTGTCCCATCATTGGCTAGCTGTCACTCTTGCAGGCATAGCCGGATGGGACTAGAAGTGAAGTAGAATGATGCCTGCCTACATACAGACCCACACACACACACAGCCCCGCACACACACCCATACCCCCGCACACACACACAGACACACACAGCCCCGCAGACCCCCGAACATGCGCACACACACAGATACACACAAGCACCCGCACATCTTCTCTGCACATACAGAGTCTCCGTCCACACACATAGTCACCGTCCACACTCCGCCCACACACTCTTCCTCCTCCCAATCTGAAGGGTTTCTTGCACCCAATTCCGCAGCAAAACCACAGATCCTTTAAACCTGTGGTTTTGCTGCGGATCTGACTATCTGAATGCGATGGAACTCCTGCTGTAAAAAAACTGTTAAAGAACAGAAACAACTCGGGACCTGTGAAGTGAAAGGTGCTGCTGAATCAAGCATAAATTTTCTCGGCATTGCTTACTGGCTGGAAAAGCTCTACATTCATCTGCGTGTCCTGATTGTGTCATTCGGAGCAGGCCCAGTGGTAAGAAACACTAAAAGTCCACTGCGATGGCTCAGTAAGTAAACGTGCACGCAATACAATATATTTAGGTGCCAAGAGACACAGAGCCACAACTAAGCCTTTAGTTAGTTAGTTAGATATAGTGGCAATACGGGCCACATTTTCCTACCGGAATCAACGGCCAGAAACCCTAGATTTGTCACTACGTTTTCGTGCTGTTCAGTAACTAAGGATGCTATGCTACATATAGCTGCTGACACAGCACACAGTGAACACCAGGAAGGACTTGTGTTTTTCTCTCTGTTCTGCTGGAAGACAAGTCTCTCTGTGGGACATTATAAGGTGGAGCAGTGATTCAGCTCCAATAGATTTTGTTCACGGCACCCCTGCTGATGTGTGTGTGTGTGTGTGTGTGTATATATATATATATATATATATATACATATATATATATATATGTTTGGTTAATTCTGTAATATTCTTTATATAGTTGAGGATGGACTTTCCTCTATTTTCTTGAGTTTATATGGGGTCAGGGGAATGTTTGGTTGAGAAATAAGAATAGAAATATAAATATTCTTAAGATTGTGAACCACTGTGCAAGACTGCAGGCGAGCCTGTGCTTTGCACTCAATTAAACCAGTTTGATGTCAGAGTGTAATAAGGTAAGGAGGCCAGATCAGATGGGCACGCTAACAGGTAAATTCCCATAGAGTAAATAGCAAAAAGAGTTCTCTTGGGTGCCGAGCTGTCCAGCACAGTGGATATAGCCTTTTGGCAAAATGTTGGTTTAATGTGTTTTCTTCGTTTCCAAGTAAATTAGTCACTAACAGTGGGCTCTGTGGAAATTAGTTATTTTCCTGTCTGTGACTCCTGAATAACACCCTTGGTACATGATTTACAGATTCATGCTGCCCAAACCATGGGCAGCATGAATTAGAGCCTGGCTGGATGATTGCATAGTTTGAAGAACCAGCCGAAAAGCATAGGAAGAGACAGTACTAATCTGATGCAGCCCTTGGCCAGCATCTCTCCTCACTGCTTTTGTTGATTGACAGGTCTCTGTCTTCCAGAGGTAGCATTGTGCTAGTTTTGTCTCTCTACAATCATATAGAAAAAATGTACTCCAGAATCATAAACATACAAATATATAAATTTTATTTAAATATCCAAGAAAAATACATATAATTGCCAAGAAATATTAAAAAGTGGGAAACCACTATGTGGCGCCACAATAAACCACACTCACACACGCAGAGCCTGAAGAAACCATTAGTGCATGCTGAGTGGATAAAAAGTGGAATGTAAATAGGAGGTAGAGAGATACATGAGACTAAGTACATGCAGTACAATCTAATACACACCAAAAAATTACCTCTATAAAGACATAAAGTGTTGATAGTACTTAGAGCAGAAGGTTACCCTAGGTTTCAAGGGGAACCTCACACTCCAAAACCAAAATCACTCAGCAAAGACCATTAGGTAGGAAAAAGTAAGGCAATATCTGTAGTATGGAATGTGGCGCTCACCATACAAGCCGACGTGCATTTCGGCAGTCAGCCTTCTTCCGGGGTGATATCACACTAACACATCATACCAGATCCTTAATGAATGTGGTTTAGCCTGATAAGGTAATTTGTTGACATTTGTGCTCCCAAGTATACACAGGCCCAAAAGGGGAGGGAGAGAAGAAAAGCTGATTCGATGTTCTGACAGCACCCTCCACAAAGACCCACAGGGTCCACATCCATCACAGTCCATAGCGGAGCAAGCTGCCCCACCAGTCCAGGTGAGTGTGCCGCGCCCCCACATAAGGGCAATGGGGTACTCGGTTCCGGGTCCTTCAGTTCCCTCAGCTGGGATGTCACGGTGGCCCGACCCGGACCGTGGCCCTACGAGGGACACCCAAACAAATAGGGGGGGAAATAGTTTGTAGATGATGGTAGTGTTCGTGACGCCACCTGTGGTGTTCGGTCAGGGTGACCAACGCTGCTTAGGGGTCCGCTGGGGTGATGGAATGGCAGCTAGATGGTATGCCTTCCCACAGGTGAAGTATGTCCCCAGGGCTTCCCAGAAGTGTAGATGTTGATGGTAGAGGGACACAATGGGTGCAGTCTCTTTACCTTTACTGAAGGCTTCAGCATCCACAGTCCAGGGTGCCGGATGACAGGGTAGGCAGAGTCCGGCTGGTCTGATGGCAATTCCCCTTATCCAGGAGGAAATCAGTAGCCTTCCCCTTGCGCACAGTAACGTAGGTCCCTACGTGCATTAACTCCCATAGGGTCCTCACTCTTGTTACTCTTCTCTCTGTCCCCCAGATGGATAGGACAAACCCGTATGACGGTGGTGGCCTGAGGCTATTTTATAGGGACCCTAGCGTCGCCCCTCCTCCGCGTTGCCACCTTGTCTCCTTAGGTTCTTAGGTCGGACAGCCAACTTGGAATCGACTGTCCTGCCGGTCTCTGAAGTAAAGCGTAGAGTCTATTACTCCCTCAGTGTCCCGGCCACCGGATCTGCGCTCAGTGGGAGGAAGCCTGCTTCTAGCTGGTCTCCCACTAGTGTTTCACTCCTGTTGCTACGACTTCTGTGCTCAATCACTACGGCACACTTCCTTTCTTGTCCTTTCCTAGGAGTCTGCCGCATGGGTTGCAAGCGCAGCTCCGTATCCTTCTTTCCCTTGCCTGGGCCGAGCCCAGTCTGCTCCTCTCCTCTCCTCCTGACTTTCTCCTTCTCTCTCCAGTCAGCTTCTCTCCTCCGACTCAACTCCCTCACTTTCTAACCAACCCCCAGTTTTACCCAAGTGTGAGGAGTGGATAGAACCTTTTGCTCCCCCTGGTGGCCGGCGTGTGAAGTGTGTGTGTGTGGCTGTGATACCTGGCAGGGTGAACTCCTTCGGTGCCATCAGACGTAACATCGCTCCCCCTGGTGGAAGAACGACATTACTGCAACAACCAGGACTCTGGGGCGCTGCAAGTGCATAGCGGAATAGAGTCAGAGAAAGCGCCCCAGCTGCAGGACTTCAAGACCCTGCCCATTCAGGTTACGTGAGCACGAGTCCGGTCATGTGATCAGGCTGCCACCCCGCAAGACTCGCCCCGAGATACACGCACAGGGGCCAGCAGGACCCATGCGCTCAGCACCCGAGATGTGGAGAAGAGATGCAACCTAGTCTAGCAAGACATCCTAAGACTAAGGATATAAAGATATCCCTTCCAAACACGTACTAAAAGAAAGGTGGTATAATAACAATACCCAAAATGTGTGCAAAGTTTGGTCTCTCTCTACAGCCCCTGGCTGATCCTTAAAACCAGTAGCGTAGCTACCAGGGGGGCAGAGGGTGCGGCCGCCCCGGGCCCACCGCTCACAGGGGCCCACCTGGAGCTACACTACACTTAATTATATCAGCGTGCACAGCCCGCTGATATAGTTAATCTCCATGTTCCGTTGTAGTGCAGGGAGACATGATCTCCCTGCACTACCGCGGGCAGTGACCGGGGAGAGCCAGAGGAACTCATGCACGAGGGAGGATAGGTGCCGGCACTGTACCTGTGTGCTGACTGACTCCAGTATACAGCAGAGTCACACCCACATTGCACGCTGTGTGAGCGTGTCTGCTCTAATGCAGAGAAGTCAGGAGGACCAGGGCACGGCTTCTGTGAGTGTCCAGAGAAGAGCAAGACAGACAGTCACAGGACAGTGGTGCTGTAAGTAACAGTACAGATTTCTGCAGGTAGTGGCCGGAGATGTCTGCACCGTGCAGTGAGGATGTGGCAGAACTCGGCTCCCCTCCTGATAAGACCCTGCCTTGTGCTGTATATCTGCAGTCTATATCTGAGGCACTGTAGAGTGTGTGTGTGTGTCATATCCTTCTCTGTGGGGGTCCTGCAGCCGGGGTCAAATCTATAAGTGCACATTGCTGACCTGTCTTGTCAGTATATATATACACACTGCATTTACTGATATGAGATCACACAAACACTGGTCTGATAGGACCCTGACCCCGGCTATAGGATATCTATCCATCCATCCTATAGCCAAGGTCAGGATCCTATCAGTACAGTGTCTGCATGATCTCATATCAGTAAATCCAAGGTAGTAAACATGAAAACCCCATTATGAAACCTTGTATTAAAAATAAAAAAGTTGAAGCTGAATATCTATATACATAATTGTCTAAGGGTCACTTCCATCTGTCCTTCTGTCACGGTTATTCGTTCACTGATTGGTCTCGGCAGCTGCCTGTCATGGCTGCCGCGACCAATCAGCGACGGGCACAGTCTGATTAGTCCCTCCCCTACTCCCCTGCACTCACTGCCCGGCACCCGCTCCGTAATCCCCTCCGCTCACCGCTCACACAGGGTTAATGGCAGCGGTAACGGCCCGCGGTGAAACGCACTCCGTTACCGCTGCTATTAACCCTGTGTGTCCCCAACTATTTACTATTGATGCTGCCTATGCAGCATCAATAGTAAAAATATGTCATGTTAAAAATAATTTAAAAAACAAAAAACCTGCTATACTCACCCTCCACCGCCTTTCTCGCTTCCCGGACCGCTCCATTACAAGCGTCAGCTTCCGGTCCCGTCCCAGGGCTGGTGTGCGACAAGGACCTGCCATGACGTCATGGTCATGTGACCGCGACGTCATCATAGGTCCTGCTCACACCAGCCCTGGGACCGGAAGCTGCCGCTTGCAATGGAGCGATCCCAGGAGCGTGGCGAGTAGCGGGAAAGGCGGCGGATGGTAAGTATAGCACGACTTCAACGGGCTATAGGTGAGTATATGCTTTTTTTTTTTTAAGTCTCTATACTACGTGGCTCTGTGCTGGGCAATATACTACGTGGCTCTGCTAAATACTATGTGGCTGGGCAATATACTCCGTGACTGGGCAATATACTACGTGACTGGGCAATATACTGTGTGGCTGGGCAATATACTACGTGGCTCTGCTATATGCTATGTGGCTGGGCAATATACTCCGTGACGGGGCAATATACTACGTGGCTGGGCAATATACTGTGTGGCTGGGCAATATACTACGTGACTGGGCAATATACTACGTGGCTCTGCTATATACTATGTGGCTGGGCAATATACCGTACTTCGTAGCTGGGCAATATACTACGTGACTGGGCAATATACTCCGTGACTGGGCAATATACTACGTGACTGGGCAATATACTACGTGACTGGGCAATATACTACGTGACTGGGCAATATACTACGTGGCTGGGCAATATACTACGTGACTGGGCAATATACTACGTGGCTCTGCTATATACTATGTGGCTGGGCAATATACTACGTGACTGGGCAATATACCGTACTACGTGGGCTGTGCTATGTACTATGTGGCTGGGCAATACGTGACTGGGAAATATACTACGTGGCTGGGCAATATACTACGTGACTGGGAAATATACTACGTGGCTGGGCAATATACTACGTGGCTATTGCGGGTACCATTATACAGCGTGAGAGCTAATACGGAGTCATTATACAGCGTGAATGATAATGCAGGGGCCATTATACAGTGTGGGAGCTACTGTGGGGGCCTGTAAAGAGTTTGGGGCTACTGTGAGGGCACAAAGGAGACATTTTACTATGTAAGGGCACAGTGGTGGTATTACTATGAGAATCAGTATGAGGAGCATTGCTGTTGTACCACACTGCAGGTGCAGTAATAGGGACACATACGGCAGCGGCTCAGTATTGGGGTGACATAAGGATGAGGAGTTTGTGCAGGTTGAGAATAGTCCCATTGGGGACAGTGCTGAAAATGTGAAAAGTGAACTGTGTCTTTGTTGTAATCTCTGCAGCAGTCCTGGGTGGAAGAAGTCATGTCGGTCTGGTCCAGATGGAATAGACGGGGAAAATGAACGATTCAATCGTAAACAACGTCAGCTGTAGGTCACCATCTACAAGTGTACTGTAATCACTTGTATGCTTTGTACGACTGGTATCCACCACTATATGGTCACTGTATGGTGGTAATATCAGTGTTGGTCTTTTTGGAGATCTTTTTTTACCTACAGCAGGATCATCTGCTGACGTTCTACTATACCCACGATTAGAGTGCACCATCATAGTTGTAATCAGGGGTTAGGGACCCACTGAGAAGTTTCGCCCCCCCTGAGCTGAACCCCTAGCTACGCCTCTGCTTAAAACTATGCCGGATTGTTTCAAAGAAAAACATATCTGGCTGTAATTGTGAAGCCAGGTTCTGATTCATGCTGTCCATGATTTTGGCAGCATGAATTAATTGACAGGTTCTTTTTAAAGAAAATACTTTGTTGATAATGGAAAAAATTGTTCTGTAATATGCCCATATCTGTTATCAAAATGGACAGTTGTAGTTTACCCTGTCACACCCTACCTGGCAATAAATGATTAAGCTCTATTCATGATGAAATCGAGCCAGCGATACTATGCTGACTGATATAAAGGGATTGTGTCTTATTCAACTTGACTTTTTTTTTTAAAATTTGGCTCACTTATATAGTGGCATTAATCTCACAGCGCTTTACAGACATTATCAACACTGTCCCCAATGGAGCTCTCGATCTAGATTACCTATCGGTTTGTCTTTGGAGTGTGGGAGGAGACCCATGTAAACATGGGAAAAAACATAAAAACTCCTTGCAGATGTTGTTCTTGGTGGAATTTGAACCCAGGACCCCAGCGCTGCAAAGCTGCAGTGCTAACCACTGAGCCACCGTGCTGCTTCAAACAGTACCTTGGGTCGGCTGCCCAGTTTTCACATTATTCACATTCAAATCTGAAAATATACTGTCTTTGCCAAATAGTGCCAACAACCTAAAATGTCCCAACAGCCGTGACCACACACTTGTACTGTTAAACTGGCTGCCTGCCATTACGTCTGTGTTGCACCATTTTAGCCATGTACATTACTATATGGCCTCTATACTAACTTGATTCGTATGCTATTTTTGGTGATTATGCCCTCATCTATATATGAATGAACTATTTCTCTGGCTGTGATGCCATCATTTGTTTATACTGACGGAGCATTATATCTCTGGCGATGATGCCCACATATTTCTGGTGGTGATGTGATCACATATACATAACTATTGAATATGGTAATAATGGCTTTATTCAGGCGATGATGCCTACATGACTCTGGCGGTGATGCCGATATTCTTTTTGGTGCCAAAGCATCTGAGTTTTTGGTAACTTTACCATTATCAATGTATATGCCACCATTTATACATAACTATTGAATATTGTCATAATGGTTCTATTCTGGCGATGATGCCCATATGACTCTGGCGGTGATGCCAATACTTTTCTTGGTGTTTAAGCATCTGAGGTTTTGGTAATTTTACCACTATTAGTGTACATAGATCTATGCTACCAATATAAGATAATATCTCTGAATAGGTGAATATATCCTTTATCTATATATTCTATCAGTAGATAATGTTTACAGTATCATATAAGGTGTGTCTCCTGTTGAAGTGACAATATCTCTTATATTTAAGTCCCTTCTATCGTCTCAGACAATCTGCTAATTACGGAGACACCAACCATTTTCTATGATTATTCATTGTTGTATTTATAAAAATAATATGAAAAACAGAGTATTATTTATTGAGATATATAGACTATAGACATTCTTCCAAATCACTCATCTTTCCAGATTTGACATCACGTATAGTCAACATATTACCTCAGATAGAATACAACAAGGCTTACTGACTTCATTTGTATTGACAGTTATTTGGAGCAACAGCACACATGTTTATCTATTTATTTAGTTTTTTTGTGGTGTGTTTTGGGTGGTGGCTTTGGTAGGGATACGTTTTAGGGTCCTTAGGGTCAGTCTACGTTGAGCGGGGGCGCCATATCGTATCCCAGGGTGCCAACCTCCGCTGCAAGGAAGGGATTCCATTAGGGTGAGGCACGTCTATCTTCCCTAGCCTTTTCCTTATTAGCTATTATCTATATCGAATTATTTGTACTCGACGACTATTTGATCCTATTTGTGGGTTCCCTGCCATTGGTTGTTTGGTATGTGTGGTTTCTAGTCCAATATTTTAATTATTATCATTAAAAAGTACTTTTCAGGTCTTTTTTGTAATTTCTTGGTTTTTCCTATTGATACTAGACCTAGGCCATCTTTTTTGTTTTTTTTTTCTGAGCGTGGGAGGAAACCCATGTAAACACGGGGAAAACATAAAAACTCCTTGCAGATGTTGTTCTAGGTGGGATTTGAACCCAGGACTCCACCGCTGCAATGATAACCACTGAGTCACTATGCTGCTTCAAACAGTATGTTGGGTTGGCTGCCCAGTTTTCACATTTTCACATGCAAATCTGAAAATATACTGTCTTTGCCAAATAGTGCCAAATAGTGCCAACAACCTAAAATGTGCCAACAACCTAAAAATCTGGAACCCATTCATCAATAATCTCAACTAAGGCAGATGAAAGAAACAGCAAGAATATTTTTGGCAATATGAATCATGGCATGGCATGTGTTAAAGTTGTTACTGGGTGAGACATGTTCAATTCTTGCCTATGTTGCCGTTATAACTTAGAAAAGCAGGTGACAAAATAACTCACCATCTGGGGATGACAGCACAACTGTCATAGGAGTCTGATTCCGTCTGCTCCTCTGACATCCTGTCCCTTGTCACGTCCCCTCGCTGCCCTCTAATTCCATCACCTAGCTGTCATGCTGCCTGCAGGTCAAATGGACTTTTTGATATGAGGCAAAACTTGTGCTACAAAAATTTACAAAATTGTAAAATATAAAAATCTATGCATAAAATACATTGAACGGTGTAGAGTAATACAACAGCAGCAAGGCTTGCTCATATACTTTAATTAAGAATTTCTGTCTTGATTCTCTATTGATGTTTAAATTGGTTCTTCTGGAGAACAAATCATGACTGATAAAGCTTATCCTGTCAATTCTGTATGCGCTGATAAAACTGTCCCCTTCCAGTATGATTCAATTATCGTAACCTGCATACAAAAAGCTCCTAATAGCTAGACACAATACTATAAGTCTTTTAAGATCAGGTTGTAGTTTCTGGTTGAGCGTCTAAAACAGACACTGTCATAAATACATATCAATTTCTGTGCAAATCTAACAATAATTTTGATCTTCATCCTCACTGAAACCTTAGAGTGATTGTATAGTTCTAGATTTTTACTAATGATCAGTTACATTCAAAGCGTTATGAGCTTCTGTATAATAAGAAACTAGGATTCTTCACAGTTTTGTGGAGATCTCAGCACCTGCTTTTACTAGAGATGAGAGGATCAATTTGATCCAGCACAGTAAATTCGAGCCATTTGTAATTTGCTTTGTACAAATCACCAAAAATATCCACTGCCGTTTTACACAATGCAAAAGACCTCATCAGCGAGAGAAGGCTCACAGGATCTCAGCTGTGGTGGGGCAAGTTTCACCATAATACTATGCTATCATATCAAATGGAATAGCACAGCCAACCAGGATGGACTGCTATAGTCTGTATAAAATAAAGAGGCAGGGAATGCAGAGGCCATTTTGTTACTATTTGGATAGTTAGAGAACATCACAGCTCACAGCTTAGCCATAAAGATAGGGAGACAAAGCCACAAGACAGAACAAATTCTACACAACAGCAGTGAAGCAGACTAGTGTACCGTCTCTAGAGAAAAGACAATAATACAAAGGTCCAACTGATATGTAGAGACAAAGAGATATAATGGCATCACAGATAGTCCTGTACATATTATGGCATCACATATAGTCCTGCACATATAATGGCTTCACATATAGTCCTGATGGCCCCACATATAATCAACCATTAATAGTATTATGGCCCTACATATAATACCCCATATATAGAAAGATGGCCCACATATAATCGCCCATATAGTATGATGGACCCACATATAATGACCCATATAGTATGATGGCCCCAGATATAATGGCCCATGTAGTATGATGGCTCCACCTATAATGGCCCATATAGTATGATGGCCCTACATAAAATTCCACATATAGTATGATGGCCCTACATAAAATTCCACATATAGTATGATGGCCCCACATATAATTCCCCATACAGTATGATGGCCCCGTATATAATCCTCCAAACAGTATGATCGGCCCACATAAAATCCCTCTTACAGTATGATGGAACCACATTTAATCCCTCATACAGTATGATGGCCTCATATATAATCCCTCATATAATATGATGGCCTTACATATAATCCCCGCTCCAATCTGTCCTGAATGCTGCTGCCAGGATCATATTCCTCACCAACCATTACACCGATGCCTCTACCTTGTGCCAGTCATTACACTGGCTACCCATCCACTCCAGAATGCAGTACAAAACTACTACCCTCATCCACAAAGCACTCCATGGCTCAGCACCACCCTACATCTCCTCTCTGGTCTCAGTCTACCACCCTACCCGTGCCCTCCGCTCCGCTAATGACCTGAGGTTAGCATCCTCAATAATCAGAACCTCCCACTCCCGTCTCCAAGACTTTACACGTGCTGCGCCGATTCTTTGGAATGCACTACCTAGGTTAATACAATTAATCCCCAATCCCCACAGTTTTAAGCGTACCCTAAAAACTCATTTGTTCAGACTGGCCTACCGCCTCAATGCATTAACCTAACGATCCCTGTGTGGCCTAATTTAAAAAAAAAAAAAAAAAATCAGGTTCCTCGCATTATGTTCTCACTCACTTTATGCAGTTAATAGCCCTCTGTGTCTGTACTGCTACATACTTAGGCAGTTAACTGGTTCATGCAGCTTTACATGAACACCCGAGCCTTACACTATGGCCGGTCCAAATAACTAAAGCAATTGTTACCATCCACCTCTCGTGTCTCCCCTTTTCCTCATAGTTTGTAAGCTTGCGAGCAGGGCCCTCATTCCTCCTGGTATCTGTTTTGAACTGTATTTCTGTTATGCTGTAATGTCTATTGTCTGTACAAGTCCCCTCTATAATTTGTAAAGCGCTGTGGAATATGTTGGCGCTATATAAATAAAAATTATTATTATTATTATTATTATTATTATTAATCCCCATACAGTACGATGGCCCCACATATAATCCCCATACAGTATGATGGCACCACATATAATTCCCCATACAGTATGATGGCCCCTCATATAATTCCCAACTCAGTATGATGGCTCTACATATAATCCCCTATACAGTATGATGGCCCCACATATAATCCACCATACAGTATGATGGCTCCACATATAATCCCCCATATAATGTGATGATCCCACAAATTACTGATTGATTAAAAAAATAAATAAATAAAAATGCTCACCTGTCCTCATTCCCCACTGCTCCAGTTGGGCCGAGGCTGCAGCATTACTAGGGAGGGAGAGCAGAGCGCTCGCTCTATACCCACAGAACGCACTCCAGGCACATGTGCGTCACAGCGTTCAGTTGATAAACACTGGGTGCGTTTTCATCCCCAGTGATAAAGATCCACCAGGGCAGGCACCCAGAAATTTAAAGGGGCTGGCAGCTATAAAAATGGGCTGGCAGCCCCCCACACAGTACCACATGTGAGGGAAGTGTGGAGCCCCAGGGTCCTGGTCATCACAGTGGTATTGCCTTCCTCCCGGGGAGAGTGATGCTATGTTTGGGAGCAAGGAAGGATAACTACATCCAGGTACCACAAACATGCAACACTTCACACTTCAGGCCACCAGGGGAGCTTCTGATCTTATTTACTAGGTGACTCCCCATATATATATATATATATAACTGGTAGTCTGTAGGGAAAGGGAGTCAGTCCTTCAGGGAAGCTGTTCCTGGCAGGAGCGAATTCCTGTCAGAGGACAGAGGAGAGGGTTCACGGATCTGTGCATGCCCTCAGAGCTGCAGCTCCTAGAAAGAGACATTTGAAGGCCGAATTGATTGCAGCGAGTGTGCAGGAGAGGAAGCACAGGAGAGGATATTAGAAGGGGACCAGAAACCCAGAGCAGGCTCCCTCCTTCTGGGGCGCAAAGACTGGTAGCCGGAACACCGAGGTAGTAAGGACCTCTATGACTTACATCAGAGACCGGCAGGACAGCTGAACTCTACATTACCTGTCCGACCTAACACCTAGGAGGCACGGTGACAACCTTAGAGGCTGGGGCGTGCTAGAATCCCTATAAACCACCTCAATTCACCCGTCATACGAGTATGTCCTATCCAATCCGGGGGACAGAGAATGATAACATCTGTGAGGACCTTATGAGAAACTTAGCAGTAAGGGACTACACCACCACGGCGCTAGAGGAAAGGCTTTTATTCTCCACCTGGACAAGTGGACTCTGGACTTGCCTCCAAATCGGCCGGACTCTGCCTGCCCTGTGATCTGGTGCTCTGGACTGTGGATGCTGAAATCTTCAGTAAAGGTAAAGAGACTGCAACCCTGTGTCCTCGTTCTTCTCTGTGCCACTCACCATGCACCATCTATACACTGAGAACCCCTGGGGATACACTTCACTTGTGGAAAGGTATACCATCTAGCTGCGATAACATCACCCCAGTGGACCCCTGAAAGCAGCGTCGGTCATCCTGACCGAATACTACAGGTCGAGTCACGAACATAAACCTTATCCCTTTAAAGACCTTTCCCTTTCCCAGGGCCACGGACTGGGTCAGCCACTGTGACATCCCCCTTTGAGCCGACCGGACCTGGTACCGAGTACCCCACAGCCCTGACAGGGCGCTCCAGAAGATTAGCAGTCCGGGCTTGGATGCCAGCCATACAGAGGCATCGAATAAATGTATACTTTTTCTGTACAGAGTGCATTGCAGTTTAATACGCTATTCCTTACCCTTTTTTGTAATATACTTTTGAAGCATAACAGATATTGGCAAAATCTGACAGTGGAGCCTAATGCACTTCTTTATTTTGTCAGGAGCTTTCCCAGTGTACACAGTAAATGTAAAACATTGTGTGAACAGGGCCCTAAATACATTTTTCCTCTTTGGTTAGATATTTTGTACATCATATCATATTTTGCATGAATGGGTGTATGACGTGATAAAAAGAAAAGGGTTGCCTTTCATCTTGAATATGTCTGCTGTCAGTTAAAGGGAACCTGTCATGTGAAAAATGGTATTAACCTGGAGATATGTGGTTCACCTGCAGGTTAATAGCATTATGAAACTGTGTGTTCGCACTGATTTGTCATTTCAGTCGGCAGTTAGGCTGCAGTCACACTAGTAGTATTTGGTCAGTATTTTACATCAGTATTTGTAAGCCAAAACTAGGAGTGGAACAATCAGAGGAAAAGTATAATAGAAACATATGCACCACTTCTGCATTTATCACCCACTCCTGGTTTTGACTGAGAAATACTGATGTAAAATACTGACCAAATACTGCTAGTGTGACGGCAGCCTTAATCTGTGACTGCAGGACTTGTGAATCCCCACATCACGCACACTGCGCACTATGAGGATTCTCCAGTGCCAACGGTGAGACTGAGTGGTCATGTGTAGGGTTGAGCGAAACGGGTCGTTCATTTTCAAAAGTCGCCGACTTTTGTCAAAGTCGGGTTTCATGAAACCCGATCCGACCCCTGTGCGGGGTCGGCCATGCGGTACGCGACTTTCGCGCCAAAGTCACGTTTCAATGACGCGAAAAGCGCCATTTCTCAGCCAATGAAGGTAAACGCAGAGTGTGGGCAGCGTGATGACATAGGTCCTGGTCCCCACCATCTTAGAGAAGGGCATTGCAGTGATTGGCTTGCTGTCTGCGGCGTCACAGGGGCTATAAAGGGGCGTTCCCGCCGACCGCCATGTTACTGCTGCTGATCTGAGCTTAGGGAGAGGTTGCTGCCGCTTCGTCAGAAGCAGGGATAGCGTTAGGCAGGGTCCATTAACCACCAAACCGCTTGTGCTGTAGCGATTTCCACTGCCCAACACCACCTTCGGTGTGCAGGGACAGTGGAAGCTACATTTTTTTTTTTTTTCCCCTCAGCGCTGTAGCTCATTGGGCTGCCCTAGAAGGCTCCCTGATAGCTGCATTGCTGTGTGTACGCCGCTGTGCAAACCAACTGCTTTTTTCAAAGCACAAATCCTCTTGTTCCTTCCTTTCTGCACAGCTATCTTTTTGGTTTGTACACACTTTTTATTTAATTTGTGCATCAGTCCACTCCTTATTGCTGCCTGCCATACCTGGCTGAGATTACTGCAGGGAGATAGTAATTGAAGGACACTCCCTGTTTTTTTTTTTTTTTTGTGGGAGATTAAGATTGGCATTTCTGCTAGAGTGCCATCCCTGTGTGTGCCATCTCTCACTCAGTGGGCCATAGAAATCCTATTTATTTTTTTGCTTGATTTGGGTTATAAAATCTACCTGAAAAAATCACTACATCAATCAGTGGGAGAAAAATATTGGCCTCAGGGCTTGTGTGCCACTCTTGACTCCTGTGTGCATCATCACTCACTCAGTGGGCCATAGAAAGCCTATTTATTTTTTTGCTTGATTTTGGTTCTAAAATCTACCTGAAAAAATCACTACATCAATCAGTGGGAGAAAAATATTGGCCTCAGGGCTTGTGTGCCACTCCTGACTCCTGTGTGCATCATCACTCACTCAGTGGGCCATAGAAAGCCCATTTTTTTTTTTTTTTTGCTTTATTTGGGTTCTAAATTCTACCTGAAAAAATCAATAAATCAATCAGTGGGAGATTAATATTGGCCTTTGGGCTTGTGTGCTAGTCCTAAGCGTGCCATCTCTCTCTCTCAGATAGTGGGCCATAGAAAGCCTATTTATTTTATTTTTTTTTTATCGGGTTTATAAATTTTCCCTGGAAAAAAAAAAAAAAGTGGGAGATTAATATTGGCCTCTGGGCTTGTGTGCCAGTCCTGAGCGTGCCATCTCTCTCACAAATAGTGGGCCATAGAAAGCCTATTTATTTATTTTTTTTTGGTTTTATAAATTCTCCCTTAAAAAAAAAGGGAGATTAATATTGGCCTTTGGGCTTGTGTGCCAGTCCTAAGCGTGCCATCTCTCTCTGTCTCTCAGATAGTGGGCCATAGAAAGCCTATTTATTATTTTTTTTATTGGGTTTATAAATTTTCCCTGGAACAAAAAAAAAAAAGTTGGAGATAAATATTGGCCTCTGGGCTTGTGTGCCACTCCTGACTCCTGTGTGCGTCATCTCTCACTCAGTGGGCCATAGAAAGCCTTTTTTTGTTTTATTTGTTTTCTAAATTCTCCCTGAAAAAATCATTTTATTTTCTTTGGTTTCTAAATTCTTCCTGAAAAAATCATTTTATTCTATTTTTTTTTCCTAAAGTCTCCCTGAAAAAAACAAACAAAAAAAAACAAATCAGTGGGAGATTAATATTGCCCTTTCTGCTTGTGTGCCAGTCTTGACTCCTGGGTGTGCCATCTCTCTCTCTCTCTCCAATTGTGGGCCATAGAAAGCCTATTATTTTTTTAGCTTGATTTGGGTTCCAAAATCTACCTGAAAAAATCACTACATCAATCAGTGGGAGATAAATATTGGCCTCTGGGCTTGTGTGCCACTCCTGACTCCTGTGTGCGTCATCTCTCACTCAGTGGGCCATAGAAAGCCTTTGTTTGTTTTATTTGTTTTCTAAATTCTCCCTGAAAAAATCATTTTATTTTCTTTGGTTTCTAAATTCTTCCTGAAAAAATCATTTTATTCTATTTTTTTTTTTCCTAAAGTCTCCCTGAAAAAAACAAAAAAAAAAAAACAAATCAGTGGGAGATTAATATTGCCCTTTCTGCTTGTGTGCCAGTCTTGACTCCTGGGTGTGCCATCTCTCTCTCTCTCTCCAATTGTGGGCCATAGAAAGCCTATTATTTTTTTCGCTTGATTTGGGTTCCAAAATCTACCTGAAAAAATCACTACATCAATCAGTGGGAGATAAATATTGGCCTCTGGGCTTGTGTGCCACTCCTGACTCCTGTGTGCGTCATCTCTCACTCAGTGGGCCATAGAAAGCCTTTTTTTGTTTTATTTGTTTTCTAAATTCTCCCTGAAAAAATCATTTTATTTTATTTGGTTTCTAAATTCTTCCTGAAAAAATCATTTTATTCTATTTTTTTTTCCTAAAGTCTCCCTGAAAAAAACAAAAAAAAAACCAAATCAGTGGGAGATGAATATTGCCCTTTCTGCTTGTGTGCCAGTCTTGACTCCTGGGTGTGCCATCTCTCTCTCTCTCTCTCTCCAATTGTGGGCCATAGAAAGCCTATTATTTTTTTAGCTTGATTTGGGTTCCAAAATCTACCTGAAAAAATCACTACATCAATCAGTGGGAGATAAATATTGGCCTCTGGGCTTGTGTGCCACTCCTGACTCCTGTGTGCGTCATCTCTCACTCAGTGGGCCATAGAAAGCCTTTGTTTGTTTTATTTGTTTTCTAAATTCTCCCTGAAAAAATCATTTTATTTTCTTTGGTTTCTAAATTCTTCCTGAAAAAATCATTTTATTCTATTTTTTTTTTCCTAAAGTCTCCCTGAAAAAAACAAACAAAAAAAAAAATCAGTGGGAGATTAATATTGCCCTTTCTGCTTGTGTGCCAGTCTTGACTCCTGGGTGTGCCATCTCTCTCTCTCTCTCCAATTGTGGGCCATAGAAAGCCTATTATTTTTTTTAGCTTGATTTGGGTTCCAAAATCTACCTGAAAAAATCACTAAATCAATCAGTGGGAGATAAATATTGGCCTCTGGGCTTGTGTGCCACTCCTGACTCCTGTGTGCGTCATCTCTCACTCAGTGGGCCATAGAAAGCTTTTTTTTGTTTTATTTGTTTTCTAAATTCTCCCTGAAAAAATCATTTTATTTTATTTGGTTTCTAAATTCTTCCTGAAAAAATCATTTTATTCTATTTTTTTTTTCCTAAAGTCTCCCTGAAAAAAACAAAAAAAAAAAACAAATCAGTGGGAGATTAATATTGCCCTTTCTGCTTGTGTGCCAGTCTTGACTCCTGGGTGTGCCATCTCTCTCTCTCTCTCCAATTGTGGGCCATAGAAAGCCTATTATTTTTTTAGCTTGATTTGGGTTCCAAAATCTACCTGAAAAAATCACTACATCAATCAGTGGGAGATAAATATTGGCCTCTGGGCTTGTGTGCCACTCCTGACTCCTGTGTGCGTCATCTCTCACTCAGTGGGCCATAGAAAGCCTTTGTTTGTTTTATTTGTTTTCTAAATTCTCCCTGAAAAAATCATTTTATTTTCTTTGGTTTCTAAATTCTTCCTGAAAAAATCATTTTATTCTATTTTTTTTTTCCTAAAGTCTCCCTGAAAAAAACAAAAAAAAAAAACAAATCAGTGGGAGATTAATATTGCCCTTTCTGCTTGTGTGCCAGTCTTGACTCCTGGGTGTGCCATCTCTCTCTCTCTCTCCAATTGTGGGCCATGGAAAGCCTATTATTTTTTTAGCTTGATTTGGGTTCCAAAATCTACCTGAAAAAATCACTACATCAATCAGTGGGAGATAAATATTGGCCTCTGGGCTTGTGTGCCACTCCTGACTCCTGTGTGCGTCATCTCTCACTCAGTGGGCCATAGAAAGCCTTTTTTTGTTTTATTTGTTTTCTAAATTCTCCCTGAAAAAATCATTTTATTTTATTTGGTTTCTAAATTCTTCCTGAAAAAATCATTTTATTCTATTTTTTTTCCTAAAGTCTCCCTGAAAAAAAAAAAAAAATCAGTGGGAGATTAATATTGCCCTTTCTGCTTGTGTGCCAGTCTTGACTCCTGGGTGTGCCATCTCTCTCTCTCTCTCCAATTGTGGGCCATAGAAAGCCTATTATTTTTTTCGCTTGATTTGGGTTCCAAAATCTACCTGAAAAAATCACTACATCAATCAGTGGGAGATAAATATTGGCCTCTGGGCTTGTGTGCCACTCCTGACTCCTGTGTGCGTCATCTCTCACTCAGTGGGCCATAGAAAGCCTTTTTTTGTTTTATTTGTTTTCTAAATTCTCCCTGAAAAAATCATTTTATTTTATTTGGTTTCTAAATTCTTCCTGAAAAAATCATTTTATTCTATTTTTTTTTCCTAAAGTCTCCCTGAAAAAAACAAAAAAAAAAACCAAATCAGTGGGAGATTAATATTGCCCTTTCTGCTTGTGTGCCAGTCTTGACTCCTGGGTGTGCCATCTCTCTCTCTCTCTCCAATTGTGGGCCATAGAAAGCCTATTATTTTTTTAGCTTGATTTGGGTTCCAAAATCTACCTGAAAAAATCACTACATCAATCAGTGGGAGATAAATATTGGCCTCTGGGCTTGTGTGCCACTCCTGACTCCTGTGTGCGTCATCTCTCACTCAGTGGGCCATAGAAAGCCTTTGTTTTATTTGTTTTCTAAATTCTCCCTGAAAAAATCATTTTATTTCCTTTGGTTTCTAAATTCTTCCTGAAAAAATCATTTTATTCTATTTTTTTTTTCCTAAAGTCTCCCTGAAAAAAAAAAAAAAAAAAAACAAATCAGTGGGAGATTAATATTGCCCTTTCTGCTTGTGTGCCAGTCTTGACTCCTGGGTGTGCCATCTCTCTCTCTCTCTCCAATTGTGGGCCATAGAAAGCCTATTATTTTTTTAGCTTGATTTGGGTTCCAAAATCTACCTGAAAAAATCACTACATCAATCAGTGGGAGATAAATATTGGCCTCTGGGCTTGTGTGCCACTCCTGACTCCTGTGTGCGTCATCTCTCACTCAGTGGGCCATAGAAAGCCTTTTTTTGTTTTATTTGTTTTCTAAATTCTCCCTGAAAAAATCATTTTATTTTATTTGGTTTCTAAATTCTTCCTGAAAAAATCATTTTATTCTATTTTTTTTTTTCCTAAAGTCTCCCTGAAAAAAAAAAAAAAAAATCAGTGGGAGATTAATATTGCCCTTTCTGCTTGTGTGCCAGTCTTGACTCCTGGGTGTGCCATCTCTCTCTCTCTCTCCAATTGTGGGCCATAGAAAGCCTATTATTTTTTTTAGCTTGATTTGGGTTCCAAAATCTACCTGAAAAAATCACTACATCAATCAGTGGGAGATAAATATTGGCCTCTGGGCTTGTGTGCCACTCCTGACTCCTGTGTGCATCATCTCTCACTCAGTGGGCCATAGAAAGCCTTTTTTTGTTTTATTTGTTTTCTAAATTCTCCCTGAAAAAATCATTTTATTTTATTTGGTTTCTAAATTCTTCCTGAAAAAATTATTTTATTCTATTATTTTTTTTTCCTAAAGTCTCCCTTAAAAAAAAAAAAAAATCAAATCAGTGGGAGATTAATATTTACATTTGTGCTTCAGTGACAGTCCTGCGTGTGTGGCATCTCTCTCATTTGTTGCCACCAACAACAGAGTGTGTAACATTGTGCCTGATTTTCGTTGTGGTCTCACTCACCTGTAAAGGGGTAGCTAAATCATACTGATGTTATAGCTCACCGTGTAATTTGTGTGACAGCAACAAATACCGTTAGTTTGTTTAAGTTTTTAAAACAATGAGTAAGTATGGTGGAAGAGGTCGTGGCCGGGGGCGTTCATTGTCAGCTGGTAATGAGGGTAGTGGTAGTGGTGGAGCATCAGCTGGTCGTGGGAAAAAAAATATTGCACCTAAGTCTGGAGCTGTGGAGCCAGGTTCGTCGTCTGGCTACACAAGGCCTCGAACGCTCCCTTTTCTGGGAGTAGGAAAACCGCTTTTAAAGCCGGAGCAGCAAGAGCAAGTTTTGGCTTATCTTGCTGACTCAGCCTCTAGCTCTTTTGCCTCCTCTCGTGAAACTGGTAAATGTCAAAGCAGCGCGTCGTTAGTGGATGTTCACGGTCAGGGACAAGTCGCTTCCTTGTCCTCTTCAGCAAAAACAACAACAGAGAAGAATGCAGCAGGCGACACAACGGGTTACTCCATGGAGCTCTTTACACATACCGTCCCTGGCTTAGAAAGTGAAGCAGTTAACAGTCCATGCCCATTACAAGTTGAATCTGACATGGAGTGCACTGATGCACAGCCACAGCCAGACTACTATGCTGGTCCTTTGACTCAGACCACAACATTGCCCTCGCAGGGTGCTGATCAAGAATCAGACCCTGATGAGACTATGTTGCCCCATCACGAACGCTATACCACCGACCGACACGGTGACACAGACGAAGTTGCACACGAGCTACAAGAAGAGGTAATAGATGACCCAGTTCTTGACCCCGATTGGCAGCCATTGGGGGAACAGGGTGCAGGCGGCAGCAGTTCTGAAGCGGAGGAGGAGGGGCCGCAGCAGGCATCAACATCGCAACAGGTTCCATCTGCCGGGCCCGTATCTTGCCCAAAACGCGTGGCAAAGCCAAAACCTGTTGGAGGACAGCGTGGCCATCCGGTTAAAGCTCAGTCTGCAATGCCTGAAAAGGTATCCGATGCTAGAAAGAGTGCAGTCTGGCATTTTTTTAAACAACATCCAATTGATCAGCGCAAAGTCATCTGTCAAAAATGTTCAACTACCTTAAGCAGAGGACAGAATCTGAAAAGTCTCAATACAAGTTGCATGCATAGACATTTAACCACCATGCATTTGCAAGCCTGGACTAACTACCAAACGTCCCTTAAGGTTGTAGCACCCTCGGCCAATGAAGCTAGTCAGCAACGCAACATCCCTTCCGGCAGTGTAGGGCCACCATTTTCCGCACCACCTGCAGTATCTGTGCAGGTTTCTTTGCCAGGCCAAAGCAGTCAGGGTCAGGGAATCACCAGTTTCGTAGTAGGAAACACTGCATCTAGGGCACCGGTGGCAACAATACCATCTCCCACCGTCTCTCAGTCTGCCATGTCCACCGGCACCCCCGCTAGTTCCACGATCTCCAGCTCTCCAGTCCAGCTCACCCTACATGAGACTATGGTTAGAAAAAGGAAGTACTTAGCCTCGCATCCGCGTACACAGGGTTTGAACGCACACATAGCTAGACTAATCTCGTTAAAGATGATGCCCTACCGGTTAGTTGAAAGCGAAGCTTTCAAAGCCCTGATGGACTACGCTGTACCACGCTACGAGCTACCCAGTCGACACTTTTGTTTCCAGAAAAGCCATCCCAGCCCTCCACCAGCATGTTAAAGAGCGCATCGTCCATGCACTCAGGCAATCTGTGAGCACAAAGGTGCACCTGACAACAGATGCATGGACCAGTAGGCATGGCCAGGGACGTTACGTGTCCATCACGGCACACTGGGTAAATGTGGTGGATGCAGGGTCCACAGGGGACAGCAAGTTTGGGACAGTTCTGCCTAGCCCACGGTCTAGGAAACAATTGGCTGTAGCCGTTCGCACCCCCTCCTCCTCCTCTTCGTCCTCCTGCAGAAGCGAGAGCTCGTCCACAGACCGCAGTCGCACAACCACTCCATCCGCAGCTGCCACTGTTGCACACCAGGTCTCCCATTATGGGGCAGCTACTGGCAAACGTCAGCAGGCTGTATTGGCTATGAAGTGTTTGGGCGACAACAGACACACCGCGGAAGTTCTGTCCGAGTTCTTGCAGAAAGAAACGCAGTCGTGGCTGGGCACTGTAGATCTTGAGGCAGGCAAGGTAGTGAGTGATAACGGAAGGAATTTCATGGCTGCCATCTCCCTTTCCCAACTGAAACACATTCCTTGCCTGGCTCACACCTTAAACCTGGTGGTGCAGTGCTTCCTGAAAAGTTATCCGGGGTTATCCGACCTGCTCCTCAAAGTGCGTGGACTTTGCTCACATATCCGCCGTTCGCCCGTACACTCCAGCCGTATGCAGACCTATCAGCGTTCTTTGAACCTTCCCCAGCATCGCCTAATCATAGACGTTGCAACAAGGTGGAACTCAACACTGCACATGCTTCAGAGACTGTGTGAACAGAGGCGGGCTGTTATGTTTTTGTGGGAGGATACACATACACGGGCAGGCAGTAGGATGGCAGACATGGAGTTGTCAGGTGTGCAGTGGTCGAAGATTCAAGACATGTGTCAAGTCCTTCAGTGTTTTGAGGAATGCACACGGCTGGTTAGTGCAGACAACGCCATAATAAGCATGAGCATCCCCCTAATGCGTCTGCTGATGCAAAGTTTGACGCACATAAAGGATCAGGCGTCTGCAGCTGAGGAAGAGGAAAGCCTTGATGACAGTCAGCCATTGTCTGGCCAGGGCAGTGTACAGGACGAGGTAGCGGGCGAAGAGGAGGAGGAGGACGAGGAGGATGATGGGGATGATTATATTTTTAATGAGGAAGCTTTTCCGGGGCCACTGGAAATTGGTGGCGCGGCAAGGCCGGGTTCTGGTTTTTTGAGGGACACAAGTGACGTGGATTTGCCTGAAACTGCCCCTCAACCAAGCACAACCGCAGATTTGAGAACTTGAACTTTGGCCCACATGGCGGATTATGCCTTACGTATCCTCAAAAGGGACACACGCATAACTAAAATGATGAATGATGACGATTACTGGTTGGCCTGCCTCCTTGATCCTCGCTATAAAGGCAAATTGCAAAATATAATGCCACATGAGAACTTGGAACTAATATTAGCAACCAAACAATCAACTCTTGTTGACCGTTTGCTTCTGGCATTCCCTGCACACAGCGCCCGTGATCGTTCTCACACGAGCTGCAGGGGCCAGCAGACCAGAGGAGTTAGAGGGGCAGAAATCAGAAGTGGCGTTGGCCAGAGGGGTTTTCTGACCAGGTTGTGGAGTGATTTTGCTATGACCGCAGACAGGACAGGTACTGCAGCATCAATTCAAAGTGACAGGAGACAACATTTGTCCAGTATGGTTACAAACTATTTTTCATCCCTTATCGATGTTCTCCCTCAACCGTCATTCCTATTTGATTACTGGGCATCAAAATTAGACACCTGGCCAGAATTGGCAGAATATGCATTGCAGGAGCTTGCTTGACCGGCAGCTAGTGTCCTATCAGAAAGAGTATTCAGTGCTGCAGGTTCAATACTAACAGAAAAAAGGACTCGTCTGGCTACCCAAAATGTAGATGATCTAACCTTCATTAAAATGAACCACAACTGGATTTCGAAATCTTTTGCCCCACCTTGCCAGGCTGACACCTAGCTTTCCTATGAAAAGGTCTTGCCTGTGGACTATTCTGAATGCCTTTTCCAATCTCGTAATTTTCTGCACCTGATTGTCCAGCATACGACATGTTTACACCTCACTAAATGGCCAAACTCCCCACACGGGGCCGTGGTATCGACACTTGGCGACAGCACCCGTGAGAGTGCAGTTTGTCTGAAGAGGTGGGTGAGTCCGCTTTTGGTCGACGGCACTGCCACTGGGTCCCTCCTAGTACAATAAAGTGTCTCTGGCGGTGGTGGTGCGCACCCAACGTCAGACACACCGTTGTAATATGAGGGGCCCTGGGCCTGTACCGCCGGCCACAAGACAGTTTCCCCCCACCCCAGCTCAAACAGTGCTCTACCACTTGCAAAATTATCTCACAGCTCCACCAATGTTTAGTCTATGCGCTGACATCCTTCAATGCCTGCCACTGACAATACCATTGTATTGACATTTTTGTTATGTTAGGCCTTCGATTCCTGTCTGTGGTCACTCCTTCTACTAGGCCTCCACTGACCACACCACTGCTGCCCGTGTACCCCTGTAACCAATTTAAAATTGCCTACAGCCATGTGTTATTATTTTAGGCCTTCGATGCCTGTCTGCGGTCACTCCTTCCACTAGGCCTCCACTGACCACACCACTGCTGCCCGTGTACCCCTGGAACCAATTTAAAATTGCCTACAGCCATGTGTTATTATTTTAGGCCTTCGATGCCTGTCTGCGGTCACTCCTTTCACTAGGCCTCCACTGACCACACCACTGCTGCCCGTGTACCCCTGGAACCAATTTAAAATTGCCTACAGCCATGTGTTATTATTTTAGGCCTTCGATGCCTGTCTGCGGTGACTCCTTCCACTAGGCCTCCACTGACCACACCACTGCTGCCCGTGTACCCCTGTAACCAATTTAAAATTGCCTACAGCCATGTGTTATTATTTTAGGCCTTCGATGCCTGTCTGCGGTCACTCCTTCCACTAGGCCTCCACAGACCACACCACTGCTGCCCGTGTACCCCTGGAACCAATTTAAAATTGCCTACAGCCATGTGTTATTATTTTAGGCCTTCGATGCCTGTCTGCGGTCACTCCTTCCACTAGGCCTCCACTGACCACACCACTGCTGCCCGTGTACCCCTGTAACCAATTTAAAATTGCCTACAGCCATGTGTTATTATTTTAGGCCTTCGATGCCTGTCTGCGGTGACTCCTTCCACTAGGCCTCCACTGACCACACCACTGCTGCCCGTGTACCCCTGTAACCAATTTAAAATTGCCTACAGCCATGTGTTATTATTTTAGGCCTTCGATGCCTGTCTGCGGTCACTCCTTCCACTAGGCCTCCACAGACCACACCACTGCTGCCCGTGTACCCCTGGAACCAATTTAAAATTGCCTACAGCCATGTGTTATTATTTTAGGCCTTCGATGCCTGTCTGCGGTCACTCCTTCCACTAGGCCTCCACTGACCACACCACTGCTGCCCGTGTACCCCTGGAACCAATTTAAAATTGCCTACAGCCATGTGTTATTATTTTAGGCCTTCGATGCCTGTCTGCGGTGACTCCTTCCACTAGGCCTCCACAGACCACACCACTGCTGCCCGTGTACCCCTGGAACCAATTTAAAATTGCCTACAGCCATGTGTTATTATTTTAGGCCTTCGATGCCTGTCTGCGGTCACTCCTTCCACTAGGCCTCCACTGACCACACCACTGCTGCCCGTGTACCCCTGGAACCAATTTAAAATTGCCTACAGCCATGTGTTATTATTTTAAGCCTTCGATGCCTGTCTGCGGTCACTCCTTCCACTAGGCCTCCACTGACCACACCACTGCTGCCCGTGTACCCCTGGAACCAACATCAGAAAATATAAAAATAAGTATTTTGCTTATAAAAAAGAAAATACTGGAGAGATATCAAATGCAGACATTTTAACATTAAAAACAAACACATACAACAAAAATCTGGTACAGTACTAAAAATGGCCACCAGCTACAATAACTTTCTCCTGCAAGTAGTTAACTGAAAGTTTTTTTCAATTTTAAACACAGATATGGCATCCACCGAGTGTTGTCCTGTCGCGTCTTCTTTATATTATTGCCAAGAAGATGCAAAACAATGAAAATAATAAAATCATTATTTACCAAAAAAATAGAGTAAGTCAAAACCACATTGCAAATAAACATTCATTACAAATAAAGAAGCTGGGCGCGTCCGAGGGTGAGTATATACCTAATAAGAATATAATCACCCTCGGACGCGCCCTGCTTCTTTCCGACAGCCTTCCTTCCCAAGAATCAGCCCTTCTGTGGTGTAGAGAGAGGGTTTGTTACACTCCAAGGTGTTCCCCAGGTTGCCTTTCCTGAGCTTCGATCTTCCGGCTCTCGTTTAGTAGTTCTTGGAAACTACGCTGCATTGGGCCTACAAATTGGGTATGGGGTGTTGAGAGATGGTGTGTTCCACTCCAAGGTGTTCCCCAGGTTGCCTTTCCTGAGCTTCGATCTTCCGGCTCTCGTTTAGTAGTTGTTGGAAACTACGCTGCATTAGGCCTACAAATTGGGTATGGGGTGTAGAGAGATGGTGTGTTCCACTGTAGAGAGATGGTGTGTTCCACTCCAAGGTGTTCCCCAGGTTTCCTCGCCAATGCTTCGATCATCATGCTCTCGTTTAGTAGTTGTTGGAAACTACGCTGCATTAGGCCTACAAATTGGGTATGGGGTGTAGAGAGATGGTGTGTTACACTCCAAGGTGTTCCCCAGGTTTCCTCTCCATTGCTTCGATCTTCCGGCTCTCGTTTAGTAGTTGTTGGAAACTACGCTGCATTAGGCCTACAAATTGGGTATGGGGTGTAGAGAGATGGTGTGTTACACTCCAAGGTGTTCCCCAGGTTTCCTCTCCATTGCTTCGATCTTCCGGCTCTCGTTTAGTAGTTGTTGGAAACTACGCTGCATTAGGCCTACAAATTGGGTATGGGGTGTAGAGAGATGGTGTGTTACACTCCAAGGTGTTCCACAGGTTTCCTCTCCATTGCTTCGATCTTCCGGCTCTCGTTTAGTAGTTGTTGGAAACTACGCTGCATTGGGCCTACAAATTGGGTATGGGGTGTAGAGAGATGGTGTGTTCCACTCCAAAGTGTTCTCCAGGTTGCCTTTCCTGAGCTTCGATCTTCCGGCTCTCGTTTAGTAGTTGTTGGAAACTGCGCTGCATTAGGCCTACAAATTGGGTATGGGGTGTAGAGAGATGGTGTGTTCCACTGTAGAGAGATGGTGTGTTCCACTCCAAGGTGTTCCCCAGGTTTCCTCGCCAATGCTTCGATCATCATGCTCTCGTTTAGTAGTTGTTGGAAACTACGCTGCATTAGGCCTACAAATTGGGTATGGGGTGTAGAGGGATGGTGTGTTCCACTCCAAGGTGTTCCCTAGGTTTCCTCGCCAATGCTTCGATCTTCCGGCTCTCGTTTAGTAGTTGTTGGAAACTACGCTGCATTAGGCCTACAAATTGGGTATGGGGTGTAGAGAGATGGTGTGTTCCACTCCAAGGTGTTCCCCAGGTTGCCTTTCCAGGTTCGATCTTCCGGCTCTCGTTTAGTAGTTGTTGGAAACTACGCTGCATTAGGCCTACAAATTGGGTATGGGGTGTAGATAGATGGTGTGTTCCACTGTAGAGAGATGGTGTGTTCCACTCCAAGGTGTTCCCCAGGTTTCCTCGCCAATGCTTCGATCATCATGCTCTCATTTAGTAGTTGTTGGAAACTACGCTGCATTAGGCCTACAAATTGGGTATGGGGTGTAGAGAGATGGTGTGTTCCACTCCAAGGTGTTCCCCAGGTTTCCTCTCCATTGCTTCAATCTTCATGCTCTCGTTTAGTAGTTGTTGGAAACTACGCTGCATTAGGCCTACAAATTGGGTATGGGGTGTAGAGAGATGGTGTGTTACACTCCAAGGTGTTCCCCAGGTTTCCTCTCCATTGCTTCGATCTGCCGGCTCTCGTTTAGTAGTTGTTGGAAACTACACTGCATTAGGCATACAAATTGGGTATGGGGTGTAGAGAGATGGTGTGTTCCACTGTAGAGAGATGGTGTGTTCCACTCCAAGGTGTTCCCCAGGTTTCCTCGCCAATGCTTCGATCATCATGCTCTCGTTTAGTAGTTGTTGGAAACTACGCTGCATTAGGCCTACAAATTGGGTATGGGGTGTAGAGAGATGGTGTGTTCCACTCCAAGGTGTTCCCCAGGTTTCCTCGCCAATGCTTCGATCTTCCGGCTCTCGTTTAGTAGTTGTTGGAAACTACGCTGCATTAGGCCTACAAATTGGGTATGGGGTGTAGAGAGAGGGTGTGTTCCACTCCAAGGTGTTCCCCAGGTTGCCTTTCCTGAGCTTCGATCTTCCGGCTCTCGTTTAGTAGTTGTTGGAAACTACGCTGCATTAGGCCTACAAATTGGGTATGGGGTGTAGAGAGATGGTGTGTTCCACTGTAGAGAGATGGTGTGTTCCACTCCAAGGTGTTCCCCAGGTTTCCTCGCCAATGCTTCGATCATCATGCTCTCGTTTAGTAGTTGGAAACTACGCTGCATTAGGCCTACAAATTGGGTATGGGGTGTAGAGAGATGGTGTGTTCCACTCCAAGGTGTTCCCCAGGTTTCCTCTCCATTGCTTCGATCTTCATGCTCTCGTTTAGTAGTTGTTGGAAACTACGCTGCATTAGGCCTACAAATTGGGTATGGGGTGTAGAGAGATGGTGTGTTCCACTCCAAGGTGTTCCCCAGGTTTCCTCTCCATTGCTTCAATCTTCATGCTCTCGTTTAGTAGTTGTTGGAAACTACGCTGCATTAGGCCTACAAATTGGGTATGGGGTGTAGAGAGATGGTGTGTTCCACTCCAAGGTGTTCCCCAGGTTTCCTCGCCAATGCTTCGATCTTCCGGCTCTCGTTTAGTAGTTGTTGGAAACTACGCTGCATTAGGCCTACAAATTGGGTATGGGGTGTAGAGAGAGGGTGTGTTCCACTCCAAGGTGTTCCCCAGGTTGCCTTTCCTGAGCTTCGATCTTCCGGCTCTCGTTTAGTAGTTGTTGGAAACTACGCTGCATTAGGCCTACAAATTGGGTATGGGGTGTAGAGAGATGGTGTGTTCCACTGTAGAGAGATGGTGTGTTCCACTCCAAGGTGTTCCCCAGGTTTCCTCGCCAATGCTTCGATCATCATGCTCTCGTTTAGTAGTTGTTGGAAACTACGCTGCATTAGGCCTACAAATTGGGTATGGGGTGTAGAGAGATGGTGTGTTCCACTCCAAGGTGTTCCCCAGGTTTCCTCTCCATTGCTTCGATCTTCATGCTCTCGTTTAGTAGTTGTTGGAAACTACGCTGCATTAGGCCTACAAATTGGGTATGGGGTGTAGAGAGATGGTGTGTTACACTCCAAGGTGTTCCCCAGGTTTCCTCTCCATTGCTTCGATCTTCCGGCTCGCGTTTAGTAGTTGTTGGAAACTACGCTGCATTAGGCCTACAAATTGGGTATGGGGTGTAGAGAGATGGTGTGTTACACTCCAAGGTGTTCCCCAGGTTGCCTTTCCTGAACTTCTATCTTCAGGCTCTCATTAAATTGTGGTTAAACGGAACAACTGCATTTGGCGTACTAGTTGGTTTGGGGCCTACTATCGGTGTCTGCCGCTCCTTGCTGTTCTCCTGGTTTCCTGTCCTGAAATTCCGTTTTCAGGCGCTCGTTAAGTAGTTGTTAATGTTAGACTGCATTTGGCCTACTAGTTGGGTTGGGGCCTACTATCGGTGTCTGCCACTCCTTGCTGTTCTCCTCCACTGAACAAAGCTGTGCCGCCTGTTTACTACTGTTGCCAATTTTGAACTGCATTTCGACTACTTACTAATTTGGGCCTACTCTCTGTGTCAGCCTCTCATTCCAGTTGTCCTCCACTGCAATGCCCCCTGATTAGTCCTGTGTTACCAATTTTGAACTGCATTTAGCCCACTTTATTCTTTGGGCCTATATCTGTGTTTCCTCCTCATCCCGCCCATTGCCCAGCCAGTGATAGATGAGTCTGCTGGTACATTGACCCATAACGCAACATTTCCCGTGCACGCTACACTGCAAGATTGTGACCCTGCTGAAAGTCAGGTCCCCCTTCCCGCATACCATACCACCTTACACGGGGACAAACAGGAAGGTGCAGATGAAAGTGCAGGTTCCTTCATCAGGTGGGGGGAGGAATACTAGTTGGCGACGTCACTGGCACAGGGCCTCTCATGGTACGCAAAAGTGTTGCTGCCGGTGGGAGGCGCCCCCGCCGTGCAAACACACCGCTGTACTTTGAGGGGCCCTGTGCCAGTGCCAATGCCAACGAGTGGGCCCCCCCTGCTTGCTCAGGTTCACAGCACTTGCAAAGTTGAAATACTTACCTCTCCCTGCTCCACTGCCGTGACGTGGTCCAGATTTCCTGGGCCCACTAATTACTTGAACCAGCCCTACCCACCACAACTTTAGCCAAATGACCCCCAAATTCAAATGCCTTCCAATTATTATAAGGTAAATTACGCTTGACAAGCTTCATTAAGAAGAATGGATGGTTTTGACATTAAAATGGGCACTCTAGGTGTTTTCCTGGCCCCCACTCACTGCCGACTATGCTGCCCCATTGACTTGCATTGGGTTTCGTGTTTCGGTCGATCCCGACTTTACGTCATAATCGGCCGATTTCACTCGACCCGACTTTTGAGATAGTCGGGTTTCGCGAAACCCGGCTCGACTCTAAAAAGGTCAAGGTCGCTCAACTCTAGTCATGTGACCCTCAAATATGCACTATGCATACTTTTGGCCACATTACGACTAGAAGTGCATCACCTCACCAAATTCACTTGCATTGAGCGAGGCCGGATGTGTCTAGTCAGAATATAGCCAGGAGGATTCATATCGCATACTTGCAGCCATATGAATGCTCATATGAGTGATGAACAATGTTTCTAGCCTAGAGGAGCCAGTATCCATGGCCCTTTCCTAGGTGATTAACCCCTTCATGACCCAGCCTATTTTGACCTTAAAGACCTTGCCGTTTTTTGCAATTCTGACCAGTGTCCCTTTATGAGGTAATAACTCTGGAACGCTTCAACGGATCCTAGCGGTTCTGAGACTGTTTTTTCGTGACATATTGGGCTTCATGTTAGTGGTAAATTTAGGTCAATAAATTCTGCGTTTATTTGTGATAAAAACGGAAATTTGGCGAAAATTTTGAAAATTTTGCAATTTTCACATTTTGAATTTTATTCTGTTAAACCAGAGAGTTATGTGACACAAAATAGTTAATAAATAACATTTTCCACATGTATACTTTACATCAGCACAACTTTGGAATCAAATTTTTTTTTTGCTAGGAAGTTATAAGGGTTAAAATTTGACCAGCGATTTCTCATTTTTACAACGAAATTTACAAAACCATTTTTTTAGGGACCACCTCATATTTGAAGTCAGTTTGAGTGGTCTATATGGCTGAAAATACCCAAAAGTGACACCATTCTAAAAAATGCACCCCTCAAGGTACTCAAAACCACATTGAAGAAGTTTATTAACCCTTCAGGTACTTCACAGCAGCAGAAGCAACATGGAAGGAAAAAATGAACATTTAACTTTTTAGTCACAAAAATTATCTTTCAGCAACAATTTTTTTATTTTCCCAATGGTAAAAGGAGAAACTGAAACACGAAATTTAGTGTCCAATTTGGCTTGAGTACGCTGATACCTCATATGTGGGGGTAAACCACTGTTTGGGCACACGGCAGGGCTCGGAAGGGAAGGCGCGCCATTTGACTTTTTGAATGAAAAATGGGCTTTAGCGGACACCATGTCACGTTTGGAGAGCCCCCGTGTGCCTAAAAATTGGAGCTCCCCCACAAGTGACCCCATTTTGGAAACTAGACGCCCCAAGGAACTTATCTAGATGCATAGTGAGCACTTTGAACCCCCAGCTGCTTCACAAATTGATCCGTAAAAATGAAAAAGTACTTTTTTTTCACAAAAAAATTATTTTCGCCTCAATTTTTTCATTTTTACATGGGCAATAGGATAAAATGGATCATAAAATTTGTTGGGCAATTTCTCCCGAGTACGCCGATACCACATATGTGGGGGTAAACCACTGTTTGGGCACACGGCAGGGCTCGGAAGGGAAGGCGCGCCATTTGACTTTTTGAATGGAAAATTAGCTCCAATTGTTAGCGGACACCATGTCGCGTTTGGACAGCCCCTGTGTGCCTAAACATTGGAGCTCCCCCACAAATGACCCCATTTTGGAAACTAGACCCCCCACGGAACTTATCTAGATGCATATTGAGCACTTTAATCCCCCAGGTGCTTCACAGAAGTTTATAACGCAGAGCCATGAAAATAAAAAATAATTTTTCTTTCCTCAAAAATGATTTTTTTAGCCTGGAATTTCCTATTTTGCCAAGGGTAATAGGAGAAATTGGACCCCAAATGTTGTTGTCCAGTTTGTCCTGAGTACGCTGATACCCCAAATGTGGGGGTAAACCACTGTTTGGGCGCACGGCAGGGCTCGGAAGGGAAGGCACGCCATTTGGCTTTTTAAATGGAAAATTAGCTCCAATCATTAGCGGACACCATGTCACGTTTGGAGAGCCCCTGTGTGCCTAAACATTAGAGGTCCCCCACATATGACCCCATTTTGGAAACTAGACCCCCAAAGGAACTAATCTAGATGTGTGGTGAGGACTTTGAACCCCCAAGTGCTTCACAGAAGTTTATAACGCAGAGCCATGAAAATAAAAAAAAAAATTATTTTCTCAAAAATGATCTTTTAGCCTGCAATTTTTTATTTTCCCAAGGGTAACAGGAGAAATTTTACCCCAAAAGTTGTTGTCCAGTTTCTCCTGAGTATGCTGATACCCCATATGTGGGGGTAAACCACTGTTTGGGCACATGCCGGGGCTCGGAAATGAAGTAGTGACGTTTTGAAATGCAGACTTTGATGGAATGCTCTGCGGGCGTCACGTTGCGTTTGCAGAGCCCCTGATGTGGCTAAACAGTAGAAACCCCCCACAAGTGACCCCATTTTGGAAACTAGACCCCAAATGGAGCTTATCTAGATATGTGGTGAGCACTTTGAACCCCCAAGTGCTTCACAGAAGTTTATAAAGCAGAGCCGTGTAAATAATAAATACGTTTTCTTTCCTCAAAAATAATTATTTAGCCCAGAATTTTTTATTTTCCCAAGGGTTACAGGAGAAATTGGACGCCAAAAGTTGTTGTCCAGTTTCTCCTGAGTACGCTGATACCCCATATGTGGGGGTAAACCACTGTTTGGGCACACGTCGGGGCTCAGAAGGGAAGTAGTGACTTTTGAAATGCAGACTTTGATGGAATGGTCTGCGGGCGTCACGTTGCGTTTGCAGAGCCCCTGGTGTGCCTAAACAGTAGAAACCCCCCACAAGTGAACCCCTTTAGAAACTAGACCCCCCAAGGAACTTATCTAGATATGTGGTGAGCACTTTGAACCCCCAAGTGCTTCACAGACGTTTACAACGAGAGCCGTGAAAATAAAAAATCATTTTTCTTTCCTCAAAAATGATGTTTTAGCAAGCATTTTTTTTATTTTCACAAGGGTAACAGGAGAAATTGGACCCCAGTAATTGTTGTGCAGTTTGTCCTGAGTACACTGATACCCCATATGTGAGGGTAAACCACTGTTTGGGCGCACGTCGGGGCTCGGAAGTGAGGGAGCACCATTTGACTTTTTGAATACAAGATTGGCTGGAATCAATGGTGGCGCCATGTTGCGTTTGGAGACCCCTGATGTGCCTAAACAGTGGAAACCCCTCAATTCTACCTCCAACTCTAACCCCAACACACCCCTAACCCTAATCCCAACTGTAGCCATAACCCTAATCACAAACCTAATTCCAACCCTAACCCTAAGGCTATGTGCCCACGTTGCGGATTCGTGTGAGATTTTTCAGCATCATTTTTGAAAAATCCCCGGGTAAAAGGCACTGCGTTTTACCTGCGGATTTACCGCGGATTTCCAGTGTTTTTTGTGCGGATTTCACCTGTGGATTCCTATTGAGGAACAGGTGTAAAACGCTGCGGAATCCGCACAAAGAATTGACATGCTGCGGAAAATACAACGCAGCGTTTCCGCGCGGTATTTTCCGCACCATGGGCACAGCGGATTTGGTTTTCCATAGGTTTACATGGTACTGTAAACCTGATGGAACACTGCAGCGAATCCGCAGCGGCCAATCCGCTGCGGATCCGCAGCCAAATCCGCACCGTGTGCACATAGCCTAATTCTAAAAGTATGTGCACACGCTGCGGAAAACGCTGCGGATCCGCAGCAGTTTCTCATGAGATTACAGTTCAATGTAAACCTATGGGAAACAAAAATCGCTGTACACATGCTGCAGAAAAACTGCACGGAAACGCAGCGGTTTACATTCTGCAGCATGTCACTTCTTTCTGCAGATTCCGCAGCGGTTTTACAACTGCTCCAATAGAAAATCGCAGTAGTAAAACAGCAGTGAAATGCGCAGAAAAACCGCAGTAAATCCGCCATAAATCCGCAGTGGTTTAGCACTGCGGATTTATCAAATCCGAAGCGGAAAAATCCACAGAGGACCAGAATACGTGTGCACATACCGAAATCCTAACCCTAACCCTAGCCCTAGCCCTAACCCTAATCCTAACCCTAGCCCTAACCCTAACCCTTGCCCTAAACCTAACCCTAGCCCTAACCCTAGCCCTAACCCTAACCCTAGCCCTAACCCTAACCCTAACCCTATTCTAACCTTGGTGGAAAAAAAAAATTCTTTATTTTTTTATTGTCCCTACCTATGGGGGTGACAAAGGGGGGGGGGGTTCATTTATTATTTTTTAAATTTTGATCACTGTGATAGATTATATTTCAGTGATCAAAATACACTTTGGAACGAATCTGCCGGCCGGCAGATTCGGCGGGCGCACTGCGCATGCGCCCGCCATTTTGGAAGATGGCGGCGCCCAGGGAGAAGACGGACGGACCCCGGCAGGATCGGTAAGTATGATGGGGTGGGAGGGAGCACGGGGGGGGGATCGGAGCATGGGGGGAGGATCGGAGCGCGGGGGGGTGGAATGGAGCACGGGGGGGTGGAACGGAGCACGGGGGGGTGGATTGGAGCACGGTGGGGTGGATCGGAGCATGGGGGGTGGATCGGAGTGCAGGGGGGTTTGGATCGGAGCACGGGGGAGCGGACAAGAGCACGGGGGGAGCGGAGCACAGGAGAGATCGGTGCATAGCACTGATCGGAGGACTGGGGGGGCGATCGGTGGGGTGGGGTGGGGGCACATTAGTGTTTCCAGCCATGGCCGATGATATTGCAGCATCGGCCATGGCTGGATTGTAATATTTCACCAGTTTTAATAGGTGAAATATTACAAATCGCTCTGATTGGCAGTTTCACTTTCAACAGCCAATCAGAGCGATCGTAGCGACTGGGGGGTGAAGCCACCCCCCTTGGGATAAACTACCAATCCCCCTGTCCCTGCAGATCGGGTGAAATTGGAGTTAACCCTTTCACCCGATCTGCAGGGACTCGATCTTTCCATGACGCCACATAGGCGTCATGGGTCGGATTGGCACCGACTTTCATGACGCCTACGTGGCGTCATGGGTCGGGAAGGGGTTAATATCAGCCCACAGCTGTCTGCATAGTTTTTGCTGATTACACTGGTCAACAAAAAAAAAATTCTGGCATGGATTTTAAGAACAGTTTTAGACTAATTTGAGGGTGCTGAATTCAAATCTGATCTTATAATTTCTCTATCACATCACGTTTTTGCGCTATAGGTATATAGCCCATTTTCATGAATTCCATGATAAATATAAGTAGTGTATGAAAAATGCCGGTTTATATGGTTCACTAAGGTAAATTTAGTTTTCATTTAGTCTCCCAATAAATGTGAGAATATCTTTGTTTTCTTTGAACATGCATAATTCCCATTTGTTATGATAAGAAAGTAAGCAAACAGTATTCAACGTACACAACAGTCGTGTGCAGGTACTGTTTTATTTATAAATAATTGTAATCTTTGTTATTCCTTGATTAAAAATCTACAAAATCTAGTGCCAAAAATCATGTGTTTTTATCATAAAACATTAGATAGGAGTAATTTTCATAAAAAAATGAAAATATCTGGAAATCCTGATGTGATAGCCAAAAACGGAGTTCATATTCGTAATCAGCAACCAAAATTGACTTAAAATGTGTTTTGAAACCTTTTGCCAGAAAAATTGCGTTGATCAGTGTTATTAATTATAGGGGGACCCTATGTAATTTTTTTCAGGTTCCCTCATTTTAATAGCCAGTAAAGGCTAAAAATACAGCTGTAAGCTGATATTAATAGCCTGTGAAGCTCCATGGGTATTACCCTCTTCCCAGGCTATAAACATCTGCCCCAGCCATCAGCTTTCCCTCTGCTGGATAAGAAAATTACGCGGAAGCCCACCCCAGAAAAATAAACTTTTAATAATTAAATACATATACAGTAAGCTGCCCACACTATACTAATTGTATTTGTCACTGACATCTGTATATCTATCTATTCTATGTGTACTTTCTATATGTAATCTATCTTTTCTAACCTGTCTGCTCTTGCTGTATTTTACTGTACACGGCTACTGAATTGCCGGCTTTTATTCTATCTATCTAAAGAAAAAAAGCGAAAAGCAGCAACAGGAAAAAGCTTACCTGGGTGCCATGCCTCCAAGGCAACAACCAAACCTCTATGTAGAAGATAAAAAATGGAGGCAGCACACCAGTTAAAGGTGAAAAAAAATGCTATTTAATAGCCCAAAGTGGCGGCGTTTCAGCTCAAAGGTGTGAGACTTTTTCAATAGCTCACATCCTTGAGCTGAAACGTCGCCACTTTAAATAGCACCATTTTTCACCTTTAACTAGTGTGCTGCCTCCATTTTTTATCTTCTATCGATCGATCTGTCTATCTATATATCTATCTATCTAGCTATCTAGCTATCTAGCTACCTATCACATATACAGTGGGTGCAGACCCCTTTAAATTTTTCACTCGTTGTTTCACTGCAGCCATTTGGTAAATTCAAAAAAGTTCATTTTTTCACATTAATGTACACTCTGCACCCCATCTTGACCGAAAAAACAGAAATGTAGTAATTTTTACAAATTCAATAAAAAAGAAAAACTGAAATATCACATGGCCATAAGTATTCAGACCCTTTGCTCAGACACTCATATTTAACCCCTTAGTGACAGAGCCAATTTGGTACTTAATGACCAGGCCAATTTTTGCAATTCTGACCACTGTCACTTTATGAGGTTATAACTCTGGAACGCTTCAACGGATCCCGCTGATTCTGAGATTGTTTTTTCATGACATATTGTACTTCATGTTAGTGGTAACATTTCTTCGATATTACTTGCGATTATTTATGAAAAAAACGGAAATATGTCGAAAATTTTAAAAATTTTGCAATTTTCAAACTTTGTACTTTTATGCCCTTAAATCATAGAGATATGTCACGAAAAATAGTTAATAAATAACATTTCCCACATGTCTACTTTACATCAGCACAATTTTGGAAACAAAATTTTTTTTTGTTAGGGAGTTATAAGGGTTAAAAGTTGACCAGCAATTTCTCATTTTTACAACGCCATTTTTTTTAGGGACCACATCACATTTGAAGTCATTTTGAGGGGTCTATATGATAGAAAATAATGAAGTGTGACACCATTCTAAAAACTACACCCCTCAAGGTTCTCAAAACCACATTCAAGAAGTTTATTAACCCTTTATGTGCTTCACAGGAACTGAAATAATGTGGAAGGAAAAAATGAACATTTAACTTTTTTTTGCAAACATCTTAATTCAGAACCATTTTTTTTATTTTCACAAGTGTAAAAACAGAAATGTAACCATAAATTTTGTTATCCAATTTCTCCTGAATAAGCCAATACCCCATATGTGGGGGTAAACCACTGTTAGGGCGCACCGCAGAACTTAGAAGTGAAGGAGCGCCGTTTGACTTTTTCAATGCAGAATTGGCTGGAATTGAGATCGGACGCCATGTCACGTTTAGAGAGCCCCTGATGTGCCTAAACAGTGGAAACTCCCCACAAGTGACGCCATTTTGGAAACTAGACCCCTTACGGAACTTATCTAGATGTGTGGTGAGCACTTTGAACCCCCAAGTGCTTCACAGAAGTTTATAACGTAGAGCCGTGAAAATAAAAAATCGCTTTTGTTTACACAAAAATGATCTTTTCGCCCACAAATTCTTATTTTCACAAGGGTAATAGGAGAAATTAGACCACAAAAGTTATTGTGCGAATTCTCCTGAATACGTCGATACCCCATATGTGAGGGTAAACCACTGTTTGGGCGCACCGCAGAGCTTGGAAGTGAAGGAGCGCCGTTTTACTTTTTCAATGTAGAATTGGCTGGAATTGAGATTGGACGCCATGTCGCGTTTGGAGAGCCTCTGATGTGCCTAAACAGTGGAAACCCCCCACAAGTGACCCCATTTTGAAAACTAGACCCCTTAAGGAACATATCTAGATGTGTGTCGAGCACTTTGAACCCCCATGTGCTTCACAGAAGTTTATAACGTAGAGCCGTGAAAAAAAAAATTGCATTTTTTCTACAAAAATGATATTTTTGCCCACAAATTTTTATTTTCACAAGTGTAACAGGAGAAATTAGACCACAAAAGTTGTTGTGCAATTTCTCCTGAGTACGTCGATACCCAATATGTGGGGGTAAACCACTGTTTGGGCGCACCGCAGAGCTTGGAAGAGAAAGAGTGCCGTTTTACTTTTTCAATGTAGAATTGGCTGGAATTGAGATCGGACGCCATGTCGCGTTTGGAGAGCCCCTGATGTGCCTAAACAGTAGAAATCCCCCACAAGTGACCCCATATTGGAAACTAGACCCCCCATGGAACTTATCTACATGTGTGGTGAGAACCTTGAATGCCCAAGTGCTTCACAGAAGTTTATAATGCAGAGCCGTGAAAATAAAAAATATTTTTTTTTCCACAAAAAAGATTTTTTAGCCCCCAAGTTTTTATTTTCACAAGGGTAACAAGAGAAATTGGACCCCAAAAGTTGTTGTCCAATTTGTCCTGAGTATGCTGGTACCCCATATGTGGGGGTAAACCACTGTTTGGTGCATGGCAGAGCTCGGAAGGAAGGAGCGCCATTTTGGAATGCAGACTTTGATAGAATGGTCTGCGGGTATTATGTTGCGTTTGCAGAGCCCCTGATGTACCTAACCAGTAGAAACCCTCCACAAGTGACCCCATTCTGGAAACTAGACCCCCCAAGGAACTTACCTAGATGTGTGGTGAGAACTTTGAATGCCCAAGTGCTTCACAGAAGTTTAGAATGCAGAGTCGTGAAAATAAAAAATATTTTTTTTTCCACAAAAAAGATATTGTAGCCCCCAAGTTTTTATTTTCACAAGGGTAACAGGAGAAATTGGACTGCAATAGTTGTTGTCCAATTTATCCCGAGTACGCTGATGTGCCATATGTGGGGGTAAACCACTGTTTGGGCGCACGGCAGAGCTCGGAAGGGAAGGAGCGCCTTTTTGGAATGCAGACTTTGATAGAATGGTCTGTGGGCATTATGTTGCGATTGCAGAGCCCCTGATGTACCTAAACTGTAGTAACCCCCCACAAGTGACCCCATTTTGGAAACTAGACCCCCCAAGGAACTTATCTAGATGTGTGGTGAGAACTTTGAATGCCCAAGTGCTTCACAGAAGTTTAGAATGCAGAGTCGTGATAATAAAAAATATTTTTTTTCCACAAAAAAGATATTGTAGCCCTCAAGTTTTTATTTTCACAAGGGTTACAGGAGAAATTGGACTGCAATAGTTGTTGTCCAATTTATCCCGAGTACGCTGATGCGCCATATGTGGGGGTAAACCACTGTTTGGGCGCACGGCAGAGCTCGGAAGGGAAGGAGCGCATTTTTGGAATGCAGACTTTGATAGAATGGTCTGTGGGCATTATGTTGCGATTGCAGAGCCCCTGATGTACCTAAACTGTAGTAACCCCCCACAAGTGACCCCATTTTGGAAACTAGACCCTCCAAGGAACTTATCTAGATGTGTGGTGAGAACTTTGAATGCCCAAGTGCTTCACAGAAGTTTATAATGCAGAGCCGTGAAAATAAAAAATATTTTTTTTTTCCACAAAAAAGATTTTTTAGCCCCCAAGTTTTTATTTTCACAAGGGTAACAAGAGAAATTGGACCCCAAAAGTTGTTGTCCAATTTGTCCTGAGTATGCTGGTACCCCATATGTGGGGGTAAACCACTGTTTGGTGCATGGCAGAGCTCGGAAGGAAGGAGTGCCATTTTGGAAAGCAGACTTTGATAGAATGGTCTGCGGGTATTATGTTGCGTTTGCAGAGCCCCTGATGTACCTAACCAGTAGAAACCCTCCACAAGTGACCCCATTCTGGAAACTAGACCCCCCAAGGAACTTACCTAGATGTGTGGTGAGAACTTTGAATGCCCAAGTGCTTCACAGAAGTTTAGAATGCAGAGTCGTGAAAATAAAAAATATTTTTTTTTCCACAAAAAAGATATTGTAGCCCCCAAGTTTTTATTTTCACAAGGGTAACAGGAGAAATTGGACTGCAATAGTTGTTGTCCAATTTATCCCGAGTACGCTGATGTGCCATATGTGGGGGTAAACCACTGTTTGGGCGCACGGCAGAGCTCGGAAGGGAAGGAGCGCCTTTTTGGAATGCAGACTTTGATAGAATGGTCTGTGGGCATTATGTTGCGATTGCAGAGCCCCTGATGTACCTAAACTGTAGTAACCCCCCACAAGTGACCCCATTTTGGAAACTAGACCCCCCAAGGAACTTATCTAGTATGTGGTGAGAACTTTGAATGCCCAAGTGCTTCACAGAAGTTTAGAATGCAGAGTCGTGAAAATAAAAAATATTTTTTTTCCACAAAAAAGATATTGTAGCCCTCAAGTTTTTATTTTCACAAGGGTTACAGGAGAAATTGGACTGCAATAGTTGTTGTCCAATTTATCCCGAGTACGCTCATGCGCCATATGTGGGGGTAAACCACTGTTTGGGCGCACGGCAGAGCTCGGAAGGGAAGGAGCGCCTTTTTGGAATGCAGACTTTGATAGAATGGTCTGTGGGCATTATGTTGCGATTGCAGAGCCCCTGATGTACCTAAACTGTAGTAACCCCCCACAAGTGACCCCATTTTGGAAACTAGACCCCCCAAGGAACTTATCTAGATGTGTGGTGAGAACTTTGAATGCCCAAGTGCTTCACAGAAGTTTAGAATGCAGAGTCGTGAAAATAAAAAATATTTTTTTTTTCCACAAAAAAGATATTGTAGCTCCCAAGTTTTTATTTTCACAAGGGTAACAGGAGAAATTGGACTGCAATAGTTGTTTTCCAATTTATCCCGAGTACGCTGATGCTCCATATGTGGGGGTAAACCACTGTTTGGGCGCACGGCAGAGCTCGGAAGGGAAGGAGTGCCTTTTTGGAATGCAGACTTTGATAGAATGGTCTGTGGGCATTATGTTGCGATTGCAGAGCCCCTGATGTACCTAAACTGTAGTAACCCCCCACAAGTGACCCCATTTTGGAAACTAGACCCCCCAAGGAACTTATCTAGATGTGTGGTGAGAACTTTGAATGCCCAAGTGCTTCACAGAAGTTTAGAATGCAGAGTCGTGAAAATAAAAAAAAAATTTTTTTTCACAAAAAAGATATTGTAGCCCCCAAGTTTTTATTTTCACAAGCGTAACAAGAGAAATTTGACCCCAGAAGTTGTTGTCCAATTTTTTCCGAGTACGCTGATGCCCCACATGTGGGGGTAACCCACTGTTTGGGTGCACGGCAGAGCTCAGAAGGGAGGGAGCACCATTTGACTTTTTGAGCGCAAAATTGGCTGTCGTGTTTGGAGACCCCCTGATGTACCTAAACAGTGGAAACCCCCCAATTCTAGCCCCAACCCTAACCCCAACACACCCCTAACCCTAATCCCAACCTGATCCATAATCCTAATCACTAACCCTAACCATGATCACAACCCTTACCCCAAAACAACCCTAATGTCAACCCTAACCATAACCCTAATGAAAACCCTAAATCCAACACACCCCTAATCCTAATCTCAACCCTAACCTCAAACCTAACCCTAATCCCAATACACCCCTAATCACAACCCTAACCTTAACCCTAATCCCAAACCTAACCCTAATCCCAAGCGTAACCCTAATGCCAACCCTAACCCTAATACCAACCCTAATCCAAACCCTAACCCTAATCCCAGCTCTAACCCTAACTTTAGCCCCAACCCTAGCCCTAAGGCTACTTTCACACTTGCGTCGTTTGGCATCCATCGCAATCCATCGTTTTGGTCAAGAAACGGATCCTGCAAATGTGCCCGCAGGATGCGTTTTTTGCCCATAGACTTGTATTGCCGACGGATCGTGACGGATGGCCACACGTCGCGTCCGTCGTGCACTGGATCAGTTGTGTTTTGGCGGACCGTCGGCACAAAAAAGCGTTCAATGAAACGTTTTTTTGTACTTCGCATCCGACATTTCTGACCGCGCATGCGTGGCCGTAACTCCGCCCCCTTCTCCCCAGGACATAGATTGGGCAGCGGATGCGTTGAAAAACTACAGCTGCTGCCCACGTTGTGCACAATTTTCACAACGTGCGTCGGTATGTCGGGCCGACGCATTGCGACGGTCCCGTACCGACGTAAGTGTGAAAGAAGCCTAACCCTAAATTTAGCCCCAACCCTAACCCTAAATTTAGCCCCAACCCTAACCCTAAATTTAGCCCCAACCCTAGCCCTAACCCCAGCCCTAACCCTAGCCCTAACCCTAGCCCTAACCCTAGCCCTAACCCTAGCCCTAGCCCTAACCCTAGCCCTAACCCTAACCCTAGGCCTAACCCTACCCCTAATCCTACCCTTAACCCTACCCCTAACCCTAACCCTACCCCTAACCCTAACCCTACCCCTAACCCTACCCCTAACCCTACCCCTACCCCTAACCCTAACCCTACCCCTAACCCTACCCCTAACCCTACCCCTAACCCTAACCCTACCCCTAACCCTAATTTTAGCCCCAACTGCTGTTCTCCTGCCGGCCGACATATGGAGACAGATGGCGGGCGCACTGCGCATGCGCCCGCCATTTTCTTCTGCCGGCGGCCAGGAGGTGCAGCAAGAGGATCCAGGGACACAGGTGAGTATTGTAGGGTCCCCGAATCCCCCTATTTCTCTGTCCTCTGATGTGCGATCACATCAGAGGACAGAGAATTACACTTTACTTTTTTTTTTTTTTTTGCGGTCGCCGGTAAACAGTTAATTACCGGCGATCGCAAAACAGGGGTCGGTAAAACCGGGGGAGATCATCACCATAGAAAGCCTATTTATTTTTTTGCTTGATTTTGGTTCTAAAATCTACCTGAAAAAATCACTACATCAATCAGTGGGAGAAAAATATTGGCCTCAGGGCTTGTGTGCCACTCCTGACTCCTGTGTGCATCATCACTCACTCAGTGGGCCATAGAAAGCCCATTTTTTTTTTTTTTGCTTTATTTGGGTTCTAAATTCTACCTGAAAAAATCAATAAATCAATCAGTGGGAGATTAATATTGGCCTTTGGGATTGTGTGCCAGTCCTAAGCGTGCCATCTCTCTCTCTCAGATAGTGGGCCATAGAAAGCCTATTTATTTTTTTTATTTTTTATTGGGTTTATAAATTTTCCCTGGAAAAAAAAAAAAAGTGGGAGATTAATATTGGCCTCTGGGCTTGTGTGCCAGTCCTGAGCGTGCCATCTCTCTCACAAATAGTGGGCCATAGAAAGCCTATTTATTTATTTTTTTTTGGTTTTATAAATTCTCCCTTAAAAAGAAAAGGGAGATTAATATTGGCCTTTGGGCTTGTGTGCCAGTCCTAAGCGTGCCATCTCTCTCTGTCTCTCAGATAGTGGGCCATAGAAAGCCTATTTATTATTTTTTGTATTGGGTTTATAAATTTTCCCTGGAACAAAAAAAAAAAAGTGGGAGATAAATATTGGCCTCTGGGCTTGTGTGCCACTCCTGACTCCTGTGTGCGTCATCTCTCACTCAGTGGGCCATAGAAAGCCTTTTTTTGTTTTATTTGTTTTCTAAATTCTCCCTGAAAAAATCATTTTATTTTCTTTGGTTTCTAAATTCTTCCTGAAAAAATCATTTTATTCTATTTTTTTTTTCCTAAAGTCTCCCTGAAAAAAAAAACAAAAAAAAAACAAATCAGTGGGAGATTAATATTGCCCTTTCTGCTTGTGTGCCAGTCTTGACTCCTGGGTGTGCCATCTCTCTCTCTCTCTCCAATTGTGGGCCATAGAAAGCCTATTATTTTTTTTAGCTTGATTTGGGTTCCAAAATCTACCTGAAAAAATCACTACATCAATCAGTGGGAGATAAATATTGGCCTCTGGGCTTGTGTGCCACTCCTGACTCCTGTGTGCGTCATCTCTCACTCAGTGGGCCATAGAAAGCCTTTTTTTGTTTTATTTGTTTTCTAAATTCTCCCTGAAAAAATCATTTTATTTTATTTGGTTTCTAAATTCTTCCTGAAAAAATCATTTTATTCTATTTTTTTTTCCTAAAGTCTCCCTGAAAAAAAAAAAAAAAACAACAAATCAGTGGGAGATTAATATTGCCCTTTCTGCTTGTGTGCCAGTCTTGACTCCTGGGTGTGCCATCTCTCTCTCTCTCTCCAATTGTGGGCCATAGAAAGCCTATTATTTTTTTTAGCTTGATTTTGGTTCCAAAATCTACCTGAAAAAATCACTACATCAATCAGTGGGAGATAAATATTGGCCTCTGGGCTTGTGTGCCACTCCTGACTCCTGTGTGTGTCATCTCTTACTCAGTGGGCCATAGAAAGCCTTTTTTTGTTTTATTTGTTTTCTAAATTCTCCCTGAAAAAATCATTTTATTTTCTTTGGTTTCTAAATTCTTCCTGAAAAAAATCATTTTATTCTATTTTTTTTTTTCCTAAAGTCTCCCTGAAAAAAAAAAAAAAAAAAAAAAAATCAGTGGGAGATTAATATTGCCCTTTCTACTTGTGTGCCAGTCTTGACTCCTGGGTGTGCCATCTCTCTCTCTCTCTCTCCAATTGTGGGCCATAGAAAGCCTATTATTTTTTTAGCTTGATTTGGGTTCCAAAATCTACCTGAAAAAATCACTACATCAATCAGTGGGAGATAAATATTGGCCTCTGGGCTTGTGTGCCACTCCTGACTCCTGTGTGCGTCATCTCTCACTCAGTGAGCCATAGAAAGCCTTTTTCTGTTTTATTTGTTTTCTAAATTCTCCCTGAAAAAATCATTTTATTTTATTTGGTTTCTAAATTCTTCCTGAAAAAATCATTTTATTCTATTTTTTTTTTTCCTAAAGTCTCCCTGAAAAAAAAAAAAAAAAAACAAATCAGTGGGAGATTAATATTGCCCTTTCTGCTTGTGTGCCAGTCTTGACTCCTGGGTGTGCCATCTCTCTCTCTCTCTCTCCAATTGTGGGCCATAGAAAGCCTATTATTTTTTTTAGCTTGATTTGGGTTCCAAAATCTACCTGAAAAAATCACTACATCAATCAGTGGGAGATAAATATTGGCCTCTGGGCTTGTGTGCCACTCCTGACTCCTGTGTGCGTCATCTCTCACTCAGTGGGCCATAGAAAGCCTTTTTTTGTTTTATTTGTTTTCTAAATTCTCCCTGAAAAAATCATTTTATTTGGTTTCTAAATTCTTCCTGAAAAAATCATTTTATTCTATTTTTTTTTTCCTAAAGTCTCCCTGAAAAAAACAAAAAAACAAAAACAAATCAGTGGGAGATTAATATTGCCCTTTCTGCTTGTGTGCCAGTCTTGACTCCTGGGTGTGCCATCTCTCTCTCTCTCTCCAATTGTGGGCCATAGAAAGCCTATTATTTTTTTAGCTTGATTTGGGTTCCAAAATCTACCTGAAAAAATCACTACATCAATCAGTGGGAGATAAATATTGGCCTCTGGGCTTGTGTGCCACTCCTGACTCCTGTGTGCGTCATCTCTCACTCAGTGGGCCATAGAAAGCCTTTTTTTGTTTTATTTGTTTTCTAAATTCTCCCTGAAAAAATCATTTTATTTTATTTGGTTTCTAAATTCTTCCTGAAAAAATCATTTTATTCTATTTTTTTTTCCTAAAGTCTCCCTGAAAAAAAACAAAAAAAACAAATCAGTGGGAGATTAATATTGCCCTTTCTGCTTGTGTGCCAGTCTTGACTCCTGGGTGTGCCATCTCTCTCTCTCTCTCTCTCCAATTGTGGGCCATAGAAAGCCTATTATTTTTTTTAGCTTGATTTGGGTTCCAAAATCTACCTGAAAAAATCACTACATGAATCAGTGGGAGATAAATATTGGCCTCTGGGCTTGTGTGCCACTCCTGACTCCTGTGTGCGTCATCTCTCACTCAGTGGGCCATAGAAAGCCTTTTTTTGTTTTATTTGTTTTCTAAATTCTCCCTGAAAAAATCATTTTATTTTATTTGGTTTCTAAATTCTTCCTGAAAAAATCATTTTATGCTATTATTTTTTTTTCCTAAAGTCTCCCTTAAAAAAAAAAAAAATCAAATCAGTGGGAGATTAATATTTACATTTGTGCTTCAGTGACAGTCCTGCGTGTGTGGCATCTCTCTCATTTGTTGCCACCAACAACAGAGTGTGTAACATTGTGCCTGATTTTCGTTGTGGTCTCACTCACCTGTAAAGGGGTAGCTAAATCATACTGAAGTTATAGCTCACCGTGTAATTTGTGTGACAGCAACAAATACCGTTAGTTTGTTTAAGTTTTTAAAACAATAAGGAAGTATGGTGGAAGAGGTCGTGGCCGGGGGCGTTCATTGTCAGCTGGTAATGAGGGTAGTGGTAGTGGTGGAGCATCAGCTGGTCGTGGGAAAAAAAATATTGCACCTAAGTCTGGAGCTGTGGAGCCAGGTTCGTCGTCTGGCTACACAAGGCCTCGAACGCTCCCTTTTCTGGGAGTAGGAAAACCGCTTTTAAAGCCGGAGCAGCAAGAGCAAGTTTTGGCTTATCTTGCTGACTCAGCCTCTAGCTCTTTTGCCTCCTCTCGTGAAACTGGTAAATGTCAAAGCAGCGCGTCGTTAGTGGATGTTCACGGTCAGGGACAAGTCGCTTCCTTGTCCTCTTCAGCAAAAACAACAACAGAGAAGAATGCAGCAGGCGACACAACGGGTTACTCCATGGAGCTCTTTACACATACCGTCCCTGGCTTAGAAAGTGAAGCAGTTAACAGTCCATGCCCATTACAAGTTGAATCTGACATGGAGTGCACTGATGCACAGCCACAGCCAGACTACTATGCTGGTCCTTTGACTCAGACCACAACATTGCCCTCGCAGGGTGCTGATCAAGAATCAGACCCTGATGAGACTATGTTGCCCCATCACGAACGCTATACCACCGACCGACACGGTGACACAGATGAAGTTGCACACGAGCTACAAGAAGAGGTAATAGATGACCCAGTTCTTGACCCCGATTGGCAGCCATTGGGGGAACAGGGTGCAGGCGGCAGCAGTTCTGAAGCGGAGGAGGAGGGGCCGCAGCAGGCATCAACATCGCAACAGGTTCCATCTGCCGGGCCCGTATCTTGCCCAAAACGCGTGGCAAAGCCAAAACCTGTTGGAGGACAGCGTGGCCATCCGGTTAAAGCTCAGTCTGCAATGCCTGAAAAGGTATCCGATGCTAGAAAGATTGCAGTCTGGCATTTTTTTAAACAACATCCAATTGATCAGCGCAAAGTCATCTGTCAAAAATGTTCAACTACCTTAAGCAGAGGACAGAATCTGAAAAGTCTCAATACAAGTTGCATGCATAGACATTTAACCACCATGCATTTGCAAGCCTGGACTAACTACCAAACGTCCCTTAAGGTTGTAGCACCCTCGGCCAATGAAGCTAGTCAGCAACGCAACATCCCTTCCGGCAGTGTAGGGCCACCATTTTCCGCACCACCTGCAGTATCTGTGCAGGTTTCTTTGCCAGGCCAAAGCAGTCAGGGTCAGGGAATCACCAGTTTCGTAGTAGGAAACACTGCATCTAGGGCACCGGTGGCAACAATACCATCTCCCACCGTCTCTCAGTCTGCCATGTCCACCGGCACCCCCGCTAGTTCCACGATCTCCAGCTCTCCAGTCCAGCTCACCCTACATGAGACTATGGTTAGAAAAAGGAAGTACTTAGCCTCGCATCCGCGTACACAGGGTTTGAACGCACACATAGCTAGACTAATCTCGTTAGAGATGATGCCCTACCGGTTAGTTGAAAGCGAAGCTTTCAAAGCCCTGATGGACTACGCTGTACCACGCTACGAGCTACCCAGTCGACACTTTTGTTTCCAGAAAAGCCATCCCAGCCCTCCACCAGCATGTTAAAGAGCGCATCGTCCATGCACTCAGGCAATCTGTGAGCACAAAGGTGCACCTGACAACAGATGCATGGACCAGTAGGCATGGCCAGGGACGTTACGTGTCCATCACGGCACACTGGGTAAATGTGGTGGATGCAGGGTCCACAGGGGACAGCAAGTTTGGGACAGTTCTGCCTAGCCCACAGTCTAGGAAACAATTGGCTGTAGCCGTTCGCACCCCCTCCTCCTCCTCTTCATCCTCCTGCAGAAGCGAGAGCTCGTCCACAGACCGCAGTCGCACAACCACTCCATCCGCAGCTGCCACTGTTGCACACCAGGTCTCCCATTATGGGGCAGCTACTGGCAAACGTCAGCAGGCTGTATTGGCTATGAAGTGTTTGGGCGACAACAGACACACCGCGGAAGTTCTGTCCGAGTTCTTGCAGAAAGAAACGCAGTCGTGGCTGGGCACTGTAGATCTTGAGGCAGGCAAGGTAGTGAGTGATAACGGAAGGAATTTCATGGCTGCCATCTCCCTTTCCCAACTGAAACACATTCCTTGCCTGGCTCACACCTTAAACCTGGTGGTGCAGTGCTTCCTGAAAAGTTATCCGGGGTTATCCGACCTGCTCCTCAAAGTGCGTGGACTTTGCTCACATATCTGCCGTTCGCCCGTACACTCCAGCCGTATGCAGACCTATCAGCGTTCTTTGAACCTTCCCCAGCATCGCCTAATCATAGACGTTGCAACAAGGTGGAACTCAACACTGCACATGCTTCAGAGACTGTGTGAACAGAGGCGGGCTGTTATGTTTTTGTGGGAGGATACACATACACGGGCAGGCAGTAGGATGGCAGACATGGAGTTGTCAGGTGTGCAGTGGTCGAAGATTCAAGACATGTGTCAAGTCCTTCAGTGTTTTGAGGAATGCACACGGCTGGTTAGTGCAGACAACGCCATAATAAGCATGAGCATCCCCCTAATGCGTCTGCTGATGCAAAGTTTGACGCACATAAAGGATCAGGCGTCTGCAGCTGAGGAAGAGGAAAGCCTTGATGACAGTCAGCCATTGTCTGGCCAGGGCAGTGTACAGGACGAGGTAGCGGGCGAAGAGGAGGAGGAGGACGAGGAGGATGATGGGGATGATTATATTTTTAATGAGGAAGCTTTTCCGGGGCCACTGGAAATTGGTGGCGCGGCAAGGCCGGGTTCTGGTTTTTTGAGGGACACAAGTGACGTGGATTTGCCTGAAACTGCCCCTCAACCAAGCACAACCGCAGATTTGAGAACTGGAACTTTGGCCCACATGGCGGATTATGCCTTACGTATCCTCAAAAGGGACACACGCATAACTAAAATGATGAATGATGACGATTACTGGTTGGCCTGCCTCCTTGATCCTCACTACAAAGGCAAATTGCAAAATATAATGCCACATGAGAACTTGGAACTAATATTAGCAACCAAACAATCAACTCTTGTTGACCGTTTGCTTCTGGCATTCCCTGCACACAGCGCCCGTGATCGTTCTCACACGAGCTGCAGGGGCCAGCAGACCAGAGGAGTTAGAGGGGCAGAAATCAGAAGTGGCGTTGGCCAGAGGGGTTTTCTGACCAGATTGTGGAGTGATTTTGCTATGACCGCAGACAGGACAGGTACTGCAGCATCAATTCAAAGTGACAGGAGACAACATTTGTCCAGTATGGTTACAAACTATTTTTCATCCCTTATCGATGTTCTCCCTCAACCGTCATTCCCATTTGATTACTGGGCATCAAAATTAGACACCTGGCCAGAATTGGCAGAATATGCATTGCAGGAGCTTGCTTGCCCGGCAGCTAGTGTCCTATCAGAAAGAGTATTCAGTGCTGCAGGTTCAATACTAACAGAAAAAAGGACTCGTCTGGCTACCCAAAATGTAGATGATCTAACCTTCATTAAAATGAACCACAACTGGATTTCGAAATCTTTTGCCCCACCTTGCCCGGCTGACACCTAGCTTTCCTATGAAAAGGTCTTGCCTGTGGACTATTCTGAATGCCTTTTCCAATCTCGTAATTTTCTGCACCTGATTGTCCAGCATACGACATGTTTACACCTCACTAAATGGCCAAACTCCCCACACGGGGCCGTGGTATCGACACTTGGCGACAGCACCCGTGAGAGTGCAGTTTGTCTGAAGAGGTGGGTGAGCCCGCTTTTGGTCGACGGCACTGCCACTGGGTCCCTCCTAGTACAATAAAGTGTCTCTGGCGGTGGTGGTGCGCACCCAACGTCAGACACACCGTTGTAATATGAGGGGCCCTGGGCCTGTACCGCCGGCCACAAGACAGTTTCCCCCCACCCCAGCTCAAACAGTGCTCTACCACTTGCAAAATTATCTCACAGCTCCATCAATGTTTAGTCTATGCGCTGACATCCTTCAATGCCTGCCACTGACAATACCATTGTATTGACATTTTTGTTATGTTAGGCCTTCGATGCCTGTCTGTGGTCACTCCTTCCACTAGGCCTCCACTGACCACACCACTGCTGCCCGTGTACCCCTGTAACCAATTTAAAATTGCCTACAGCCATGTGTTATTATTTTAGGCCTTCGATGCCTGTCTGCGGTCACTCCTTCCACTAGGCCTCCACTGACCACACCACTGCTGCCCGTGTACCCCTGGAACCAATTTAAAATTGCCTACAGCCATGTGTTATTATTTTAGGCCTTCGATGCCTGTCTGCGGTCACTCCTTCCACTAGGCCTCCACTGACCACACCACTGCTGCCCGTGTACCCCTGTAACCAATTTAAAATTGCCTACAGCCATGTGTTATTATTTTAGGCCTTCGATGCCTGTCTGCGGTGACTCCTTCCACTAGGCCTCCACTGACCACACCACTGCTGCCCGTGTACCCCTGTAACCAATTTAAAATTGCCTACAGCCATGTGTTATTATTTTAGGCCTTCGATGCCTGTCTGCGGTCACTCCTTCCACTAGGCCTCCACTGACCACACCACTGCTGCCCGTGTACCCCTGTAACCAATTTAAAATTGCCTACAGCCATGTGTTATTATTTTAGGCCTTCGATGCCTGTCTGCGGTCACTCCTTCCACTAGGCCTCCACTGACCACACCACTGCTGCCCGTGTACCCCTGGAACCAATTTAAAATTGCCTACAGCCATGTGTTATTATTTTAGGCTTTCGATGCCTGTCTGCGGTCACTCCTTCCACTAGGCCTCCACTGACCACACCACTGCTGCCCGTGTACCCCTGGAACCAATTTAAAATTGCCTACAGCCATGTGTTATTATTTTAGGCCTTCGATGCCTGTCTGCGGTCACTCCTTCCACTAGGCCTCCACTGACCACACCACTGCTGCCCGTGTACCCCTGGAACCAATTTAAAATTGCCTACAGCCATGTGTTATTATTTTAGGCCTTCGATGCCTGTCTGCGGTCACTCCTTCCACTAGGCCTCCACTGACCACACCACTGCTGCCCGTGTACCCCTGGAACCAATTTAAAATTGCCTACAGCCATGTGTTATTATTTTAGGCCTTCGATGCCTGTCTGCGGTCACTCCTTCCACTAGGCCTCCACTGACCACACCACTGCTGCCCGTGTACCCCTGTAACCAATTTAAAATTGCCTACAGCCATGTGTTATTATTTTAGGCCTTCGATGCCTGTCTGCGGTCACTCCTTCCACTAGGCCTCCACTGACCACACCACTGCTGCCCGTGTACCCCTGGAACCAATTTAAAATTGCCTACAGCCATGTGTTATTATTTTAGGCCTTCGATGCCTGTCTGCGGTCACTCCTTCCACTAGGCGTCCACTGACCACACCACTGCTGCCCGTGTACCCCTGGAACCAATTTAAAATTGCCTACAGCCATGTGTTATTATTTTAGGCCTTCGATGCCTGTCTGCGGTCACTCCTTCCACTAGGCCTCCACTGACCACACCACTGCTGCCCGTGTACCCCTGTAACCAATTTAAAATTGCCTACAGCCATGTGTTATTATTTTAGGCCTTCGATGCCTGTCTGCGGTCACTCCTTCCACTAGGCCTCCACTGACCACACCACTGCTGCCCGTGTACCCCTGGAACCAATTTAAAATTGCCTACAGCCATGTGTTATTATTTTAGGCCTTCGATGCCTGTCTGCGGTCACTCCTTCCACTAGGCCTCCACTGACCACACCACTGCTGCCCGTGTACCCCTGTAACCAATTTAAAATTGCCTACAGCTATGTGTTATTATTTTAGGCCTTCGATGCCTGTCTGCGGTGACTCCTTCCACTAGGCCTCCACTGACCACACCACTGCTGCCCGTGTACCCCTGGAACCAATTTAAAATTGCCTACAGCCATGTGTTATTATTTTAGGCCTTCGATGCCTGTCTGCGGTCACTCCTTCCACTAGGCCTCCACTGACCACACCACTGCTGCCCGTGTACCCCTGGAACCAATTTAAAATTGCCTACAGCCATGTGTTATTATTTTAGGCCTTCGATGCCTGTCTGCGGTCACTCCTTCCACTAGGCCTCCACTGACCACACCACTGCTGCCCGTGTACCCCTGGAACCAATTTAAAATTGCCTACAGCCATGTGTTATTATTTTAGGCCTTCGATGCCTGTCTGCGGTCACTCCTTCCACTAGGCCTCCACTGACCACACCACTGCTGCCCGTGTACCCCTGGAACCAAAATCAGAAAATATAAAAATAAGTATTTTGCTTATAAAAAAGAAAATACTGGAGAGATATCAAATGCAGACATTTTAACATTAAAAACAAACACATACAACAAAAATCTGGTACAGTACTAAAAATGGCCACCAGCTACAATAACTTTCTCCTGCAAGTAGTTAACTGAAAGGTTTTTTCAATTTTAAACACAGATATGGCATCCACCGAGTGTTGTCCTGTCGCGTCTTCTTTATATTATTGCCAAGAAGATGCAAAACAATGAAAATAATAAAATCATTATTTACCAAAAAAATAGAGTAAGTCAAAACCACATTGCAAATAAACATTCATTACAAATAAAGAAGCAGGGCGCGTCCGAGGGTGAGTATATACCTAATAAGAATATAATCACCCTCAGACGCGCCCTGCTTCTTTCCGACAGCCTTCCTTCCTAAGAATCAGCCCTTCCGTGGTGTAGAGAGAGGGTTTGTTACACTCCAAGGTGTTCCCCAGGTTGCCTTTCCTGAGCTTCGATCTTCCGGCTCTCGTTTAGTAGTTGTTGGAAACTACGCTGCATTAGGCCTACAAATTGGGTATGGGGTGTAGAGAGATGGTGTGTTCCACTCCAAGGTGTTCCCCAGGTTGCCTTTCCTGAGCTTCGATCTTCCGGCTCTCGTTTAGTAGTTGTTGGAAACTACGCTGCATTAGGCCTACAAATTGGGTATGGGGTGTAGAGAGATGGTGTGTTCCACTGTAGAGAGATGGTGTGTTCCACTCCAAGGTGTTCCCCAGGTTTCCTCGCCAATGCTTCGATCATCATGCTCTCGTTTAGTAGTTGTTGGAAACTACGCTGCATTAGGCCTACAAATTGGGTATGGGGTGTAGAGAGATGGTGTGTTCCACTCCAAGGTGTTCCCCAGGTTTCCTCTCCATTGCTTCGATCTTCATGCTCTCGTTTAGTAGTTGTTGGAAACTACGCTGCATTAGGCCTACAAATTGGGTATGGGGTGTAGAGAGATGGTGTGTTACACTCCAAGGTGTTCCCCAGGTTTCCTCTCCATTGCTTCGATCTTCCGGCTCTCGTTTAGTAGTTGTTGGAAACTACGCTGCATTAGGCCTACAAATTGGGTATGGGGTGTAGAGAGATGGTGTGTTACACTCCAAGGTGTTCCCCAGGTTTCCTCTCCATTGCTTCGATCTTCCGGCTCTCGTTTAGTAGTTGTTGGAAACTACGCTGCATTAGGCCTACAAATTGGGTATGGGGTGTAGAGAGATGGTGTGTTACACTCCAAGGTGTTCCCCAGGTTTCCTCTCCATTGCTTCGATCTTCCGGCTCTCGTTTAGTAGTTGTTGGAAACTACGCTGCATTGGGCCTACAAATTGGGTATGGGGTGTAGAGAGATGGTGTGTTCCACTCCAAGGTTTTCTCCAGGTTGCCTTTCCTGAGCTTCGATCTTCCGGCTCTCGTTTAGTAGTTGTTGGAAACTACGCTGCATTAGGCCTACAAATTGGGTATGGGGTGTAGAGAGATGGTGTGTTCCACTGTAGAGAGATGGTGTGTTCCACTCCAAGGTGTTCCCCAGGTTTCCTCGCCAATGCTTCGATCATCATGCTCTCGTTTAGTAGTTGTTGGAAACTACGCTGCATTAGGCCTACAAATTGGGTATGGGGTGTAGAGAGATGGTGTGTTCCACTCCAAGGTGTTCCCCAGGTTTCCTCGCCAATGCTTCGATCTTCCGGCTCTCGTTTAGTAGTTGTTGGAAACTACGCTGCATTAGGCCTACAAATTGGGTATGGGGTGTAGAGAGATGGTGTGTTCCACTCCAAGGTGTTCCCCAGGTTGCCTTTCCTGAGCTTCGATCTTCCGGCTCTCGTTTAGTAGTTGTTGGAAACTACGCTGCATTAGGCCTACAAATTGGGTATGGGGTGTAGAGAGATGGTGTGTTCCACTGTAGAGAGATGGTGTGTTCCACTCCAAGGTGTTCCCCAGGTTTCCTCACCAATGCTTCGATCATCATGCTCTCGTTTAGTAGTTGTTGGAAACTACGCTGCATTAGGCCTACAAATTGGGTATGGGGTGTAGAGAGATGGTGTGTTCCACTCCAAGGTGTTCCCCAGGTTTCCTCTCCATTGCTTCGATCTTCATGCTCTCGTTTAGTAGTTGTTGGAAACTACGCTGCATTAGGCCTACAAATTGGGTATGGGGTGTAGAGAGATGGTGTGTTACACTCCAAGGTGTTCCCCAGGTTTCCTCTCCATTGCTTCGATCTTCCGGCTCTCGTTTAGTAGTTGTTGGAAACTACGCTGCATTAGGCCTACAAATTGGGTATGGGGTGTAGAGAGATGGTGTGTTCCACTGTAGAGAGATGGTGTGTTCCACTCCAAGGTGTTCCCCAGGTTTCCTCGCCAATGCTTCGATCATCATGCTCTCGTTTAGTAGTTGTTGGAAACTACGCTGCATTAGGCCTACAAATTGGGTATGTGGTGTAGAGAGATGGTGTGTTCCACTCCAAGGTGTTCCCCAGGTTTCCTCGCCAATGCTTCGATCTTCCGGCTCTCGTTTAGTAGTTGTTGGAAACTACGCTGCATTAGGCCTACAAATTGGGTATGGGGTGTAGAGAGATGGTGTGTTCCACTCCAAGGTGTTCCCCAGGTTGCCTTTCCTGAGCTTCGATCTTCCGGCTCTCGTTTAGTAGTTGTTGGAAACTACGCTGCATTAGGCCTACAAATTGGGTATGGGGTGTAGAGAGATGGTGTGTTCCACTGTAGAGAGATGGTGTGTTCCACTCCAAGGTGTTCCCCAGGTTTCCTCGCCAATGCTTCGATCATCATGCTCTCGTTTAGTAGTTGTTGGAAACTACGCTGCATTAGGCCTACAAATTGGGTATGGGGTGTAGAGAGATGGTGTGTTCCACTCCAAGGTGTTCCCCAGGTTTCCTCGCCAATGCTTCGATCTTCCGGCTCTCGTTTAGTAGTTGTTGGAAACTACGCTGCATTAGGCCTACAAATTGGGTATGGGGTGTAGAGAGATGGTGTGTTCCACTCCAAGGTGTTCCCCAGGTTGCCTTTCCTGAGCTTCGATCTTCCGGCTCTCGTTTAGTAGTTGTTGGAAACTACGCTGCATTAGGCCTACAAATTGGGTATGGGGTGTAGAGAGATGGTGTGTTCCACTGTAGAGAGATGGTGTGTTCCACTCCAAGGTGTTCCCCAGGTTTCCTCGCCAATGCTTCGATCATCATGCTCTCGTTTAGTAGTTGTTGGAAACTACGCTGCATTAGGCCTACAAATTGGGTATGGGGTGTAGAGAGATGGTGTGTTCCACTCCAAGGTGTTCCCCAGGTTTCCTCTCCATTGCTTCGATCTTCATGCTCTCGTTTAGTAGTTGTTGGAAACTACGCTGCATTAGGCCTACAAATTGGGTATGGGGTGTAGAGAGATGGTGTGTTACACTCCAAGGTGTTCCCCAGGTTTCCTCTCCATTGCTTCGATCTTCCGGCTCTCGTTTAGTAGTTGTTGGAAACTACGCTGCATTAGGCCTACAAATTGGGTATGGGGTGTAGAGAGATGGTGTGTTCCACTGTAGAGAGATGGTGTGTTCCACTCCAAGGTGTTCCCCAGGTTTCCTCGCCAATGCTTCGATCATCATGCTCTCGTTTAGTAGTTGTTGGAAACTACGCTGCATTAGGCCTACAAATTGGGTATGTGGTGTAGAGAGATGGTGTGTTCCACTCCAAGGTGTTCCCCAGGTTTCCTCGCCAATGCTTCGATCTTCCGGCTCTCGTTTAGTAGTTGTTGGAAACTACGCTGCATTAGGCCTACAAATTGGGTATGGGGTGTTGAGAGATGGTGTGTTCCACTCCAAGGTGTTCCCCAGGTTGCCTTTCCTGAGCTTCGATCTTCCGGCTCTCGTTTAGTAGTTGTTGGAAACTACGCTGCATTAGGCCTACAAATTGGGTATGGGGTGTAGAGAGATGGTGTGTTCCACTGTAGAGAGATGGTGTGTTCCACTCCAAGGTGTTCCCCAGGTTTCCTCGCCAATGCTTCGATCATCATGCTCTCGTTTAGTAGTTGTTGGAAACTACGCTGCATTAGGCCTACAAATTGGGTATGGGGTGTAGAGAGATGGTGTGTTCCACTCCAAGGTGTTCCCCAGGTTTCCTCTCCATTGCTTCGATCTTCATGCTCTCGTTTAGTAGTTGTTGGAAACTACGCTGCATTAGGCCTACAAATTGGGTATGGGGTGTAGAGAGATGGTGTGTACACTCCAAGGTGTTCCCCAGGTTTCCTCTCCATTGCTTCGATCTTCCGGCTCTCGTTTAGTAGTTGTTGGAAACTACGCTGCATTAGGCCTACAAATTGGGTATGGGGTGTAGAGAGATCGTGTGTTACACTCCAAGGTGTTCCCCAGGTTTCCTCTCCATTGCTTCGATCTTCCGGCTCGCGTTTAGTAGTTGTTGGAAACTACGCTGCATTAGGCCTACAAATTGGGTATGGGGTGTAGAGAGATGGTGTGTTACACTCCAAGGTGTTCCCCAGGTTTCCTCTCCATTGCTTCGATCTTCCGGCTCTCGTTTAGTAGTTGTTGGAAACTACGCTGCATTGGGCCTACAAATTGGGTATGGGGTGTAGAGAGATGGTGTGTTCCACTCCAAGGTGTTCCCCAGGTTGCCTTTCCTGAGCTTCGATCTTCCGGCTCTCGTTTAGTAGTTGTTGGAAACTACGCTGCATTAGGCCTACAAATTGGGTATGGGGTGTAGAGAGATGGTGTGTTCCACTGTAGAGAGATGGTGTGTTCCACTCCAAGGTGTTCCACAGGTTTCCTCGCCAATGCTTCGATCATCATGCTCTCGTTTAGTAGTTGTTGGAAACTACGCTGCATTAGACCTACAAATTGGGTATGGGGTGTAGAGAGATGGTGTGTTCCACTCCAAGGTGTTCTCCAGGTTGCCTTTCCTGAACTTCTATCTTCAGGCTCTCATTAAATTGTGGTTAAACGGAACAACTGCATTTGGCGTACTAGTTGGTTTGGGGCCTACTATCGGTGTCTGCCGCTCCTTGCTGTTCTCCTGGTTTCCTGTCCTGAAATTCCGTTTTCAGGCGCTCGTTAAGTAGTTGTTAATGTTAGACTGCATTTGGCCTACTAGTTGGGTTGGGGCCTACTATCGGTGTCTGCCACTCCTTGCTGTTCTCCTCCACTGAACAAAGCTGTGCCGCCTGTTTACTACTGTTGCCAATTTTGAACTGCATTTCGACTACTTACTGATTTGGGCCTACTCTCTGTGTCAGCCTCTCATTCCAGTTGTCCTCCACTGCAATGCCCCCTGATTAGTCCTGTGTTACCAATTTTGAACTGCATTTAGCCCACTTTATTCTTTGGGCCTGTATCTGTGTTTCCTCCTCATCCTGCCCATTGCCCAGCCAGTGATAGATGAGTCTGCTGGTACATTGACCCATAACGCAACATTTCCCGTGCACGCTACACTGCAAGATTGTGACCCTGCTGAAAGTCAGGTCCCCCTTCCCGCATACCATACCACCTTACACGGGGACAAACAGGAAGGTGCAGATGAAAGTCCAGGTTCCTTCATCAGGTGGGGGGAGGAATACTAGTTGGCAACGTCACTGGCACAGGGCCTCTCATGGTACGCAAAAGTGTTGCTGCCGGTGGGAGGCGCCCCCGCCGTGCAAACACACCGCTGTACTTTGAGGGGCCCTGTGCCAGTGCCAATGCCAACGAGTGGGCCCCCCCTGCTTGCTCAGGTTCACAGCACTTGCAAAGTTGAAATACTTACCTCTCCCTGCTCCACTGCCGTGACGTGGTCCAGATTTCCTGGGCCCACTAATTACTTGAACCAGCCCTACCCACCACAACTTTAGCCAAATGACCCCCAATTTCAAATTCCTTCCAATTATTATAAGGTAAATTACGCTTGACAAGCTTCATTAAGAAGAATGGATGGTTTTGACATTAAAATGGGCACTCTAGGTGTTTTCCTGGCCCCCACTCACTGCCGACTATGCTGCCCCATTGACTTGCATTGGGTTTCGTGTTTCGGTCGATCCCGACTTTACGTCATAATCGGCCGATTTCACTCGACCTGACTTTTGAGATAGTCGGGTTTCGCGAAACCCGGCTCGACTCTAAAAAGGTCAAGGTCGCTCAACTGTACTTATGACCATGTGATATTTCAGTTTTTCTTTTTTTAATAAATTTGCAAAAATTACTGCATTTCTGTTTTTGTTCAGTCAAGATGGGGTACTACAGAGTGTACATTAATAAGAAAAAATGAACTTTTCTTAATTTAATTTACCAAATGGCTGCAATGAAACAGAGTGAAAAAAGGGGTGTGAATACTTTCTATACCCACTGTGTATATATATATATATATATATATATATATATATATATATATATATACATATATATACACTTGCTATTGAACCCGTTCTACGCCCGGGTGGCGAGCATTTAAATTGGTATATGGTCTCCATCCTGGTATGTGCTGCTCCATCCTGCGCCCCCATCCTGTCATGTGCTGCACCCATCCTGCACCCCCATTCTGTCATGTGCTGCTCCCATCCTGCGCCCCTGTTCTGTCATGTGCTGCTTCCTTCCTGCACCCCCGTTCTGTCATGTGCTGCCCTATTCTGTAACGTGCTGCTCCCATCCTGCGCCCCCGTTCTGTCATGTGCTGCTCCCATCCTGCACAACTGTTCTGTAATTTGCTGCTCCCATCCATATGCCCCATACGCTGCTCCATAAAGGTTGATGGCCCCATAAGATGCTCCATAGTATATGCCTCATATGCTGCTCCATTATGGTTGATGGCCCCCATAAGATGTTCCATAGTATATGCCTCATATGCTGCTGCATTATGGTTGATAGCCTCCATAAGATGCTCCATAGTATATGCCTCATATGCTGCTCCATTATGGTTGATGGCTCTCATAAGATGCTCCATAGTATATGCCCCATATGCTGCTGCATTATGGTTGATGGCCCCCATAAGATGCTCCATAGTATATGCCCCGTATGCTGCTCCATTATGGTTGATGGCTCCCATAAGATGCTCCATACTATATGCCCCATATGCTGCTCCATTATGGTTGATGGCCCCCATAAGATGCTCCATAGTATATGCCCCATATGCTGCTGCATTATGGTTGATGGCCCCCATAAGATGCTCCATAGTATATGCCCCGTATGCTGCTCCATTATGGTTGATGGCCCCCATAAGATGCTCCATAGTATATGCCCCATTTACTGCTCCATTATGGTTTATGACCCCCATAAGATGCTCCATAGTATATGCCCCGTACACTGCTCCATAAAGGTTTATGGCCCCCATAAGATGCTCCATAGTATATGCCCCCTACACTGCTCCATAAAGGTTTATGGCCCCTATAAGATGCTCCATAGTATATGCCCCGTACACTGCTCCATAAAGGTTTATGGCCCCCATAAGATGCTCCATAGTATATGCCCCATACACTGCTCCATAAAGGTTTATGGCCCCCATAAGATGCTCCATAGTATATGCCCCGTACACTGCTCCATAAAGGTTTATGGCCCCCATAAGATGCTCCATAGTATATGCCCCGTACACTGCTCCATAAAGGTTTATGGCCCCCATAAGATGCTCCATAGTATATGCCCCGTACACTGCTCCATAAAGGTTGATGGCCCCCATAAGACGCTCCATAGTATATGCCCCATACACTGCTCCATAAATGTTGATGGCCCCCATAAGACGCTCCATAGTATATGCCCCGTATGCTGCTGCGATATATAAAAAAAAATAACATACTCGCCTATCGTCACTGGGCGCCGAATGCTGGGGGCCTGAGCAGGAGAGGACACCGGTGCGCTGTGGGGGTCAGGCGCCGGAGTCGCCGCTAGCTCAGGCCCCCGACACTTGCTATAGTCACCTGTCCCATTCCAGCGCTGCGTGCCGCTCCGTGTTCCGAGTCCTCTGGCTGTGACTGTTCAGTCAGAGGGCGGCGCACATTAAGAGTGTCATCGCGCCCTCTGAACTGTGAACGTCACAGGCAGAGGACCCGGAAGATGGAGCAGCACGCAGCGCTGGAATGGGACAGGTGAATATAGCTTATACTCACCCTCCTGGCTTGTCCCTGCTTCTCCGTTGGAGATCGCAGTGTGCGTTCAGTGCTTACGCATACCGCGATCTCCTGGGCTGCGTCACTCTGTGGGGTCCAGACTGCGCCGGCGCTTGCGCTTCTGCAGTCTATAAAGGCTTTGGACAGAGTGACGCTCCCAGCCTTATATTATAGATATATATATATATATATATATATATACATATATATATATACAGTTATGCTCAAAAGTTTACATACCCCAGAAGAATTTTTGCTTTCTTGGCCTTTTTTCAGAGAATATGAATGATAACACCAAAACTTTTTTCCACTCATGGTTAGTCTGTAGAGGAGAAAACCGGGATGTGGGTTCTTACAAGGCACCGGGTCCGGAACTGCTGGGGCCGGGCCTACTGTTGCAGGGGAAAGGAGATTGAGGATGGAGCCGACCCTTGATCTGTGTAGAGGGGGTGCGGTGAGCCAGGGAAGTATAAGAGGGTTCACATGGGGAAAAGAGAGGGGCTTCCCACCAGGGACAGGAATTAGTGAGGATCAGCGTTGGGTTGTGGGTACACAGAGACAGGCCGCATGGCAGCGATTATGGCCAGGTGCAGCACGGACCCTCAGATTTGTCGGGAGTGCTGAGGAGTGCACGCCGAGTGGAGGATTGCCGTGGACTATTCTTGGCTGCACAGCAGCATAACAGACTAGGGGCTCAGTGCGTCAGACCGGTGACCACCCACTGCTGCCAGAAGGAGACCAATTTGTTAGGTTGGGAAGCCAGAAGAACTCAGCACCGGCCTCTGCTGGCAGCCAGACATCTAACTCGGGAGAAGAGACAGGCACTCGAGTCACGCTAAGTGAAATTGACATATATAAACTGCCACTTTGAGTTGTTTTTCCCCTTTGTGTCCCACGTTATTAACCTAATTTATTCCCTGTTGCTCTCTGCAAGGAGACCTATCCCTGTAATAATTAAATCAGAAATTGTTTTCCCCTGTTAACCCTTGCTCTGTGCCTCTGTGTCGCTGCATCCAATTACCTGTGTTATATTTGGCATGGTCGGCAGGATGCAGTCTTTGGACACAGATGCAGCAGATCAATCCACCATAAGTGCCCCAAGGTCTAGCTTGGCATTACTGACCATGCTGCAAATGCACCCCATGACCCCTGCTATGCAAGCTGTGATTGCTTTGATGGCACTGGATGGTGGGTTTTGGTACTCTGTCATGTTCCATTCCCTCCATGAGCAGGATACACTGGATAAGGTGGTGCATATCCTGGAAGAAATGCATGGTGACCCCACTAATGTTGGAGAGCAGTGGATGTGACTGTTTCACCGCATTCAGCAGGAGAGAGAGATTGTGACCAAGTATATTAGTGCGTTGCAGGAGGTGAATGTGCATATTATTAAATGGGATCATGTGGGGACCATGGGAATGGGGCCCCTGATGTAATATTGAAAGATCAGTTTGTGTTGGGCCTCAAGGACGCACCGCTCAAGCAGGCTTTGCGTGAATGCATGCGAACTAGCCTGCTTATGACCTTCCTAGAAGTATGGGCAGAGACGCGTGTGAGAAAGCAGGAACAGGTGGTAGAGGCCCTGGCAGGGATAGTCTGGAGCAATGATGTACCTACCCCGCCCTCTGAGGCAGAGTGGGCCCAAGAGATCCAGAGGGAAATATAGGAAATGCGGGATGAATGGTCTAGCCTTAGAAGAGCCCCCGCAAAGACACAAAACACTTTGAGAGGGGCCTCCTCATCAAGAGAGAGGAGTGTGTCAGGGTCTCGCCTGTACATCGAACCCCACCAGGGAGTGAGACCAACCAGTGTAGAATGGGACTTGACTTGCTACAGGTGTGGAAACACAGGACACTATGCCTGAGGCTGTGCGAGCCGAGGTCGGTACCTACCATGACAGCCATTAAACTTGAGGGCTCCATGGCTGGGGGATGCAGCCCAGAGCCTGAAAGATAAAGGAGATAAGAAAGTACAAAAGCATAGTTTCCACGAAACCTACAGACTGGTCACGTGAATTACGGCAGGAAACGTGAGAAATTAGAGCAGAACTATGGAGCATAAAAGAAGCCCTTGCTGCTACCCTAGAATCAAATCCCTTAGCCCGGGATGACTTATGGCAGGAGATGAGAGGAATTAGAGGAGAGATATTGAGCATAAGAAAATCCCAACTAGCAACACCAGAATCTAATCCTATATCCTGGGACAAAGAACAATTACAGAGGGGGTATTCCTCTCCCGGAGCACAATGATATAGAGTGAGGCGCCCACCAGACTCAAAATTAAGTGTTAGACTTGTGGAAAACATGTAGGACACATGTAAAGGAGATGCCCCACACGAGGAAGCTGATGACGAAGATTTGCCTACTCCTCTAACAGTCATGTCCCCTCTAACAGTCATGTCCACTGGAGGAGTAGGTCCTATGAGAGGAATGCCTGACCCGTAGGTCAGAGTGGATAGAGAAGGTCTGCCCATTGCAGAGTGACCACAGAGGACAGATCGGTGAGGCATCTGAAGGACAGGTGTTGGTCCGGAACAAGCAGCCCCGGGGAAAGCTGGAAAGTTGATGGGAGTGGACCCCGCATCGAGTGACATGACGAGTCGGTTCTGATGGGACGGTGTATGAAATTCAGCCTGAACGAACAGAAGGAGCACCCACCCAGGTGGTTCACTGTGGTATTCTGTGGCCCTGCCTGTCCAAAGGACCTGAGAATGGAGAAGAATCGCCGGAACTGCTGGGGCCGGGGGTTCTGTTGCAGGGGGAAGGAGATTGAGGATGGAGCTGACCCTTGATCTCTGTAGTGAGTGAGCCAGGGATGCGTGTGGTGCGTGGTGAGCCAGGGATGTATAAGAGGGTTCGCATGGGGAAAAGAGAGGGGATTCCTGTCAGAGATAGGAATTAGTGAGGACTGGCGCTGGGCCGTGAGTAGAGAGAGGCCGCACAGCAGCGATTATGGCTGGGTACAACAGGGACCTTCAGACTTCGTCAGGCGTGCAGAGGAGTGCACGCCAAATGGAGGATTGCCGTGGACAATTTTTGGATGCGCAGCAGCATAATGGACTAGGGGCTCAGCAGGTCAGCCCAGTGACTGCGCGCTGCTGCCAGAAGGAGACCGAATTGTTATGCGGGAAAGCCAGAAGGACTCGGCACCGGCCTCAGCTGGCAGCCAGACATCTAACCCGGGAGAAAAGACAGGCACCCACATCTTGCTAAGTGAAATTGACATATATAAACTGCCACTTTGAGTTGTTTTTCCCCTTTGCATCCCATGTTATTCACCTGATTTATTCCCTGTTGCTCCCTGCGAGGAGGTCTATCCCTGTAATAATTAAATCATTTTAATAAATTGTTTTCCCCTGTTAACTCTTGCTCAGTGTCTCTGTGTCACTGCATCCAATTACCTGTGTTACAAGTGGTTGGGTGAAGCCATTTATTGTCAAACTACTGTGTGTTCTCTTTTTAAATCATAATGACAACCCAAAACATCAAAATGACCCTGATCAAAAGTTCACGTGTCCTGGTGATTTTGGCCTGATAACATGCACAGAAGTTGACACAAAAAGGTTTGAATGGCTACTAAAGGTAACATCCTCTCCTGTGACCTGTTTGCTTGTAATTATTGTGTGCATAAAAGCTGAGTTTCTGGGATCCAGACAGACTCTTGCATCCTTCATCCAGCCACTGACGTTTCTGGATTGTGAGTCATGGGAAAAGCAAACAAATTGCCAACGGATCTGCAGGAAATAATAGTTGAACTTTATAAAACAAAAAAAGGGACACAAAAAGATATCTAAGGAAATGATGATGCTAGTCAGCAGCATTCAAACTGTGATTAACCAATGGAAAATCAGGAGCCTTGTAAAAACAAAACCACGGTCAGGTAGACCAAGAAGGATTTCGTCCACAACTGCCAAGAAAATTGTTTGGGATGCAAAGAAAAATCCACAACTAACATAAGCTGAAATACTAGATTCTCTGAAAACTAGTGGTGTGGCTGTTTCAAGATGCACGATAAGGAGGCACATGAAGAAAAAATGAGCTGCATGTTCGAGTCACCAGATCACCAGAAGAAAGCCATTACTTCACAAATGCCACAAAGTATCTCTCCTACAATACACAAAACAGCACAGAGACAAGCCTCAAAACTTCTGCAACAAGGTAATTTGGAGTGATGAGTCCAAAATTCCTCCTTTGGACCATGACCATAACCGTTACATTTGAAGAGAGGTCAACAAGGCTTATGATGAAAGGAAAACCATTCCTACAGTAAAGCACGGAGGTGGATCACTGATGTTTTGAGAATTTGTGAGCTACAAAGGCACAGGAAACTTGGTCAAAGTTGAAGGAAAGATGAATGCAGCACGTCATCAGCAAATACTGGAGGCAAATTTGCAATCATCAGCCTGGAAGCTGCGCATGGGACATACTTGGATGTTCCAACATGACAAAGATCCAAAACACAAGGCCAAGTCGACCTGTCATTGGCTACAGCAGAACAAAATGAAGGTTCTGGAGTGGCTATCTCAGTCTCCTGACCTCAATATCAATGAGCCACTCTGGGGAGATCTCAAGCGTGCAGTTCATGCTAGACAGCCCAGGAATTTACAGGAACCAGAGGCTTTTTGCCAAGAAGAGTGGGCAGCTTTACCATTTGAGAAAAAAAGAACCTCATCCACAACTATCATTAAAGACTTCAAACTGTCATTGATGTTAGAGGGGGCAATACACGATATTAACCCCTTCATGACCCAGCCTATTTTGACCTTAAAGACCTTGCCGTTTTTTGCAATTCTGACCAGTGTCCATTTATGAGGTAATAACTCAGGAACGCTTCAACGAATCCTAGCAGTTCTGAGATGGTTTTTTCTTGACATATTGGGCTTCATGTTAGTGGTAAATTTAGGTCAATAAATTATGCGTTTATTTGTGATAAAAACGGAAATTTTGCGAAAATTTTGAAAATTTCGCAATTTTCACATTTTGAATTTTTATTCTGTTAAACCAGAGAGTTATGTGACACAAAATAGTTAATAAATAACATTTCCCACATGTTTACTTTACATCAGTACAATTTTGGAAACAAAATTTTTTTTTGCTAGGAAGTTATAAGGGTTAAAATTTGACCAGCGATTTGTCATTTTTACAACGAAATTTACAAAACCATTTTTTTAGGGACCACCTCACATTTGAAGTCAGTTTGAGGGGTCTATATGGCTGAAAATACCCAAAAGTGACACCATTCTAAAAACTGCACCCCTCAAGGTACTCAAAACCACATTCCAAAAGTTTATTAACCCTTCAGGTGCTTCACAGCAGCAGAAGCAACATGGAAGGAAAAAATGAACATTTAACTTTTTAGTCACAAAAATTATCTTTTAGCAACAATTTTTTTATTTTCCCAATGGTAAAAGGAGAAACTGAACCACGTAAATTGTTGTCCAATTTGTCCTGAGTACGCTGATACCTCATATGTGGGGGTAAACCACTGTTTGGGCGCACGGCAGGGCTTGGAAGGGAAGGAGCGCCATTTGACTTTTTGAATGGAAAATTAGCTCCAATTGTTAGCGGACACCATGTCGCGTTTGGAGAGCCCCTGTGTGCCTAAACATTGGAGCTCCCCCACAAGTGACCCCATTTTGGAAACTAGACCCCCCAAGGAACTTATCTAGATGCATATTGAGCACTTTAAACCCCCAGGTGCTTCACAGAAGTTTATAACGCAGAGCCATGAAAATAAAAAATAATTTTTCTTTCCTAAAAATGATTTTTTAGCCTGGAATTTCCTATTTTGCCAAGGGTAATAGGAGAAATTGGACCCCAAATGTTGTTGTCCAGTTTGTCCTGAGTACGCTGATACCCCATATGTGGGGGTAAACTACTGTTTGGGCGCACGGCAGGGCTCGGAAGGGAAGGCACGCCATTTGGCTTTTTAAATGGAAAATTAGCTCCAATCATTAGCGGACACCATGTCACGTTTGGAGAGCCCCTGTGTGCCTAAACATTGGAGATCCCCCAGAAATGACCCCATTTTGGAAACTAGTCCACCAAAGGAACTAATCTAGATGTGTGGTGAGGACTTTGAACCCCCAAGTGCTTCACAGAAGTTTATAACGCAGAGCCATGAAAATAAAAAAAAAAATATTTTCTCAAAAATGATCGTTTAGCCTGCAATTTTTTATTTTCCCAAGGGTATCAGGAGAAATTTGACCCCAAAATTTGTTGTCCAGTTTCTCCTGAGTACGCTGATACCCCATATGTGGGGGTAAACCACTGTTTGGGCACATGCCGGGGCTCGGAAGTGAAGTAGTGACGTTTTGATATGCAGACTTTGATGGAATGCTCTGTGGGCGTCACGTTGCGTTTGCAGAGCCCCTGATGTGGCTTAACAGTAGAAACCCCCCACAAGTGACCCCATTTTGGAAACTAGACCCCGAAAGGAACTTATCTAGATGTGTGGTGAGCACTTTGAACCCCCAAGTGCTTCACAGAAGTTTATAATGCAGAGCCGTGAAAATAATAAATACGTTTTCTTTCCTCAAAAATAAATATTTAGCCCAGAATTTTTTAATTTTCCCAAGGGTAACAGGAGAAATTTGACCCCAATATTTGTTGTCCAGTTTCTCCTGAGTACGCTGATACCCCATATGTGGGGGTAAACTACTGTTTGGGCACATGCCGGGGCTCGGAATTGAAGTAGTGACGTTTTGAAATGCAGACTTTGATGGAATGCTCTACGGGCGTCACGTTGCGTTTGCAGAGCCCCTGATGTGGCTAAACAGTAGAAACCCCCCACAAGTGACCCCATTTTGGAAACTAGACCCCGAAAGGAACTTATCTAGATGTGTGGTGAGCACTTTGAACCCCCAAGTGCTTCATAGAAGTATATAATGCAGAGCCGTGAAAATAATAAATACGTTTTCTTTCCTCAAAAATAATTATTTAGCCCAGAATTTTTTATTTTCCCAAGGGTTACAGGAGAAATTGGACCCCAAAAGTTGTTGTTCAGTTTCTCCTGAGTACGCTGATACCCCATGTGTGGAGGTAAACCACTGTTTGGGCACACGTCGGGGCTCAGAAGGGAAGTAGTGACTTTTGAAATGCAGACTTTGATGGAATGGTCTGCGGGCGTCACGTTGCGTTTGCAGAGCCCCTGTTGTGCCTAAACAGTAGAAACCCCCCACAAGTGACCCCATTTTAGAAACTAGACCCCCCAAGGAACTTATCTAGATATGTGGTGAGCACTTTGAACCCCCAAGTGCTTCACAGACGTTTACAACGTAGAGCCATGAAAATAATAAATCATTTTTCTTTCCTCAAAAATGATGTTTTAGCAAGCATTTTTTTATTTTCACAAGGGTAACAGGAGAAATTGGACCCCAGTAATTGTTGTGCAGTTTATCCTGAGTATGCTGGTACCCCATATGTGGGGGTAAACCACTGTTTGGGCACACGTCAGGGCTCGGAATTGAGGGAGCACCATTTGACTTTTTGAATACGAGATTGGCTGGAATCAATGGTGGCGCCATGTTGCGTTTGGAGACCCCTGATGTGCCTAAACAGTGGTAACCCCTCAATTCTACCTCCAACACTAACCCCAACACACCCCTAACCCTAATCCCAACTGTAGCCATAACCCTAATCACAACCCTAACCCCAACACACCCCTAACCCTAACCACAACCCTAATTCCAACCCTAACCCTAACCACAACCCTAATTCCAACTGTAGCCATAACCCTAATCACAGCCCTAACCCTAACCCTAACCCCAACACATCCCTAACCCTAATCCCAACTGTAGCCATAACCCTAATCACAGCCCTAACCCTAACCCCAACACACCCCTAACCCTAATCCCAACTGTAGCCATAACCCTAATCACAACCCTAACCACAACACACCCCTAACCACAACCCTAATTCCAACCCTACCCCTAAGGTTATGTGCCCACGTTGCGGATTCGTGTGAGATTTTTCAGCATCATTTTTTAAAAATCCGCAGGTAAAAGGCACTGCGTTTTACCTGCGGATTTTCCGCGGATTTCCAGTGTTTTTTGTGCGGATTTCACCTGCGGATTCCTATTGAGGAACAGGTGTAAAACGCTGCGGAATCCGCACAAAGAATTGACATGCTGCGGAAAATACAACGCATCGTTTCCGCGCGGTATTTTCCGCACCATGGGCACAGCGGATTTGGTTTCCATATGTTTACATGGTACTGTACACCTGATGGAACACTGCTGCGAATCCGCAGCGGCCAATCCACTGCGGATCCGCAGCCAAATCCGCACCGTGTGCACATGGCCTAATTCTAAAGGTATGTGCACACGCTGCGGAAAATGCTGCGGATCCGCAGCAGTTTCCCATGAGTTTACAGTTCAATGTAAACCTATGGGAAACAAAAATCGCTGTACACATGCTGCAGAAAAACTGCACGGAAACGCAGCGGTTTACATTCCGCAGCATGTCACTTCTTTGTGCGGATTCCGCAGCGGTTTTACAACTGCTCAAATAGAAAATCGCAGTTGTAAAACCGCAGTGAAATGCGCAGAAAAAATGCGGTAAATCCTCCATAAATCCGCAGCGGTTTAGCACTGCGGATTTATCAAATCCGCAGCGGAAAAATCCGCAGAGGACCAGAATACGTGTGCACATACCGAAACCCTAACCCTAACCCTAACCCTACCCCTAACCCTAACCCCACCCCTAACCCTAACCCTACCCCTAACCCTAACCCTAACCCTAACCCTACCCCTAACCCTAACCCTAACCCTACCCCTAACCCTACCCCTACCCCTAACCCTACCCCTAACCCTACCCCTAACCCTAACCCTACCCCTAACCCTAGCCCTACCCCTAACCCTACCCCTAACCCTACCCCTAACGCTAGCCCTAGACCTAACCCTAACCCTACCCCTAACCCTAACCCTACCCCTAACCCTAACCCTATTCTAACATTAGTGGAAAAAAAAAATTCTTTATTTTTTTTATTGTCCCTACCTATGGGGGTGACAAAGGGGGGGGGGTCATTTATTATTTTTTTTATATTGATCACTGAGATTATATCTCAGTGATCAAAATGCACTTTGGAACGAATCTGCCGGCCGGCAGATTCGGCGGGCGCACTGCGCATGCGCCCGCCATTTTGGAAGATGGCGGCGCCCGGGGAGAAGACGGACGGACCCCGGCAGGATCGGTAAGTATGATAGGGTGGGGGGGGAGCACGGGGGGGGATCGGAGCATGGGGGGGTGAATCGGAGCGTGGGAGGGGTGGAACGGAGCACGGGGGGTAGAACGGAGCACGGGGGGGTGGAACGGAGCACGGGGGGGTGGAACGGAGCACGGAGGGGGGTGGATCGGAGTGCAGGGGGGGGTGATCGGAGCACGGGGGGGTGATTGAAGCACGGGGGGAGCGGACAAGAGCACGGGGGGGAGCGGAGCACAGAACAGAGGGGAGCCGGAGCAGTGTACCGGCCAGATCGGGGGGCTGGGGGGGCGATCGGTGGGGTGGGGTGGGGGCACATTAGTATTTCCCGCCATGGCCGATGATATTGCAGCATCGGCCATGGCTGGATAGTAATATTTCACCCGTTATAATAGGTGAAATATTACAAATCGCTCTGATTAGCAGTTTCACTTTCAACAGCCAATCAGAGCGATCATAGCCACGAGGGGGTGAAGCCACCCCCCCTGGGCTAAACTACCACTCCCCCTGTCCCTGCAGATCGGGTGAAATGGGAGTTAACCCTTTCACCCGATCTGCAGGGACGCGATCTTTCCATGACGCCACATAGGCGTCATGGGTCGGATTGGCACCGACTTTCATGACGCCTACGTGGCGTCAAAGGTCGGGAAGGGGTTAAGAAATGGAATATGTGAACTTTTCATCAGGGTCATTTGGATGAATTGGGTTGTCATTTTGATTTAAAAAGAGAAAACAGTAGTTTGACAATAAATGGCTTCACCCAAACAATGACCATGAGTGGAGAAAAAGTTTTGATGTTATCATTCATATTTTCTGAAAAAAAGGCAAGAAAGCAAAAATTCTGCCAGGGTACGTAAACTTTTGAGCACAACTGTATGTTTCCTTTAAAAACAATGTGAAAATGACATAGAGAATGGTTCTATGAAAAAGCTCTTGTTAAAATCGCATGCGATGCGAATCTGACTGCATTAGGGCTCATTCCCACTTGCGATGAAATCGGACAAATGCAATCCTATAAAAAATCAGATTGCATTCTGACTAATGATATTCTATCATTGTGTGTTCATCTGCATTTTTTTCAGCTCAAATCAGATCACGATCAGACTGGAAAACAGTTGCAGAATGCTGTGATTGTAATCAGAAAGTGAATCACATCCTGCAATAGAAGTCAATGGATGTGAGAAAAAAAATCACACAGCACTCAGACCATGCAAGTGATGTCCAATTTTTACACACCAATTGCATTTGAAAAGCCAGCATGTGCCGCGTACAGAAATATTACAGTGTGACAGGTTAGAATAGGATAGAATAGATATATACACATAGGATACATAGATATATAGATGTCAGTGACACACACGTGTGTGTATGTGTATGTGTGTATGTGTGTGTGTGTGTGTGTGCATGTGTCTGTGTGCGTGTGCATGTGTGTATATATATATATATATACATATATATTTATATATATATATATATATATATATATATATGTGTGTGTGTACACCCACACACACATATATTTTGGCAATATATACGGTATCTGGAAAAAATTAAGAGACAACCACATCAAAACTCTGTCATGGGCAGCCCAATCTCCAGACCTAAACCCCATTGAAACCCTCTGAAATGTAATAAAGAGGATGATGGACAGTCACAAGCTATCAAACAAAGAAGAACTGCTTAAATTTGTGCGCCAGGAGCAGTGTGAAAGACTGGTGGAAAGCATGCCAAGACACATAAAAGCTGTGATTAAAAAAAAATGGCTATTCCACAAAATATTGATTTCTGAACTCTTCCAGAGTTAAACATTTAGTATTGTTATTCCTAAATGATTATGAACTTGTTTTCTTTGCATTATTTGAGGTTTGAAAGCCCTGTTTTTTTATTTTGACCATTTTGCTTTGTCAGAAAAAAAATTAAAAAATTATTGCTTGGAAATTCGGAGACATGTTGTCGGAAGTTTATACAATAAAAGAACAATTTACATTTTACTCAAAAATATACCTATAAAGAGAAAAATCAGGCAAACTGAACATTTTGCAGTGGTCTAGGAAGACTAGGGAGATACACCAGAGAAGCTGAAGCCAAGAGAATAAATGACCTGTTCGCCAAAGAACCACTCAAGGTGTACTCCCAACTACAGAGTAAAAGCACAAAGGCAGCAACTCCTCCAATACCAGAGACTGAACAATACTGGAGGAACATATGGGATAAGGAAAAAACACACAACACCAGTGCAAAGTGGCTGCAAGATCTGAGAATGAAACACAGCAACCACCTAGAGCAAGAACCAGTCACCATTACAGAAGCAGACATCCAGCGGCGCAATCAAAAACGTGAAGAGGTGGACAGCACCTGGCCCAGACATGATCCACACCTACTGGCTAAAGAAATTAACAGAGGTACTTGAACACATGGCAAAGCAGATGAACCAACTGCTAGAAGCAGGCCACCACCAACAGTGTATACCGAACACCACAACCAAGTAGCGGGGATTGTATACAGGAATATCTGCATAGCGTATGGGCTAAGACCCCCTAAGTCCAAGTGGGAGACCCCATAAATAGTGGTGGAGAATGAAAGGGCTAAAATCCTGTGGGACTTCAAGATCCAGACGGATAAGCAGGTGTTGGCTAACCAACCAGACATTGTGATAGTAGACAAGGATCAAAAGACAGCAATGATAATAGATGTGGCAGTGCCAAGTGACAGCAACATCAGGAAGAAGGACTACAACTAGTGTTGAGCATTCCAATACCGCAAGTATCGGGTATCGGCCGATACTTGCGGTATCGGAATTCCGATACCGAGTTCCAATACTTTTGTGGTATCGGGAATCGGTATCGGATCCATATTAATGTGTAAAATAAAGAATTAAAATAAAAAATATTGATATGCTCACCTCTCCGGAGGCCCCTGGACATCACCACTGGTAACCGGCAGCCTTCTTTGTTTAAAATGAGCGCGTTTAGGGACTTCCATGACGTCACGGCTTCTGATTGGTCGCGTGCCGCTCATGTGACCGCCACGCGACCAATCAGAAGCCGCGACGTCATTCTCAGGTCCTAAACTCCTCATTCTAGGAATTTAGGACCTGAGAATGACGTCGCGGCTTCTGATTGGTCACGTGGCGGTCACATGAGCGGCACACAACCAATCAGAAGCCGCAACGTCATTCTCAGGTCCTAAACGTGCTCATTTTAAGCAAAGAAGGCTGCCGGTTACCAGCGGTGATGTCCAGGGGCCTCCGGAGAGGTGAGCATATCAATATTTTTTATTTTAATTCTTTATTTTACACATTAATATGGATCCCAGGGCCTGAAGGAGAGTTTCCTCTCCTTCAGACCCTGGGAACCATCAGGATACCTTCCGATACTTGGTGTCCCATTGACTTGTATTGGTATCGGGTATCGGTATCGGCGATATCCGATACTTTTCGGGTATCGGCCGATACTATCCGATACCGATACTTTCAAGTATCGGACGGTATCGCTCAACACTAACTACAACAAAACCAGAGCACATGTTTTGAAGAGGAAAAAGAGGGCTATTTAGCACAAAATAGTGGTAAAAGACCCAAAGCCTGCAGAAAAGGCAACCCACTCCATGCTAATGATGAAGACAAGGAGAATAAAGGAGTATAATGGGTATACAAATTTATTAAATATACAAAGTGTAAATACACACATTAACAGGAAAATACATTGCAATACTTCCCCTTGATAAAGCGGTTAATGATATAAGCAAAACACGCGTCGGGAGTCTCTGTGTCCTGGTTCCAACCCGGTGTGCCGCCCAGCCCACCATACCTGCGGTAAGCGCCACATTTCATATGTTTATTAATAGTGACTGGTTGTCACTTCATTGCACGTACAACTTAGGTGGCTTCCTGCGGCTTTGTACATTACCAGGCTGCTGTTCTAGCAGACTGGTTTATTTTTTGGACTCCGCACACCGGTGGGATACTTGTTTCCTCTTTCCATTCTTATGCACCTTGTATTTATATTTTTGTAAACATACTATTGCGATGTATTTTCCTGTTAATGTGTGTATTTACACTTTGTATATTTAATAAATTTGTATACCCGTTATACTCCTTTATTCTCCTTGTCTTCATCAGAAAGAAGGAATATGAGAAGCTGGAGAAATACCAGAGCCTCAAAGGAGAACTTGAGAAGATGTGGAAGGTGAAGGCAACAGTGATTCCAGTGGTGATAGGAGCACTTGGAGCAGTGACCCCTAGGTTGAAAGAATGGCTACAACAGATCCCAGGAGCAACATCTGAGCTCTCTGTCCAGAAAAGCACAATGCTTGGAACAGCTAAGATCCTGCACAGAACTCTCAAACTCCCAGGCCTCTGGTAGAGGACCCAAGAATGAGAAAGGACAACAAAGACCACCCCATTGGGGGTGAGAAGGAAGTTTGTTTGTTTTTGTTACATAAATAGATAGATGAAAAGCCGGCAATTCACCAGCGCATAGTGTAAAATCACTGCAGGAGCCGACAGGATAGAAGAGATGGATTACATACCGTCTCCCGGTACTTTCCTGCACACAACCTCCGATCCTCACAAGATCTCCTTCTCTATTCCCCTCTTATCTCCTCTTCCCACAATCGCATACAAGATTTCTCTCGCGCATCACCCCTACTCTGGAACTCTCTACCATAACATATCAGACTCTCACCTACCATCGAAACCTTCAAAAAGAGCCTGAAGACCCACCTCTTCCGACAAGCCTATAACCTGCAGTAACCACCGATCGACCAAACCGCTGCATGACCAGCTCTACCCTCGCCTACTGTATTCTCACCCATCCCTTGTAGATTGTGAGCCTTCGCGGGCAGGGTCCTCTCTCCTCCTGTACCAGTTATGACTTGTATTGTATAAGATTATTGTACTTGTTTTTAATATGTATACCCCTCCTTACATGTAAAGCACCATGGAATAAATGGCACTATAACAATAAATAATAATAATAATAATAATACAGTAAATACACATAGATTCGATCTAGATATAGATGTCACATGCAAATTGCCTCTTCAGAGAAAAAGAGGACTTAAACTCTTTAGTGCCAACTGTTGGAAGTAGCGATCCTACAAGTCACAATCAACCCTTTAACGAGTCGTGCAATATGACTTAGGATAAAAGCCAAATCAGTATCTCAATTCACAGACATTGTGTTTCTGGCTGTTGGCCCTCGTCAGTGCGAAGCATGAGAACTAATTTGGTTAGGTGAGAGGCTCAGGACTGAGGTCTAGGGGGTAAGGTTTCTCCTTGTGGAGAGTGACATACCAGCTCTGGCTTGTCAAGGTTAGAAGGCTTATTCACCGTGCAATGCTCCTCTGGGAAATTTAAAATGCAACTTGCCTCTTCAGAGAAAAAGAGGACTTAAACTCTATAGCACCACCTGTTGGAAGTAGCGATCCTACAAGTCACAATCAACCCTTTAACGAGTCGTGCAATATGACTTAGGATAAAAGCCAAATTACTATCTCAATTCACAGACACGGTGTTTCGGGCTGTTGGCTCTCGTCAGTGCGAAGCATGAGAACTAATTTGGCTAGGTGAGATAGATGTGAGTGACAAATGCAATTAGTACAATGTGTGTGCAGTTAACGTGACAATGGACATCTATTTAATTATTAAAAGATTATTTTTCTGAAAAAAATGGCATGGGCTCCTGCACAATTATCTTAAACAGCAGAAGGAAAGCACCATAACAAGCACTATAGTATGGTCTATTTATCTCGCTGAGGATCTGTTTATGCCAAGGAAGGTGACGGGCACAAGGGGGCATTCTTTGCGTCTGGAGGAGAGAAGGTTTTTCCACCAACATAGAAGAGGATTCTTTACTGTTAGGGCAGTGAGAATCTGGAATTGCTTGCCTGAGGAGGTGGTGATGGCGAACTCAGTCGAGGGGTTCAAGAGAGGCCTGGATGTCTTCCTGGAGCAGAACAATATTGTATCATACAATTATTAGGTTCTGTAGAAGGACGTAGATCTGGGTATTTATTATGATGGAATATAGGCTGAACTGGATGGACAAATGTCTTTTTTCGGCCTTACTAACTATGATACTATGTTACTATGTTACTATGTCTAGTTAATTTATGTTTTTAACTTGTGCCGGACAAAGGCTCTATTTAAGTTTTTCTGGTGATGTGTTTTATGAGGACCGCAATAAACCAGATGGATTTTATATCCTGTATCTACCTCTTTGAGAAGTGAGTCGACCTTTCCCAATATATATATCCCTATATATATATATATATATATATATATATATATATATATATATGGTGAGGATATGTGACAGAGTCAATGGTACTGTATGTGAGGGGAGATCTGTGTCATGAAGAAGACTTTCCTCCATGATCTAAAAACCCATAAGTTTCTCTACAGCATGCTATGTGCTGAAGGGGTTAATCAGCCATAAGGGACTGTTTTTTTAGGTGAGTAGGTCAGAGTTGGGCGGGATGTCTATTCACCATATCTCCACCTCAAAGCCATGGCTGGGGAATTAAGTGTTGAACCACTTATTTTTTTTTTGTCTATTGTGTATTTGGAGAGGAAGGTCTCCATACCCAGAGGAGCTGAGGACTTTGGGTGTTACCTGCAGGTGAATACTACAGGAAAAAGAATTTTATTGAACTTTATCTTTGGTTTATTTTGCCATTAGGCCAGAAAGGCCACGTTTACTTTGTTCAACCCTGCTACAATTTATACTGTGCTTTTATAAACCAGCAGGTGTTTTACCACAAGAGGCGTTCCTGTATTTACCTCTGCAAGCAGCTGAGTGAGTCAACCCCTCACAATATTTGTATATAAAAGCACAGCTTTCATTCCTGATATGCTGCATATAATTTATAATATTACCTTTTAGGTATATACCAAATTAGGTGCATTTACCTATTTCACACATATTTGAGAAAAGTATATTCCATTTACACTATAGGGAAGATCTAATTATAGTTAAGGTGACTGAAAATGTGCTAAGAGTAATTTAAGGTCTCGATCACACTTAATAACCAATGGGAGTATGACATACCTAGCCAAAGGGCTATATATAGAGAAATTCACTAGTAGGAAACTGGATTAACACAACCAGTCCAACAAATTTCTATCTCTTCTTTTATTACTCGAAGTTGTGTTCACTACACATTTAAGGGGCAAGCATCAATATTTTCCTGTTTACCCAACACATTTATCAAGATTACAAGACTTGTGAAACAACTGACCTTCAAAATCAGAGATGAAGAGATAAGATATAGAAATAGCCTAACAGGGAACCTCTGAGTATAAATATAATTCTTATTACAGGCTGTTGAATTCTGTGAATTTGACATTATGGCCACAGAGACATATTAGCTTGCCAATTAGTTTAATTTACATTGACCAACTTTTAACAAATACTCACTAGGTGTTAATAATTAAGTGGATTCTCATTAATATTTTAAGTTGCATACCAATAGCTGAGATGGCTCTGTATTAAAATGCTTTTCACCCTACTGGAACACAAAGTCCTCCAAGTTTTCTTACTGCCAAAACTAACATACAATTCTCTAAACTTTATGTCATGATTCCTCCTAACAGTGTATCTGAATACAGTGAATGCCAGTTCTGCTGTTCAATCTGGGACAGTTTTGTTCTGAGCTGTCAGTACGCTGATTGACAACTCAGCTATCCAATTGGATGCTGAGACGTGCTGAGCTGTCACTGTCTTGAATCACAGTTTAGCCATCCAATTAGGACCAGAATGTGTCGGGACTTCATCCATGTGTCTCCTGTTCAGAGTGATCACCTGACTATTTAGCCAGCTCTCTGCCTTAGATTGCTGCCAATTGTAGCTTTACTCAAAAGTTGTGTGTTTGCTCTGTGCTCTTATAATTATATTCTGATCTTTGCTACTCAGCTTTGGATGTGCCTTCACCATCTGTTTGCTGAACCCTTTTGTCATGATCTGCTACCTTCTTGTAATTCTAACCAAGGACTGTTACCTAAAAATGCCTTTGTCTCACCCCTCTGTCTATTACTCACCCTGCTGGCTTTTGACATCGGACTTCTTGACTAGAGATAAGCGAATATGTTCAGAAAACAATTGCCAAACATAAATTCGGCATGAATATGGTGCATTCGAATTTGTACTCAGTAGCACGAACATTTTTCTTAACCCCTCTGTGACCTTAGACGTACTATCCCGTCGAGGTGCCCTGGGCTAATCTGACCCTGGACGGGATAGTACGTCATAGCGATCGGCAGCGCTCACGGGGGGAGCGCCGCCGATCGCGGCCGGGTGTCAGCTGCTTATCGCAGCTGACATCCGGCACTATGTGCCAGGAGCGGTCACGGACCGCCCCCGGCACATTAACCCCTGGCACACCGCGATCAAACATGATCGCGATGTGCCGGCGGTGCAGGGAAGCACCGCGCAGGCACATGTGATTGCGTTGCTGCGGGGGTCTTACCTCCCTCCCTGCCTGCTCCAGCCCCGGATCCAAGATGGTCACGGATCCGGGTCCTGCAGGGAGGGAGGTGGCTTCACAGAGCCTGCTCAGAGCAGGCACTGTGAAGCCTGCAGCGCTGCTAGTCAGATCAGTGATCTGACAGAGTGCTGTGCAAACTGTCAGATCACTGATCTGTGATGTCCCCCCTGGGACAAAGTAAAAAAGTAAAAAAAATTTTTTCCAAATGTGTAAAAAAAAATAAAAAAAAATATTCCAAAATAATGAAAAAAAAAATATTATTCCCATAAATACATTTCTTCATCTAAATAATAAAAAAAAAAACAATAAAAGTGCACATATTTAGTATCGCCGCATCCGTAACGACCCGACCTATAAAACTGTCCCACTAGTTAACCCCTTCAGTAAACACCGTAAGAAAAAAAAAAAAAACGAGGCAAAAAACAACGCTTTATTATCATACCGCCTAACAAAAAGTGGAATAACACGCGATCAAAAAGACAGATATAAATAACCATGGTACCGATGAAAACGTCATCTTGTCCCACAAAAAACGAGCTGCCACACAGCATCATCAGCAAAAAAATAAAAAAGTTATAGTCCTGAGAATAAAGCAATGCAAAAATAATTATTTTTTCTGTAAAATAGTTTTTATCGTATAAAAGCGCCAAAACATAAAAAAAATTATATAAATGAGGTATCGCTGTAATCGTACTGACCCGAAGAATAAAACTGCTTTATCAATTTTACCAAACGCGGAACAGTATAAACGCCTCCCCCAATAGAAATTCATGAATAGCTGGTTTTTGGTCATTCTTCCTCACAAAAATCGAAATAAAAAGTGATCAAAAAATGTCACGTGCCTGAAAATGTTTTCAATAAAAACATCAACTCGTCCCGCAAAAAACAAGCCCTCACATGACTCTGTGGACCAAAATATGGAAAAATGATAGTTCTCAAAATGTGGTAACGCAAAAAATATTTTTTGCAATAAAAAGCGTCTTTCAGTGTGTGACGGCTGCCAATCATAAAAATCCGCTAAAAAACTTGCTGTAAATAGTAAATCAAACCCCCCTTCATCACCCCCTTAGTTAGGTAAAAATTAAAAAATTTAAAAATGTATTTCCATTTTCCTATTAGGGTTAGGGCTAGGGTAAGGGTTAGGGCTAGGGTTAGGGTTAGAGTTAGAGTTAGGGTTAGGGTTAGGGCTAGGGTTAGGGCTAGGGTTAGGGCTAGGGTTAGGGTTAGGGCTACGGTTAGGGTTAGGGCTAGGGTTAGGGTTAGTGCTGGGGTTAGGGCTAGGGTTAGGGTTGGGGATAGGGTTAAGGCTACAGTTAGGGTTGGGGCTAAACTTAGGTTTAGGGTTGTGTTGTGAATTCAGCTCTTGGGCTTCCTCCGGTGGTTGTAGAGGGTAATGCAGTTGTGCCTGGACTGCAGGAGTGAACTGGTGTATCTACTAATTGCAAAACTGACTGGGGTATATAGCTTTGCAGGACTCTTTAGTCCCTGCCAGTTGTCCATTGTTTTTGCAGGATTCACTTCCCTGCTGGTCTCTCCAGTTTGCTGTGCTTTTCTACAAAGATAAGTCCTGGCTTTGTTTTTGCTGTCCACCTGCTGTGGACCTTATAGTTCTGTGCATATTCATGTTTTTGTCTTGTCCAGTTTTGTCTGTGAAGGATTTTTTGCAGCCAAGCTGTGTCTCTGGAGATGCAGATATACCCCCATTGTCTTTAGTCAGATGTGGTGATTCGTATTTTCTGTGGTGGATATTTGCTAGTGTTTTTATACTGACCGCATAGTACTCTGTTCTATTCTTTCTTTTTAGCTAGTATGGCCTCCTATGCTAAAATCTGATTTCATATCTGCGTATGTTATTTCCCTCTCCTCTCACAGTCAATATTTGTGGGGGGCTATCTATCCTTTGGAGATTTTCTCTGAGGCAAGATAGGTTTCCTGTTTCTGTCTTTAGGGGTAGTTAGATCTTAGGCTGTGCCGAGGGGTCTAGGGAGTGTTAGGTACCCCCCACGGCTACTTCTAGTTGCGCTGCTAGGTTCAGGGTTTGCGGTCAGTACAGGGACCACCTTCTCCAGAGTCCGTCTCATGCTGCTCCTAGGCTACCAGGTCATAACAGTACAACTGGCCAACAATGAGTTAATTGCATCTCAGAAGAAGGGAGGGAAGCTTTTGAGCCATTTTTTTTCTTTAGCCTGTTTGGTATTAACCTCCCTCTTTATCTCTTGGTGGCTATGGAATCTAGTATTAACATGAATGTTCAGGAGTTAGTTTCTCGGGTGGATCAGCTTGCTGCTAGGGTACAGAGTATTTCAGATTTTATTGTTCAGACTCCTGCCTTAGAACCTAAGATTCCCACTCCTGATTTATTCTTTGGTGACAGATCCAAATTTTTGAGTTTCAAAAATAACTGTAAACTGTTTTTTGCATTAAGACCCCGGTCTTCTGGTGATCCTATTCAGCAGGTTAAAATCATCATATCTCTGCTGCATGGTGACCCACAGGATTGGGCATTTTCCCTGGAAACTGGCAATCCTGCTTTGCTTAATGTTGATTCGTTCTTTCAGGCATTGGGGTTGTTGTATGATGAGCCTAATTCTGTGGATCAAGCTGAGAAAATCTTGTTAGCCCTGTGTCAAGGTCAAGAAGCGGCAGAATCGTATTGCCAGAAATTTAGAAAATGGTCTGTACTGACTAAATGGAATGAGGATGCCTTGGCGGCAATTTTCAGAAAGGGTCTTTCTGAATCCGTTAAAGACGTTATGGTGGGGTTCCCCACGCCTGCTGGTCTGAATGATTCTATGTCTCTGGCCATTCAGATTGATCGGCGCTTGCGCGAGCGCAGAGTTGTGCACACTGTGGCATTGTCCTCTGAGCGGAGCCCTGAGCCTATGCAGTGTGATAGGATTTTGTCTAGAGCTGAACGTCAAACATTCAGGCGTCAGAATAGGTTGTGTTTTTACTGCGGCGATTCTGCTCATGTTATTTCTGATTGTCCTAAGCGTACTAAGAGAATCGCTAGTTCTGTTGCCATCAGTACCATACAACCTAAATTTCTGTTATCTGTGACCTTGATCTGCTCATTATCATCATTTTCTGTCATGGCATTTGTGGATTCAGGTGCCGCTCTGAACTTAATGGACTTACAATTTGCCAGATGTTGTGATTTTCCCTTGCAGCCTTTGCAGAACCCTATTCCTTTGAGGGGCATTGATGCTACACTGTTGGCTAAAAATAAACCTCAGTTTTGGACACAGCTGACCATGTGCATGGTGCCAGCCCATCAGGAAGATTGTCGTTTTCTGGTGTTGCATAATTTGCATGATGATATTGTGCTGGGTTTTCCATGGTTGCAGCTACATAATCCGGTGTTAGACTGGAAATCCATGTCTGTGACTAGTTGGGGTTGTCAGGGGGTTCATGATCAGGTTCCTTTGATGTCAATTTCCTCTTCCCCCTCTTCTGAAGTTCCTGAGTTTTTGTCAGACTTCCAGGATGTATTCAATGAGCCCAAATCCAGTTCCCTTCCACCGCATAGGGACTGTGATTGTGCTATTTTCTTGATTCCAGGTTGTAAGTTCCCTAAGGGCCGACTTTTCAACCTGTCTGTGCCTAAACATACCGCCATGCGGAGCTATATTAAGGAGTCTTTGGAGAAAGGGCATATTCGGCCATCTTCTTCACCGTTGGGAGCGGGGTTCTTTTTTGTTGCCAAGAAGGATGGCTCCTTGAGACCCTGTATTGATTATCGCCTCTTGAATAAGATCACGGTCAAATTTCAATACCCCTTGCCTTTGCTTACTGATTTGTTTGCTAGGATTAAGGGGGCTAGCTGGTTTACTAAGATTGACCTTCGAGGGGCATATAATCTTATTCGTATCAAGCAGGGTGACGAATGGAAAACTGCATTTAATACGCCCGAATGCCATTTTGAATACCTTGTGATGCCATTCGGACTCTCTAATGCTCCATCTGTGTTCCAATCCTTCATGCATGATATCTTTCGGAGTTATCTTGATAAATTCATGGTTGTATATTTGGATGATATTTTGATTTTTTCCAATGATTGGTAGTCTCATGTGAAACAGGTCAGGATGGTATTTCAGATCCTCCGTAATAATGCTTTATTTGTGAAGGGGTCAAAGTGCCTCTTTGGAGTGCAGAAGGTTTCTTTTTTGGGTTTCATTTTTTCTCCCTCATCTATAGAAATGGATCCGGTTAAGGTTCACGCCATTCATGATTGGATTCATATTATTGAAACACAGAAGTACCACAGAATATCAGGAGATATGTTATATACCAAAAATAAATTACATATTGATTTCAGGTACTCTATGAAAATGTGTGATTACCACCACCACATGGAGTAAAACAACCCAAACACCATGATCATAGACGCACCAGAGATTAGCACCACACCAGGAATATATAATTAAAATCTGCTTTTATTACATGATCCAAGTAGCAACAATACATTCATATTATATAAAATCAAATACCAGTACGCACCACAGGACATATAAAAATAGTGCAATAGCAGCAATACCCAAAAATATATTTAGATCCCTACCAAGAATAGAAAATTTTTTTTTGGATGTGTTATATGCATGGGACTATAAATATTAATCACAATTCATACAATATACCGTGTAAAAAATAGACTGTCTATATGCAAATAGTGCATATAGTGAATAGAAATGTGTTATGTCAAAGAAGCTACATATGCTGTCTATAGGTGCTTATATGTTACAATGGTCCTACTCTGAAAAATGCTACACTCAAAAAAAATACTAAGTGCTGTGCTTGTAACCAACAACTAAATGCATAGTAATATATAAATTGCTTGCATGTACAATTCACAAAAAAATGACGTGCAAAAACCTAAAATAGACTGCCAATTATTTAAAAACATGTGTTAATATGTAAAACAAAGGGAAAACCAACTAGAAAGTGCAATGTGCCAAAAAAATATATATATACAGTGGGGCAAAAAAGTATTTTTAGTCAGTCAGCAATAGTGCAAGTTCCACCACTTAAAAAGATGAGAGGTGTCTGTAATTTACATCATAGGTAGACCTCAACTATGGGAGACAAACTGAGAAAAAAAAATCCAGAAAATCACATTGTCTGTTTTTTTAACATTTTATTTGCATATTATGGTGGAAAATAAGTATTTGGTCAGAAACAAAGTTTCATCTCAATACTTTGTAATATATCCTTTGTTGGCAATGACAGAGGTCAAACGTTTTCTGTAAGTCTTCACAAGGTTGCCACACACTGTTGTTGGTATGTTGGCCCATTCCTCCATGCAGATCTCCTCTAGAGCAGTGATGTTTTTGGCTTTTCGCTTGGCAACATGGACTTTCAACTCCCTCCAAAGGTTTTCTATAGGGTTGAGATCTGGAGACTGGCTAGGCCACTCCAGGACCTTGAAATGCTTCTTACGAAGCCACTCCTTCGTTGCCCTGGCGGTGTGCTTTGGATCATTGTCATGTTGAAAGACCCAGCCACGTTTCATCTTCAATGCCCTTGCTGATGGAAGGAGGTTTGCACTCAAAATCTCACGATACATGGCCCCATTCATTCTTTCATGTACCCGGATCAGTCGTCCTGGCCCCTTTGCAGAGAAACAGCCCCAAAGCATGATGTTTCCACCACCATGCTTTACAGTAGGTATGGTGTTTGATGGATGCAACTCAGTATTCTTTTTCCTCCAAACACGACAAGTTGTGTTTCTACCAAACAGTTCCAGTTTGGTTTCATCAGACCATAGGACATTCTCCCAAAACTCCTCTGGATCATCCAAATGCTCTCTAGCAAACTTCAGACGGGCCAGGACATGTACTGGCTTAAGCAGTGGGACACGTCTGGCACTGCAGGATCTGAGTCCATGGTGGCGTAGTGTGTTACTTATGGTAGGCCTTGTTACATTGGTCCCAGCTCTCTGCAGTTCATTCACTAGGTCCCCCCGCGTGGTTCTGGGATTTTTGCTCACCGTTCTTGTGATCATTCTGACCCCACGGGGTGGGATTTTGCGTGGAGCCCCAGATCGAGGGAGATTATCAGTGGTCTTGTTTGTCTTCCATTTTCTAATTATTGCTCCCACTGTTGATTTCTTCACTCCAGGCTGGTTGGCTATTGCAGATTCAGTCTTCCCAGCCTGGTGCAGGGCTACAATTTTGTTTCTGGTGTCCTTTGACAGCTCTTTGGTCTTCACCATAGTGGAGTTTGGAGTCAGACTGTTTGAGGGTGTGCACAGGTGTCTTTTTATACTGATAACAAGTTTAAACAGGTGCCATTACTACAGGTAATGAGTGGAGGAAAGAGGAGACTCTTAAAGAAGAAGTTACAGGTCTGTGAGAGCCAGAAATCTTGATTGTTTGTTTCTGACCAAATACTTATTTTCCACCATAATATGCAAATAAAATGTTAAAAAAAACAGACAATGTGATTTTCTGGATTTTTTTTTCTCAGTGTGTCTCCCATAGTTGAGGTCTACCTATGATGTAAATTACAGACGCCTCTCATCTTTTTAAGTGGTGGAACTTGCACTATTGCTGACTGACTAAATACTTTTTTGCCCCACTGTATATTACATATGCACCTGCAAGTGCTTATATGCTCAAATAGTCCTATGCTCAGAGAAAGTGCTAAGTGCTGTGTAATTATCAGCGACCAAACGCTTATTGCCACGAAAAGTGCTTACATGCTCAGGTGAGCCTAAAGACCAAAAAGTGCTACGTGCTGTGCATGTAACAAACATATACTTGTGCCAGAGAAAAATGCTTGAAGGGGTGTTACCATACTGCAAAAAATCATGAAGTAAGGGAGTACTCAATATACAAAATGCTCGGAGGGGATCTGAAATTATATTATCGTCGGTCAATACCTTGGGTAGCTAGGTCCTGTGGTAGCGCACCCCGACGCGCGTTTCGGACAAATTCCTTCGTCAGGGGGTGTTACATATGGGTCCGAAGGGAGTTATATACTGGCATTCTCCTATCCCTGGCGCCCCTAGTACCACCGGCGCATGCGCAGTCAGGAGGATCCGGGGGACTGAGGTCACGCCCCACGTGACCGGACGTACGGGGCCGAGTACCCGACGTTGCCAAGGACACTGGGACGCAACAACAGACCCCGGATCACAGACCGCACATGCGCTCCACCCGGGGCGCAGTATAGGAAAGAGCGCATAGAGATGTAAGTGTCTAAATAAATAACTAAACTGAGTGGGTCACTATAACTAAATCGAAAGGGGAAACTTGTATTTACGCACATTAGTTCTGCCACTGAAATATAATGTCTGCAGAACACTTTCTGTGCGGTGTATATCAAAAAGACAAGCATGTAAAGTATAAAATCTGTATGGGCATTTTAATGCTTCATACTAGGAGCATCCGTTAACAATAACTGCAGTGTGTCCCCTCATGAGAGCATATAAGTACATACAGTATCTGTGCCTATAAAGCCTGTATGGGTATATATTATCAAAATTGTGCTTACATAGCAGGAGCATACAAATGTATGCGTTAAAGGTGCCATATTCTGTAATGTGTACGTAAACTATTGCTAAAGCACAAAGTCACATAAGTGGCATATCATATACACATGATATACAATCACATATAATAATTACTCTCAGAAATGCACAAATAATAATATATAAATATAAATATAAATCAAGAGCTCTACGCATACAATCATGACTCAGCACATATTGTGATAATTAAAAAAATGGTATATAAGTAGTATATAACAATAGCTGTATATATACACTGCTCATAAAGAAACGTGGTATACGAAATGAAAGTATATCCCCCTTATACATAATTTATAATAATCAATAATGAATCAAAAATAAGTCAGAATAAATAAATCAAAATAGATCCTAATTGTATCCAAATCTTCTCAATAGGGACAGACGACTTCATCTGGATCCACACAGTAGAAGAGACCACCAGACGACCCACAACAGTTTTTACAGGTATAAGGTAAGTTGCAATCTAAAATGTATAAAAGAATAAAAAATTAAAATCCGGACTCAAGAATAAAAACATAATACATAAAAGAACACTGGTGTTGTTTAAAAACCTACATCATAAGAAAGGGGCAAAACTTAAATTTTCATTTAGGCCCATTGGTGACACTGTATTCAGAACCCAGATCCATCTTGTTTCTTTTTTTTGATAACGGTATTGTAATTGGTCCACCCCGCTCCCCATTTTCAATCATGTCAATGCCAGTCACTTTAAATAATGAGGAATCACAATTATGATGGATCTTAAAGTGTTTCGGGATAGTTTTCAAAAGTGAGAGATCTACCACTTCTTTTGCCGCTTCAATACCCAACACATGCTCACGGACCCGTGTTTTGAGCTGCCTTGTAGTCATGCCCACATATATCAAGGAACAAGGACATGTGGCATAGTAGATAACTGCCTTAGACGTGCATGTTATACTATGTCTAATTTGAAAGATATCAGTACCATCTGAATTACAAAATGTCTGCTCTCTTGCTACATTTGGGCATGCCACGTATTAGCCGCATGGCCTACACCCTGGAATCCGTTTAGCATTATCTAGGAACGAAGGAAGAGTCTGATTATGTGGATAATGGCTTTTCACCAGACAATCTTTTAAATTCCTTGCCCTCCTATAAGTAATGGTGGGTTTGTCACCAACATATTGTGATAGAATAGGGTCTGCTTTTAAAATTCCCTATGATTTGCTCAGCTGAGATCTTACCATTTCACTTTGCCCATGATATTTGGTAATATACAGTTAGGTCCATATATATTTGGACAGAGACAACATTTTTCTAATTTTGGTCATAGACATTACCACAATGAATTTTAAACAAAACAATTCAGAAGCAGTTGAAGTTCAGACTTTCAGCTTTCATTTGAGGGTATCCACATTAAAATTGGATGAAGGGTTTAGGAGTTTCAGCTCCTTAATATGTGCCACCCTGTTTTTAAAGGGACCAAAAGTAATTGAACAGATTCAATAATCTTAAATAAAATGTTCATTTTTAGTACTTGGTTGAAAACCCTTTGTTGGCAATGACTGCCTGAAGTCTTGAACTCATGGACATCACCAGACGCTGTGCTTCCTCCTTTTTGATGCTCTGTCAGGCCTTCACTGCGGTGGTTTTCAGTTGCTGTTTGTTTGTGGGCCTTTCTGTCTGAAGTTTAGTCTTTAACAAGTGAAATGCATGCTCAATTGGGTTGAGATCAAGTGACTGACTTGGCCATTCAAGAATATTCCACTTCTTTGCTTTAATAAACTCCTGGGTTGCTTTGCCTTTATGTTTTGGGTCATTGTCCATCTGTAGTATGAAATGATGACCAATCAGTTTGGCTGCATTTGGCTGGATCTGAGCACACAGTATGGCTCTGAATACCTCAGAATTCTTTCGGCTGCTTCAGTCCTGTGTCACATCATCAATAAACACTAGTGGCCCAGTGCCACTGCCAGCCATGCATGCCCAAGCCATCACACTGCCTCCGCCGTGTTTTACAGATGATGTGGTATGCTTTGGATCATGAGCTGTACCACGCCTTCGTCATACTTTTCTCTTTCCATCATTCTGGTAGAGGTTGATCTTGCTTTCATCTGTCCAAAGAATGTTCTTCCAGAACTGTGCTGGCTTTTTTAGATTTTTTTTTAGCAAAGTCCAGTCTAGCCTTTTTATTCTTGATGCTTATGAGTGGCTTGCACCGTGCAGTGAACCCTCTGTATTTACTTTCATGCAGTCTTCTCTCTATGGTAGATTTGGATATTGATACACCTACCTCCTGGAGAGTGTTGTTCACTTGGTTGGCTGTTGTGAAGGGGTTTTGTTGTGAATTCTGTGGCTGAATTCACTCCTGTGGTCACAAGTGATACTGCAGCTTCTGAGCTTCCTTCCTCAGGTGTTCTGGTGAGCTCGTTAACTGCTTCGTTACTTAACTCCGCCTGATGCTGCTATCCCTGCTCCTTGTCAATGTTCCAGTGTTGGATCTGAGCTTCTCCTGATTGTTCCTGTGACCTGGTGCTCTGTATAGCTAAGTGCTTTTTCGCTATTTTGTTGCTTTTTTTCTGTCCAGCTTGTCTTTTGTTTTGCTGGAAGCTCTGAGAAGCAAAGGGTGTACCGCCGTGCCGTTAGTTCGGCACGGTGGGTCTTTTTTGCCCCCTTTGCGTGGTTTTTGCTTTAGGGTTTTTTGTAGACTGCAAAGTTCGCTTTACTATCCTCGCTCTGTCTAAGATTATCGGGCCCCACTTTGCTGAATCTATTTCATCCCTACGTTTTGTCTTTTCATCTTACTCACAGTCATTATATGTGGGGGGCTGCCTTTTCCTTTGGGGTATTTCTCTGGGGGCAAGTCAGGCCTATTTTTCTATCTTCAGGCTAGCTAGTTTCTTAGGCTGTGCCGAGTTGCCTAGGTAGTTGCTAGGCGCAATCCACAGCCGCTATTAGTTGTGTTTAGGATAGGATCAGGTGTGCAGTCTACAGAGTTTCCACGTCTCAGAGCTCGTTCTTTTGTTTTTGGGTATTTGTCAGATCACTGTGTGCGCTCTGATCGCTAGGCACACTGTGTCTCTGGATTGCCTTCATTACACCTTTCATTAGCAGACATAACAGTACAAGGAGCCCATCTAATGATTCTCAATAGAGGGAAAGAAAAAGTTCTGACACCATTTTTTTTTTTCTCTGCTCTGTGTTCACTTTTTTTTTTTCCCCTAGACATTTGGGTGATTCTGGACACAGGTGTGGACATGGATTTTCAGGGTCTGTGCTCTTCAATGGATAATCTCGTTATAAATGTACAAAAGATTCAAGATACTATTGATCAGAAATCTATGTTAGAACCAAGAATTCCTATTCCTGATTTGTTTTTTGGAGATAGAACTAAGTTTCTAAGTTTCAAAAATAATTGTAAGCTATTTCTGGCCTTGAAACCTCATTCTTCTGGTAATCCTATTCAACAGGTTTTGATTATTATTTCTTTTTTGCGCGGCGACCCTCAAGACTGGGCATTTTCTCTTGCGCCAGGAGACCCTGCATTGAGTAGTGTCGATGCGTTTTTCCTGGCGCTCGGATTACTGTACGATGAGCTTAATTCAGTGGATCAGGCTGAGAAAAATTTGCTGGCTTTGTGCCAGGGTCAGGATGATATAGAAGTATATTGTCAGAAATTTAGGAAATGGTCAGTACTCACTCAGTGGAATGAATCTGCGCTGGCAGCTTTGTTCAGAAAGGGTCTCTCTGAGGCTCTTAAGGATGTCATGGTGGGATTTCCTATGCCTGCTGGTTTGAATGAGTCTTTGTCTTTGGCCATTCAGATCGGTCGACGCTTGCGCGAGCGTAAATCTGTGCACCATTTGGCGGTATTGCCTGAGGTTAAACCTGAGCCTATGCAGTGCAATAGGACTATGACCAGAGTTGAACGGCAAGAATACAGACGTCTGAATGGGCTGTGTTTCTACTGTGGTGATTCCACTCATGCTATTTCTGATTGTCCTAAGCGCACTAAGCGGTCCGCTAGGTCTGCCGTCATTGGTACTGTACAGTCCAAATTCCTTCTGTCCATTACCCTGATATGCTCTTTGTCGTCGTTTTCTGTCATGGCGTTTGTGGATTCAGGCGCTGCCCTGAATCTGATGGATTTGGATTATGCTAAACGTTGTGGGTTTTTCTTGGAGCCTTTGCGGTGTCCTATTCCATTGAGAGGAATTGATGCTACACCTTTGGCCAAGAATAAACCTCAGTACTGGGCCCAGCTGACCATGTGCATGGCTCCTGCACATCAGGAAGTTATACGCTTTCTGGTGTTGCATAATCTGCATGATGTGGTCGTGTTGGGGTTGCCATGGCTACAAACCCATAATCCAGTATTGGATTGGAATTCCATGTCGGTGTCCAGCTGGGGTTGTCAGGGGGTACATGGTGATGTTCCATTTTTGTCGATTTCGTCATCCACCCCGTCTGAGGTCCCAGAGTTCTTGTCTGATTATCAGGATGTATTTGAAGAGCCCAAGTCCGATGCCCTACCTCCGCATAGGGATTGTGATTGTGCTATCAATTTGATTCCTGGTAGTAAATTCCCTAAAGGTCGATTATTTAATTTATCCGTGCCCGAACACGCCGCTATGCGCAGTTATGTGAAGGAATCCCTGGAGAAGGGACATATTCGCCCATCATCATCACCACTGGGAGCAGGGTTCTTCTTTGTAGCCAAGAAGGATGGTTCGCTGAGACCGTGTATTGATTACCGCCTTCTTAATAAGATCACTGTTAAATTTCAGTATCCCTTGCCATTGTTATCTGACTTGTTTGCTCGGATTAAGGGGGCTAGTTGGTTCACTAAGATAGATCTTCGTGGTGCGTATAATCTGGTGAGAATCAGGCAAGGAGATGAATGGAAAACTGCATTCAATACGCCCGAGGGTCATTTTGAGTATCTAGTGATGCCGTTCGGACTTGCCAATGCTCCATCTGTGTTTCAGTCTTTTATGCATGACATCTTTCGTGAGTATCTGGATAAATTCCTGATTGTTTACTTGGATGACATTTTGATCTTCTCAGATGATTGGGAGTCTCATGTGAAGCAGGTCAGAATGGTTTTTCAGGTCCTGCGTGCTAATTCTTTGTTTGTGAAGGGATCAAAGTGTCTCTTCGGTGTGCAGAAAGTTTCATTTTTGGGGTTCATCTTTACCCCTTCTACTATCGAGATGGATCCAGTTAAGGTCCAAGCCATCCAGGATTGGATTCAGCCGACATCTCTGAAAAGTCTGCAAAAGTTCCTGGGCTTTGCTAATTTTTATCGTCGCTTCATCTGTAATTTTTCTAGCATTGCCAAACCATTGACCGATTTGACCAAGAAGGGTGCTGATTTGGTTAATTGGTCTTCTGCTGCTGTGGAAGCTTTTCAGGAGTTGAAGCGTCGTTTTTGTTCTGCCCCTGTGTTGTGTCAGCCAGATGTTTCTCTTCCGTTCCAGGTCGAGGTTGATGCTTCTGAGATTGGAGCAGGGGCGGTTTTGTCACAGAGAGGTTCTGATTGCTCAGTGATGAAACCATGTGCTTTCTTTTCCAGGAAGTTTTCGCCCGCTGAGCGTAATTATGATGTGGGCAACCGAGAGTTGCTGGCCATGAAGTGGGCATTCGAGGAATGGCGTCATTGGCTTGAAGGAGCTAAGCATCGCGTGGTGGTATTGACTGATCATAAGAATTTGACTTATCTCGAGTCTGCCAAGCGCTTGAATCCTAGACAGGCCCGTTGGTCGTTATTTTTTGCCCGCTTCGACTTTGTGATTTCGTACCTTCCGGGCTCTAAAAATGTGAAGGCGGATGCTCTGTCTAGGAGTTTTGTGCCCGACTCTCCGGGTTTATCTGAGCCAGCGGGTATCCTCAAGGAAGGAGTCATTGTGTCTGCCATCTCCCCTGATTTGCGGCGGGTGCTGCAAAAATTTCAGGCGAATAAACCTGATCGTTGTCCAGCGGAGAAACTGTTCGTCCCTGATAGGTGGACTAATAAACTTATCTCTGAACTTCATTGTTCGGTGTTGGCTGGTCATCCTGGAATCTTTGGTACCAGAGAGTTAGTGGCTAGATCCTTCTGGTGGCCATCTCTGTCACGGGATGTACGTACTTTTGTGCAGTCCTGTGGGATTTGTGCTAGGGCTAAGCCCTGCTGTTCTCGTGCCAGTGGGTTGCTTTTGCCCTTGCCGGTCCCAAAGAGGCCTTGGACACATATTTCGATGGATTTCATTTCTGACCTTCCCGTTTCTCAAAAGATGTCAGTCATTTGGGTGGTCTGTGATCGCTTTTCTAAAATGGTCCATCTGGTGCCCTTGGCTAAATTGCCTTCCTCCTCTGATTTGGTGCCTTTGTTCTTTCAGCATGTGGTTCGGTTGCATGGCATTCCTGAGAATATTGTTTCTGACAGAGGTTCCCAGTTTGTTTCAAGGTTTTGGCGAGCCTTTTGTGGTAGGATGGGCATTGACCTATCCTTTTCCTCGGCTTTCCATGCTCAGACTAATGGCCAGACCGAACGAACCAATCAGACCTTGGAAACATATCTGAGATGTTTTGTTTCTGCTGACCAGGATGATTGGGTGTCCTTTTTGCCGTTGGCTGAGTTCGCCCTTAATAATCGGGCCAGCTCGGCTACCTTGGTTTCTCCATTTTTTTGCAATTCTGGGTTCCATCCTCGTTTCTCTTCAGGACAGGTTGAGTCTTCGGACTGTCCTGGTGTGGATTCTGTGGTGGACAGGTTGCAGCAGATCTGGACTCAGGTAGTGGACAATTTGACCTTGTCCCAGGAAAAGGCTCAACTTTTCGCTAATCGCAGACGCCGTGTGGGTCCCCGACTTCGTGTTGGGGATCTGGTTTGGTTATCTTCTCGTCATATTCCTATGAAGGTTTCCTCTCCTAAATTTAAACCTCGTTTTATTGGTCCGTATAGGATCTCTGAGGTTCTCAATCCTGTGTCTTTTCGTTTGACCCTCCCAGACTCCTTTTCCATACATAATGTATTCCATAGGTCGTTGTTGCGGAGATACGTGGCACCTATGGTTCCATCTGTTGAGCCTCCTGCCCCAGTTTTGGTGGAGGGGGAATTGGAGTATATTGTGGAGAAGATTTTGGATTCTCGTGTTTCTAGACGGAAACTCCAGTATCTGGTTAAATGGAAGGGTTATGCTCAGGAAGATAATTCCTGGGTTTTTGCCTCTGATGTTCATGCTCCCGATCTTGTTCGTGCCTTTCATGCGGCTCATCCTGGTCGGCCTGGGGGCTCTGGTGAGGGTTCGGTGACCCCTCCTCAAGGGGGGGGTACTGTTGTGAATTCTGTGGCTGAATTCACTCCTGTGATCACAAGTGGTACTGCAGCTTCTGAGCTTCCTTCCTCAGGTGTTCTGGTGAGCTCGTTAACTGCTTCGTTACTTAACTCCGCCTGATGCTGCTATCCCTGCTCCTTGTCAATGTTCCAGTGTTGGATCTGAGCTTCTCCTGATTGTTCCTGTGACCTGCTGCTCTGTATAGCTAAGTGCTTTTTCGCTATTTTGTTGCTTTTTTTCTGTCCAGCTTGTCTTTTGTTTTGCTGGAAGCTCTGAGAAGCAAAGGGTGTACCGCCGTGCCGTTAGTTCGGCACGGTGGGTCTTTTTTGCCCCCTTTGCGTGGTTTTTGCTTTAGGGTTTTTTGTAGACTGCAAAGTTCGCTTTACTATCCTCGCTCTGTCTAAGATTATCGGGCCCCACTTTGCTGAATCTATTTCATCCCTACGTTTTGTCTTTTCATCTTACTCACAGTCATTATATGTGGGGGGCTGCCTTTTCCTTTGGGGTATTTCTCTGGGGGCAAGTCAGGCCTATTTTTCTATCTTCAGGCTAGCTAGTTTCTTAGGCTGTGCCGAGTTGCCTAGGTAGTTGCTAGGCGCAATCCACAGCCGCTATTAGTTGTGTTTAGGATAGGATCAGGTGTGCAGTCTACAGAGTTTCCACGTCTCAGAGCTCGTTCTTTTGTTTTTGGGTATTTGTCAGATCACTGTGTGCGCTCTGATCGCTAGGCACACTGTGTCTCTGGATTGCCTTCATTACACCTTTCATTAGCAGACATAACAGGGTTTCTCTTCACCATCCACCACTGTTGTCTTCCGTGGGTGCCCAGGTCTTTTTGCATTGATGAGTTCACCAGTGCTTTCTTTCTTTCACAGGATGTACCAAACTGTAGATTTTGCCACTCCTAATATTATAGCAATTTCTCGTTTGGGTTTTTTCTGTTTTCGCAGCTTAAGGATGGCTTGTTTCACCTGCATGGAGAGCTCCTTTGACCTCATGTTTACTTCACAGCAAAACCTTCCAAATGCAAGCACCACACCTCAAATCAACTCCAGGCCTTTTATCTGCTTAATTGAGAATGACATAACGAAGTAATTGCCCACACTTGTCCATAAAATAGCCTGGGAGTCAATTGTCCAATTACTTTTGGTCCCTTTTAAAAACAGGGTGGCACATGTTAAGGAGCTGAAACTCCTAAACACTTCATCCAATTTTAATGTGGATACCCTCAAATGAAAGCTGAAAGTCTGAACTTCAACTGCATCTGAACTGTTTTGTTTAAAATTCATTGTGGTAATGTCTATAACCAAAATTAGAAAAATGTTGTCTCTGTCCAAATATATATGGACCTAACTGTATCTTACCACCTGGTTGGTTTTGTTGGTTTAGTTTCATAAAGTGCTTGGTGCCGCGAGATATTTTTAGCCCGATTATAGCCCTTTTTCACTGAACGCCGGCTATATCCACGTTCTAAAAATCTATCCCTGAACTCTGAAGCCTGTCTTTCAAATTCTATATCCACAGAACAAATTCTCCTCAAACGTAGGAATTGGCCGATGGGGATGGAGTTAATCATTGTAGGAGGGTGTGCCGATGTCGCATGTAGGAGTGAATTCACAGCTGTCGTTTTGCGAAACATCCTAGTCTCTAAGCAATTTTCCTTATTCCTGTGTACACTCACATCCAGGAACTCCATCATATTCATGTCATATTTGTATGTTAGCTTTAAATTACGAGAGTTCTGATTCAGACCTGACATAAAGTCCTCAAGGGATTCCACTGGACCCTGCCAAATGAAAAATATGTCATCAATGAATCGCACCCACAATGGGATGCGATCCATTGATGACTCAGGCCCTGACATCAGGAGGTCCCTCTCCCACAGCCCCAGGAATAAATTTGCATAACTGGGCGCAAAAGCCGCGCCCATTGCTGTGCCCTGGAGCTGCAGGTAGAGGGACCCCCTGAAAAGAAAAAAGTTTCTTGTCAATGAGAATTCCAGTAGTTGAATGGTAAACTGTCTCATTTGTACAGGCAAAATAGATGAATCCAAAAAATATCTTGCAGCCTGAACCCCATCATTATGCCGGATATTCGTGTACAGGCTTTCAACATCACACGACACCAACAAGGAATCTGGTATTTGATTTTATATAATATGAATGTATTGTTGCTACTTGGATTATGTAATAAAAGCAGATTTTAATTATCTATTCCTGGTGTGGAGCTGATCTCTGGTGCGTCTATGATCATGGTGTTTGGGTTGTTTTACTCCATGATTGGATTCAGCCCACATCTGTGAAGAGCCTTCAGAAATTCTTGAGCTTTGCTAATTTTTATCATCGTTTCATTGCCAACTTCTCCAGTGTGGTTAAACCTCTGACCGATTTGATCAAGAAAGGCGCTGATGTGACGAATTGGTCCTCCGCGGCTGTTTCTGCCTTTCAGGAGCTTAAACGCCGATTTACTTCTGCCCCTGTGTTGCATCAGCCAGATGTTTCTCTTCCATTTCAGGTTGAGGTTGACGCGTCTGAGATTGGGGCAGGGGCTGTTTTGTCTCAGAGGAATTCTGATGGTTCCTTGATGAAACCGTGTGCCTTCTTTTCTCTGAAGTTTTCGCCTGCGGAACACAATTATGATGTCGGCAATCGGGAGTTGTTGGCTATGAAGTGGGCATTTGAGGAGTGGCGACATTGGCTTGAGGGGGCCAAGCACCGTATTATGGTCCTGACCGATCATAAGAATCTGATTTACCTCGAGTCTGCCAAACGGCTGAATCCTAGACAGGCTCAATGGTCCCTGTTTTTCTCCCGTTTTGATTTTGTGGTCTCGTACATTCCTGGTACTAAGAATGTTAAGGCGGATGCCCTCTCTAGGAGTTTTTTTCCTGATTCCCCTGGGGTTCTTGAGCCGGTCGGCATTTTGAAGGAAGGTGTGATTCTTTCTGCCATCTCCCCTGATTTGCGACGGGTTCTTCAGGAATTTCAGGCTGATAAGCCTGACCGCTGTCCTGTGGGGAAACTGTTTGTTCCTGATAGATGGACTAGTAAAGTGATTTCTGAGGTTCATTGTTCTGTGTTGGCTGGCCATCCTGGGATTTTTGGTACCAGAGATTTGGTTAGTAGGTCCTTTTGGTGGCCTTCTTTGTCGCGGGATGTGCGTTCTTTTGTGCAGTCCTGTGGGATTTGTGCGCGGGCTAAGCCTTGCTGTTTCCGCGCTAGTGGGTTGCTTTTGCCATTACCGGTCCCTGAGAGGCCCTGGACACATATTTCTATGGATTTTATTTCCGATCTTCCTGTTTCCCAAAGAATGTCGGTTATCTGGGTTGTCTGTGACCGATTTTCTAAGATGGTTCATTTGGTGCCTTTGCCTAAATTGCCTTCTTCTTCTGATTTGGTTCCGTTGTTTTTTCAGCATGTGGTACGTTTGCATGGTATTCCGGAGAATATTGTGTCCGACAGAGGTTCCCAGTTTGTTTCTAGGTTTTGGCGGGCCTTTTGTGCCAAACTGGGCATTGATTTGTCTTTTTCTTCTGCATTTCATCCTCAGACAAATGGCCAGACTGAGCGAACTAATCAGACCTTGGAGACCTATTTGAGGTGCTTTGTGTCTGGTGATCAGGATGATTGGGTGGCTTTTTTGCCATTGGCCGAGTTTGCCCTTAATAATTGGGCTAGTTCGGCTACTTTGGTTTCGCCTTTTTTTTGTAATTTTGGTTTTCATCCTCGTTTTTCTTCTGGGCAGGTTGAACCTTCTGACCTTCCTGGTGTGGATTCTGTGGTCGACAGGTTGCAGCAGATTTGGGCTTATGTGGTGGACAATTTGGTGCTGTCTCAGGAGGAGGCTCAACGTTTTGCTAATCGTCGTCGGTGTGTTGGTTCCCGGCTTCGGGTTGGGGATCTGGTTTGGTTATCTTCCCGCCATGTTCCTATGAAGGTTTCTTCCCCTAAGTTTAAGCCTCGATTTATTGGTCCTTATAGGATTTCTGAGATTATTAATCTGGTGTCCTTTCGCCTGGCGCTTCCTGCCTCTTTTGCTATTCATAATGTCTTCCATAGATCTTTGTTGTGCAAATATGTGGAGCCCGTTGTTCCCTCTGTTGATCCTCCGGCCCCTGTATTGGTCGATGGGGAGTTGGAATATGTTGTTGAGAAGATTTTGGATTCTCGTTTTGCGAGGCGGAAGCTTCAGTACCTTGTCAAGTGGAAGGGTTATGGCCAGGAGGATAATTCTTGGGTTTCTGCCTCTGATGTCCATGCCGTTGATTTGGTTCGTGCCTTTCATCGGGTTCATCCTGATCGGCCTGGGGGCTCTGGTGAGGGTTCGGTGACCCCTCCTCAAGGGGGGGTACTGTTTTGAATTCAGCTCTTGGGCTCCCTCCGGTGGTTGTAGAGGGTAATGCAGTTGTGCCTGGACTGCAGGAGTGGACAGGTGTATCTACTAATTGCAAAACTGACTGGGGTATATAGCTTTGCAGGACTCTTTAGTCTCTGCCAGTTGTCCATTGTTTTTGCAGGATTCACTTCCCTGCTGGTCTCTCCAGTTTGCTGTGCTTTTCTACAAAGATAAGTCCTGGCTTTGTTTTTGCTGTCCACCTGCTGTGGGCCTTATAGTTCTGTGCATATTCATGTTTTTGTCTTGTCCAGTTTTGTCTGTGAAGGATTTTTTGCAGCCAAGCTGTGTCTCTGGAGATGCAGATATACCCCCCATGTCTTTAGTCAGATGTGGTGATTCGTATTTTCTGTGGTGGATATTTTCTAGTGTTTTTATACTGACCGAATAGTACTCTGTTCTATTCTTTCTTTTTAGCTAGTATGGCCTCCTATGCTAAAATCTGATTTCATATCTGCGTATGTTATTATTATTATTATTGTTTATTGTTATAGCGCCATTTGTTCCATGGCGCTTTACATGTGAGGAGGGGTATACATAATGAAAACAAGTACAATAATCTTAAACAATTCAAGTCATAACTGGTACAGGAGGAATGAGGACCCTGCCCGCGAAGGCTCATAATCTACAAGGGATGGGTGAGAATACAGTAGGTGAGGGTAGAGATGGTCATGCAGCGGTTTGGTCGATCGGTGGTAACTGCAGGTTGTAGGCTTGTCTGAAGAGGTGGGTCTTCAGGTTCTTTTTGAAGGTTTCGATGGTAGGCGAGAGTCTGATGTGTTGTGGTAGAGGGTTCCAGAGTAGGGGTGATACGCGAGAGAAATCTTGTATACGATTGTGGGAAGAGGAGATAAGAGGGGGGTAGAGTAGGAGATCTTGTGAGGATCGGAGGTTGCGGGTAGGTAAGTACCGGGAGACGAGGTCACAGATGTATGGAGGAGACAGGTTGTAGATGGCTTTGTACGTCATGGTTAGGGTTTTGTAGTGGAGTCTCTGGGCAATGGGGAGCCAGTGAAGGGATTGACAGAGGGGAGAGGCCGGGGAATAGCGGGGGGACCGGTGGATTAGTCGGGCAGCAGAGTTTAGAATAGATTGGAGGGGTGCGAGAGTGTTAGAGGGGAGGCCACAGAGCAGGAGGTTGCAGTAGTCAAGGCGAGAGATGATGAGGGCATGGACTAGGGTTTTTGCAGATTCATGGTTGAGGAATGAACGGATTCGTGAAATATTTTTGAGTTGAAGATTTTTGAGATGTTATTTCCCTCTCCTCTTACAGTCAATATTTGTGGGGGGCTATCTATCCTTTGGGGATTTTCTCTGAGGCAAGATAGGTTTCCTGTTTCTGTCTTTAGGGGTAGTTAGATCTTAGGCTGTGCCGAGGGGTCTAGGGCGTGTTAGGTACCCCCCACGGCTACTTCTAGTTGTGCTGCTAGGTTCAGGGTTTGCGGTCAGTACAGGGACCACCTTCTCCAGAGTCCATCTCATGCTGCTCCTAGGCCCCCAGATCATAACTGGGTTGGGGCTAAAGTTAGGGTTAGGGTTTGGATTACATTTACGGTTGGGAATAGGGTTGGGATTAGGGTTAGGGGTGTGTCAGGGTTACCGTTGGGATTAGGGTTAGGGTTGTGTTCGGATTAGGGTTTCAGTTATAATTGGGGGTTTCCACTGTTTGGGCACATCAAGGGCTCTCCAAACGCGACATGGCGTCCGATCTCAATTCCAGCTAATTCTGCGTTGAACTAGTAAAACAGTTCTCCTTCCCTTCCAAGCTCTCCTGTGCACCCAAACAGGGGTTTACCCTAACATATGGGGTATCAACGTACTCAGGACACATTGGACAACAACTTTTGTGGTCCAATTTCTCCTGTTACCCTTGGGAAAATACAAAACTGGGGGCTAAAAAATAATTTTAGTTGAAAAAAAAATATTTTTTATTTTAACGGCTCTGCGTTATAAACTGTTGTGAAACACTTGGGGGTTCAAAGTTCTCACAACACATCTAGATAAGTTCCTTGGGGGATCTAGTTTCCAATATGGTGTCACATGTGGGGGGTTTCTACTGTTTAGTTACATTAGGGGCCCTGCAAACGCAATGTGATGCCTGCAGACCAATCCATCTAAGTCTGCATTCAAAATGATGCTCCTTCCCTTCCGAGCTCTGCCATGTGCTCAAACGGTGGTTCCCCCCCCCCACATATGGGGTTTCAATGTTTAGGCACATCAGTGGCTCTCTAAATGCAACATGGCGCCCCATCCAAATTCCAGTCAATTTTGAATTGAAAAGTCAAATGGCGCTCCTTCCCTTCCAAACTCTGCCATGTGCTTAAACAGTGGTTTACTTTCACATTTAGGGTATCATCGTACTCAGGACAAATTGTACAACAACTTTTGGGGTCCAATTTCTTCTCTTACCCTTAGGAAAATAAAAAATTGGGGGCAAAAATATGATTTTTGTAAAAAATATGATTTTTTTGTTTTTATGGCTCTGCATTATAAACTTATGTGAAGCACTTGGTGGGTCAAAGTGCTCACCACACATCTAGATAAGTTCCTTAGGGGGTCTACTTTCCAAAATGGTGTCACTAGTGGGGGGTTTCAATGTTTAGGCACATCAGTGGCTCTCCAAACGCAACATGGCGTCCCATCTCAATTCCTGTCAATTTTGCATTGAAAAGTCAAATAGCGCTCCTTCCCTTCCGAGCTCTGCCATGCGCCCAAACAGTGGTTTACCCCCACATATGGGGTCTCAGTGTACTCAGGACAGATTGTACAACAAATTGTACAACAACGTTTGGGGTCCATTTTCTCCTGTTACCCTTGGCAAAATAAAACAAATTGGAGCTGAAGTACATTTGTACACAAATGTTCATTTTTGTTTAAACATTCCAAAAATTCCTGTGAAACACCTGAAGATTTAATAAACTTCTTGAATGTGGTTTTGAGCACCTTGAGGGGTGCAGATTTTAGAATGGTGTCTCACTCGGTTATTTTCTATCATGTAGACCTCTCAAAATGACTTCAAATGAGATGTGGTCCCTGAAAAAAAAAATGGTGTTGTAAAAATGAGAAATTGCTGGTCAATTTTTAACCCTTATAACTCCTTAACAAAAAAAATGTTGGTTCCAAAATTGTGCTGATGTAAAGTAGACATGTGGGAAATGTTACTTATTAAGTGTTTTATGTGACATATCTCTGTGATTTAATTGCATAAAAATTCAAAGTTAGAAAATTGCAAAATTTTCCAATTTTTTGCCAAATTTCCATTTTTTTCACAAATAAACGCAGGTAATATCAAACAAATTTTACCACTATCATGAAGTACAATATGTCACGAGAAAACAATGTTAGAATCACTGGGATCCGTTGAAGCGTTCCAGAGTTATAACCTCATAAAGGGACAGTGGTCAGAATTGTAAAAATTGGCCTGGCCATTAACGTGCAAACCACCCTTAGGGGTAAAGGGGTTAACATATACCCTCAGCCATCGGATTTCCCTCTGTTGGTTACCAAACATGCACGGGAGCCCATGCCATTTTTTTCTGAAAATTAATATTTTATTAATTAAATACATCTACGGTAAGCAGCACACACAGTGCACTAATTGTATTTATCACAGAAATCTATATATCTACCTATTCTATATGTATTTAATGTATGTAATCAATCTCTTCTATCCTGCCAGCTCCTGAAGTGATTTTACAGTACACAGCACATGAATTGCCATCGTTTCTTCTATCTTTCTATGCAATATATATACATATATATATATATGTGTGTGTATGTATGTCATTGACATCTATATATCTATGTATTCTATGTGTATATATCTATTCTATCTATTTTATCCTAACCTGTCAGTGTGATTTTACTGTATGCTGCACATGAATTGCTGGCTTTTCAAAGAACACTGGTGCATAAAAATCGAACAGTGCTGTCCGATTTTTTTACCCGACACCACAGATCTGCAATGTTCACGGAAACGGACGTTCCGTGAACATTGCAGATCTGTGGTGTCGGGTAAGGGGGTCCCACGATTGATTTCTCATGTTAGAGAGGAACATAGTGGTAATACAGAATGTCTTACCTTTGCTGGGATAGAAAAGGTCGGCCTGCCTGCCCAAGGAGGTGATTTGAATAATTTGCTCCTGAGACGTGAAGCCAGGTGGATCATGTGTAGTAACGCATTAGGTCCGCTTGGCTTCAACGACAGTATAGATATGTCAATTTTCCTGTAGGGAGAAGAAGCTTGGATTTTTGTAGAGCGTTCCTGTAGCTTGGTAGGTTGCAGTCCCAGTTAGATGTCGTAACCGTTGGCAGCAATTCCGGAAATATTATCTTAATTATGCCTTGTCAGCCAATGTCATAGCTTTGTAAGTAGCTTCAGAGATTTGTACTTATGTTTTTATTATGTGCTTTTTTATCTGTGTGTATTTCGTGGTTTGTGGGAGGGATTTGGTAGTGGGATGTGTCATGGCCGGCACACTATTTCCGATGTCTGTCCTGACTGAGCACAAATCGACCCGTAGAAGCGCAGGCACAGCGCAAAACGGCCGTCGTCCTCCCCTGCTCACACGAGCTTCGGCTCCTTCTCCCCCAGCCATGAATTTTATCTGGAGTTGGTATCAATAGAGAATTGACTTTGAAGACTGGTGAGTGCCTTCGTTATCTTTCTCTCGAGATGTTTGCAGACTGAAAACTTCTTTTTCCCTGAGGAGCACCCAGAGTCATATCATAGCGGCATTTATATGAGTGACATCTAGCAACATATCATTAAAACCTGCATATAGTCTCGAAGAAACCTTAATACTGGGGGCTGTGCCACTCGTATTTCTTCTTTTTTTGGACACTCTTTAAATTATCACCCCCATCTCAAAACAGAACCATGGGCCATATCTTTATTATTTAAGAAATTATCTTTTATTTTTATAATATTAATACAAGTAAGTAATATTTCAATAAATATATTTTGATTCCTTTTATTACAATGTGTCTTATTTTAGAAAATTATGAATATTATTTTTTGCTTTATTATTTTGTTTAATATTTTGTTCTTTCACTTCCTTTTTTAATACTGTCTCTAAGCAATTTTAATCAATAAAAAATGTGCATTACCAGTCATCAAAAATATTCACTCCCATTGCTGTTTTGACACGTAATTGTAAATATCCTTTATTCAGGGCTTAGAAGCCTGCACCATTATATCAAATTCTGCTCTTCCTTTCTCTTCATTGAGCCAGAGCTGAATCTTGGGAGGGTGAGAACCTGTTTTCTTAATTATTTTAAGTATTCTACAGCATTTTGGGTGCACTTTTCTAAACATGGAAGGCCCATTTAAGACTGCTGAGCTCCCACCCTCCATTTGCTATATATACTATTTGTGTATTCTTATGCGGCACATGGAACTTTGAGATAAAAACAAAAATAAATAAAAAAAAAGATTATTCATTCCTTCTTTCCAGCGAACGCTGCTGGGAAGAAGGGATGAATACCGGTTTCAGCACCACACACAGGGGACAGCGCTTTACTCTAGTGCTGTCTCCTGCACGGTCCGTGTGGTCCTCAGTCGGCACACGGGCGGCATACGGCTGCCACACGTGTGCCACACTGATGTTCAATGTAAGCACACGGACACACGGACACGGATAATTCCGGTACCGGAATTATCTGGACGTGTGAGACTGGCCTTAGGCATACAAATACTGATGAAATACTGATCAAAAATACCGACATGTAAATAAAGCCCTATAGATTTTCTCTGTAAGTTCCACTCCTTGTTTTGGCATATTAAGGCAACGTTCACACGTTCAGCATTTGCTCAGTTTTTACCTCAGTATGTGTAAGCCAAAACAAGGAGTGGAATAATTAGAGGAAAAGTATAATAGTAACAAGTTGCCACTTCTGTATTATCACCCACTCCTGGATTTGGCTCACAAATACTGAGGTAAAATACTGACCAAATACTGAACGTGTAAACGTGGCCAAACACTGATGAATAATACTGACCAAATACTGTCGTGTGAACAAACTTTCAGCAATAGTGGAAAACCTGGAGAATCGGTCCTGAATTAGAAAGACAATCCATTGATTTCAATTCAATTAGTGTGATGCTTATTTTCCTTGTGATGGCGCTGCAGGGAATTTAAATGCTTATGCAGTGTTTTTCCACAGATTACAGCAGATTATTGGGTGTGACCTTTTAAAAAAGCAGAGTGAAAAAACCTCCTTGAAATTCTTCTGCAAAATTCCAGATTCATCCATATGTTGTTAAAATTGTCAAGATACCATGGAAAACATAGCTCATCGCGTAGTTGCCTGTTGGGAGAAAACAGACAGCGATCTTATTTTTTAATTTGCAAATAGCAATTGGCACAAATGTCAGGATTTGTAGTATATATGAAGGCAGTTACTGCTTGGATTGACATTGGACTCCATATTCCATACAGATTCCTCTTGCTCACTATTTTTCATCTATTGTTCTACATTCCCCCTCCTCTCATGTCAGGGCCATGGAAGAGAAATCAATAGGTAAAAGAGCTGCTTGTCTTATCCTCCAAACTATTGCCGTTGTGAATCGATCACTCTCCGTGTGTTATTTATCTTGCAAGGAAGTGAAACGCCTCACAGGCAAACAGCACAAGAGCATGTGAATTACAGCCACCCAGAACGAACACTACTAGGCGAGCGAGTCTTGGATATAGCAATTGCCAATTATTCTGGAAAACAGCTCCAAAATCTTCACACATGAAACCATTAATGATTATGCTGAAACTAGAAAAGATATTGTCAAATCTATTACTGAAACATATCTTTTCTCTATATTTTTTGGAATCATATTCTAATAGAAGCTAAATAAATATAGAAAGCAATATGAACATTAAATGTATTGGGTAATAGTAATCCTTACATTCTTATCAAAGTGACTAATATGAGAACTGTGGCTTCTGCCGACAGAAACCATCAGTGAACATGACCTCCAAGTGCTCATATTTAAGCAAGAAGGTTTAAAGGGAACCTGTCCCCCCAAAAATCGAAGATGAGCTGCAGCCACCGGCATCGGGGGCTTATCTACAGCATTCTGTAATGCTGTAGATAAGCCCCCGATGTATCCTGAAAGATGAGAAAAAGAGGTTATATTATACTCACCCAGGGACAGTCCCACTGCAGTCCGGGGCGATGGGCGTGGCGGTCCGGTCCAGGGCCTCCTATCTTCTTACTATGACGCCCTCTTCTTGTCTTAACGCCGCAGCTCCTGTTGAGGGCAGAGCAAAGTACCACAGTGTGCATGCGCTGGGCCTCTCTGACCTTTCCCAACGCCTGCACACTGCAGTACTTTGTTCTGCCCTCAACAGGGCAGACAAAGTACGCCTGCACCGGAGCTGCAGCGTGAAGACAACAAGAGGACATCATCGTAAGAAAATAGGAGGCCCCAGACCGGACCGCGACGCCCATCGGACCAGCACCGCAGCAGGACCGCCCCTGGGTGAGTATAATATAACCTCTTTTTCTCATCTTTCAGGATACATCCGGGGCTTATCTACAGCACTACAGAATGCTGTAGATAAGCCCCTGATGCCGGTGGCCGCAGCTCATCTTCGATTTTTGGGGTGACAGGTTCCCTTTAAGGTTCAACTGCCTGAAAAACTGCCCTTTCAGGTGGCATGTTATACCCTTTTTTGGGAGTAGGAAAAAGGGTCTGTTCTTTATTTTAAGAAGCAGCTACATCATAAGAACATTGGAGAAGGGTAAATGTTGTCCCTATCTTCAAAAGAAAACGGAGCCAGGAATTACAGGCCAATGAGCCTTACTGCTATAAAAGGAAAGATCTTTGAACAAATTATTAATCAGCATATACAGTGAGTACGGGAAGTATTCAGACCCCTTAACATTTTTTACTCTTTGTTTTAAAAAGTTCATTTTTTCTCATTAATGTACACTCTGCACCCCATCTTGAGTGAAAAAAACAGAAATGTAGAAATTAGTGCATACTTATTAAAAAAAGAAAAACAGAAATATCACATGGTCATAAGTATTCAGACCCTTTGCTCAAGACACTCATATTTAAGACACATGCTGTCCATTTTCTTGTGATCCTCCTTGAGATGGTTCCACTCCTTCATTGGAGTCCATTTGTGTTTAACTAAATTGATAGTACTTAATTTGGAAAGGCATACACCTGTCTATATAAGACCACACAGCTCACATTGCATGTCAGACTAAATGAGAATCATGAGGTCAAAGGAACTGGCAAAGGAGCTCAGAGACAGAATTGTGGCAAGGCACAGATCTGGCCCAGGTGACAAAAGAATTTCTGCAGTACTCAAGGTTCCTAATAGCACAGCGGCTTCCATAATCCTTAAATAGATGAAGTTTAGGACCAACAGAAGTCTTCCTAGACCTGGCCGTCCAGCCAAACTGTGCAACAGTGGGAGAAGAGCCTTGGCGAGAGAGGTAAAGAAGAACCCCAAGATCACTGTGGCTGAGCTCCAGAGATGCAGTAGGGAGATGGGACAAAGTTCCTCAAAGCCAACTATCACTGCAGCCCTCCACAAGAGGCAAAGTTGCCCGACGGAAGGCTCTCCTCAATGCAAGACATATGAAAGCCTGCATAGAGTTTGCTAAAAAAACACATGAAGCACTCCCAGACTATGAGAATTAAGATTCTCAGGTTTGATGAGACGAAGATAGATGTTTGTGGTGACAGTTCTAAGCAGTGTGTGTGGAGAAAATCAGGCACTGCTCATCACCTGCCCAATACAATCCCAACAGTGAAACATGGTGGTGGCAGCATCATGCAATGGGCGTGTTTTTCAGCTGCAGGGACAGGATGACTGGTTGCCATTAAAGGAAACATGAATGTGGCCAAGTACAGAGATATCCTGGATGAAAACCTCTTCCAGAGTGCTCTGGACCTCAGACTTTGCCGAAGGTTTACCTTCCAACAAGACAATGACCCTAAGCATGCAGCTAAAATAACAAAGAAGTGGATTCAGAAAAACTCTGTGACCATTCTTGACTGGCCCAGCCAGAGCTCTGACCTAAACCCAATTGAGCATCTCTGGAGAGACCTGAAAATGGCTGTCCACCAACGTTCACCATCCAACCTGATGGAATTGGAGAGGATCTGCAAGGAAAAATGGCAGAGGATGCCCAAATCCAGGTGTGAAAAACTTGTTGCATCATTCCCAAGAAGACTCATAGCTGTACTAGGTCAAAAAGGTGCTTCTACTCAATACTGAGCAAAGGGTCTGAATACTGTTATGACCATGTGATATTTCAGTTTTTCTTTTTTTAATAAATATGCAAAAATTTCCACATTTCTGTTTCTTTTCAGTCAAGATGGGTGCAGAGTGTACATTAATGAGAGCAAACAATTACTTTTTTGAATTTACCAAATGGCTGCAATGAAACAAAGAGTGAAAACTTTGAAGGGGTCTAACTACCAGTAACAGTGTATGTTACTTTTGCTTGGACCAGAAAATAAACTGTAAAATAAGTCAAAGTTGGGGAGGCCTTGAAGCTCCAAACTAGATCTATAAACCAATGTGTTTTAAGAACCAGGTTCTTTATCATATGACCATAAGGCTGGGTTCACATTGCATTATGGCGGTACATTTAACGGACTACGTTACACTGCGGCATAACGCAGTGTAACGTAGTCCGTTAATGCCGCCATAGACTGCAATGTCGAACGCATCGCTAGCACATGCCCACAATGCGCGTGCGCTAGCGATGTGCCATCATTTGAGTGACGAACCTGAGACGCGGGCTTCAGCGTTTCCGGGTCCTTCACTGCTAGTGCAGATGGAGCTAGCAGAAGCTCCATCTGCGCTAGCGATGTGCAAAAGTCGGCACTTGCATTAGCACAGTCCGTTCAACGTATGAGTTGAACGGACTGCGCTAATGCAACGTGAACCTAGCCTAAAAGGTTTCAGCCATACAAAATTCCTGACTTTGTGCAAGTGTACCTAGAAGAATTGATATTGTTTTGAAGGCAAAGAGTGATCACAGCAAATATTTATTTGATTTAGAATTCTCTTTTGGTCGTTCACTTTGTATTTCATTAACTGACTAAAATAAAAAATTAACACCACTATTTTTTATAGCATTCTTAATTTCCAGGATTTTTTTCATACCTAAACAAAACTTTTGCACTGTACTTTTCCTTTGTTAGCTTACTTTTTCCTGGTGCACCTTTTGATTAGTTTTTACATCTGGTATTCTCAAAGTGTTTCTATAGATTCCTGACCAATCAGAATATGTCGATGCCAGGGTCTCATTTGTGGTCAAACTCCATGACAAAAGTAGAAATTTGTCTAATCTAAACCTTTGTCTCTAAAACACATTATTACATGTTCCTATCTCTGTTTTAGCAGATAGCAATGTGTAATACTGTGATTAGAAGACTACAGTTTAGGTGAGGACTTGGCATCACCATCTGCTAAACCAAAGATTGCAGCAGCTGCCATATGAACTGCTCTCCAAAACTTCTCACCCACAACTGAATGGTTCCTAACCAGTGAGACCTGCTATGGCATAAGAAACACAGGAGTACATGAGAATTTCAAGACTATTGTAGTATCGTTTCTCCTTGCGGAGAGTGACATGTTAAGCATTGCTTAACATGTCACTCTCCGCAAGGAGAAATGATACTTCTTGGATCCCGGTCACACGCCTCTCACTTAGCCAAGCCAGATCTCCACTTTGCACTGACGAGGGGCAATACCCCAAAACACAGTGTCTGCAAATTGAGATTCTGCTTTGGCTTTTATCCTAAGTCATGTGACAAGGCCCGTTAACCCCTTTACCCCCAAGGGTGGTTTGCACGTTAAAAACTGGGCCAATTCTGACCACTGTCCCTTTATGAGGTTATAACTCTGGAACGCTTCAATGGATCCCGGTGATTCTAACACTGTTTTCTCGTGACATATTGTACTTCATGATAGTTGTAAAATTTCTTTGATATTACATGTGTTTATTTGTGAAAAAAATGGAAATTTGGCAAAAATTTTGCAATTTTCCAACTTTTAATTTTCATGTACTTAAATTACAGAAATATGTTACACAAAATACTTAATAAGTATCATTTCCTACATGTCTACTTTACATCAGAACAATTTTGGAACCAAAATTTTTGTTTGTTAGGGAGTTATAATGGTTAAAATTTGACCAGCGATTTCTCATTTTTACAACACCATTTTTTTTAGGGACCACATCACATTTGAAGTCATTTTGAGGGGTCTATATGATAAAAAAATACCCCAAAGTGACACCATTCTAAAAACTGCACCCCTCAAGGTGCTCAAAACCACATTTAAGAAGTTTATTAACAGGTGCTTCACAGGAATTTTTGGAATGTTTAAAAAAAATGAACATTTAACTTTTTTCACAAAAAAAATTACTTCAGATCCAATTTGTTTTATTTTACCAAGGGTAATAGGAGAAACTGGACCCCAAAAGTTGTTGTACAATTTGACCTAAGTATGTCAATGCCCCATATGAAGGAGCGCCATTTGAATTTTCAATGCAAAATTGGCTGGAATTGAGATAGGATGCCATGTTGCGTTTGGAGAGCCCCTGATGTGCTTAAACAGTGGAAACTCCCCACAAGTGACACCATTTTAGAAAATAGACCCCCCCTAAGGAACTTATCTAGAGGTGTGGTGAGCGCTTTGAACCCCCAAGTGCTTCACAGAAGTTTATAATGCAGAGTCATAAAAATAAAAAATCATATTTTTTTTACAAAAATTATCTTTTCGCCCCCAATTTTTTATTTTACCAAGGGTAACAGGAGAAAGTGGACCCTAGCAATTGTTTTGCACTTTGTCCTGAGTATGCTGATACCCCATATGTGGGGGTAAACCCCTGTTTGTGCACATGGCAGAGCTTGGAAGGGAAGGAGCATCGTTTGACTTTTTCAACGCAGAATTGGCTGGAATTGAGATCAGACGTCATTTCGCACTTGGAGAGCCCCTGATGTGCCTAAACAGTGGAAACCCCCACAAGTGACCCCATTTTGGAAACTAAACTACCTAAGGAACTTATCTAGATGTGTGGTGAGCACCCTGAACCCCCAAGTGCTTCACAGAAGTTTATAATGTAGAGCCGTAAAAAAAAAAATATTTTTTTCACAAAAAATGATCTTTTCACCCTCAATTTTTTATTTTCCCAAGGGTAACAGGAGAAGTTGGACTGCAAAAGTTGTTGTCCAATTTGTCCTGCGTACGATGATACCCCATATGTGGGGGGAACCACCTTTTGGGTGCATGTCAGAGCTGGGAAGGAAAGGAGCGCCATTTTGGAATGCAGACTTTGATGGAATGGTCTGTGGGCATCACGTTGCTTTTGCAGAACCCCTGATGTACCTAAACAGTAGAAACCCCCCACAAGTGACCCCATATTGGAAACTAGACCCCCCAAGGAACTTATCTAGATGTGTTGTGAGAACTTTGAAACCCCCAAGTGTTTCACTAAAGTTTATAATGCAGAACCGTGAAAATAAAAAATTATTTTTTCCCTTCAAAAATGATTTTTTAGCCCCCAAATTTTTATTTTCCCAATAGTAACAGGAGAGTACACTGATACACCATATGTGGGAGTATAGGGAAGAAGTGGCGTTTTGGAATGCAGACTTTGATGGAATGGTCTGCAGGCATCACGTTGCGTTTTCAGAGCCCCCGATGTGCCTAAAGAGTGGAAACCCCCCAATTCTATCTCCAACCCTAACATCAACACACCCCTAACCTTAATCCCAACCCTAACCACAGTTCTAACCCCAACACACCCCTAACCATAGTTCTAACCACACCCTTAACCCGAACACACCCCTAACCCCAATCACAACCCTAACCATAACCCTAACCACACCTTTAACCCTGACACACCCCTAACCCAACCATAAACATAATCCAAACCCTAAACCCAACTCTAGCCCCAACCCTAACCCTAACTTTAGCCCAAACCTTAACCATAGCTTGAGCCTTAACCCTAATGGTAAAATGGAAATAAATACATTTTTAGTTTATTATTTTTCCCTAACTAAGGCAGGGATAAAGGGGGGTTTGATTTACTATGGTTTTTATAGTGGGTTTTCATGTTTGACAGCTGTCACACACTAAAAGACGCTTTTTATTGCAAAAAATAGTTTTTGCGTCGCCACATTTTGAAAGCTATAATTTTTCCATATTGTGGTCCTCAGAGTCATGTGAGGTCTTGTTTTTTGCGGGACGAGTTGATGTTTTTAATAGTAACATTTTCGGGCATTTTTTGATCGCTTTTTATTCTGATTTTTGTAAGGCAGAATGACCAAAAACCAGCAATTCATTAATTTCTTTTTGGGGGGAGGGGGCGTTTATACCGTTCCGCACTTGGTAAAATTGATAAAGCAGTTTTATTCTTCGGGTTAGTATGATTACAGCGATACCTCGTTTATTTTTTTATGTTTTGGTGCTTTTATACAATAAAAACTATTTTATATAAAAAATAATTATTTTTGCATCGCTTTATTCTGAGGGCTATAACTTTTTTATTCGCTGATTACGCTGTATGGTGGCTCATGTTTTGCTGGACAAGATGTCGGTTTCAGCGGTACCATATTTATTTATATCTGTCTTTTTGATCGCATGTTATTCCACTTTTTGTTCGGTGGTATGATGACAAAGCATTGTTTTTGCCTCGTTTTTTTTTTTTTTTTTACGGTGTTCACTGAAGGGGTTAGCTAGTGGGACAGTTTTATAGGTCGGGTCGTTACGGATGCGGCGATACTGAATGTGTACTTTTATTTATTTTTATTTACATAAAGAAATGTATTTATTGGAACAATATACAGTATATATTTTTTTATTTATTTAGGATTTTTTTAATATGTTTTTACACAGTGTGATTTTTGTTTTTTTTACTTTGTTACATTGTCCCAGAGTGAGACATCACTATGTAGTGTCAGATCGTTGATCTGAAACTTTGCACAGCACTGTGCCAGTGTCAGATCAGCCATCTGACAGGAAGCACAGGAGGCTTGCCAGCGCCTGCTCTCAGCAGGCGCTCGCAGGCCACCTCCCTGCAGGACCTGGTAGGACCCCCACCGCCATCTTGGATCCGAGACCTGCAGGGTGGAGAACGGAGGAGACCCTTGGAACAACGCAATCACATCGCGTTGTTCTGAGGGTCTCAGGGAAGCATGCAGGGAGCCCCCTCCCTGCGCGATCCTTCGCTATGCCACCGGAATGCTGCGATCATGTCTGATCTCAGTGTTCCGGGGGTTAATGTGTCGGGAGCGGTCTGTGCCGGATGTCAGCTGTGATAATCAGCTGACACCCGTCCACAATTGGCCGCTCTTCCCCCGTGAGCGCAGCTGATCGCATATGACGTACTATCCCATCGATGGTCATACGGACTCGGGTCACCTCGACGGGATAGTATGTCAGATATCAGAAAGGGGTTAAAGAGTCTACATTGACTGCTAGGATTGCTACTTCCAATAGGTGGCACTAGAGTTCTAGTCCTCGTCCTCTCTGAAGAGACAATTTGCAAGACTATTGTGTAAATTATTTGATAGTAGCATTGCCAAATCCAAATAAAAGTAATAGAAAAGAATACATCAAAATTACATTCAAATTATGCCCTAAACCTGGAATTGCCCTAAGTCAAATTCACCTTTTATTCTAAATAATATGGGGCTCTGTAACTGTTGTGTCCCATGAATGGGAAGAGCTTTTTGTGTGTTTTCTGTGTTATGCATTGCATTCTATTGTTGCTAGGCAGAAGCCCTGCCCTTTGAAGTTTTTCCTTTCTTCTCTCCTGTAGTTGATGATGTTAGCCCTTGCTCCTCCCTTCTTCCTCAGTTTGCTGTAGCCATTTTGGATATACATGTGCATTTCTCTGGGATTCCTTTTTCCACCTGCTGCATTGTACTTAATACAAGATTTTCAGAGAAAATCAACTCTGTTTCTCCTGGACTCTTATTACAAGTCAGTGTAGCCGAGTTGGAACTATCTGAGGACGCTTTGCATGTGAGTACAAAAAAATACAGCTATCTAAGGGACTGATGGCTACATCATTACTAGGTGAAAAAGAAACTGAGCGACACCAAGTGGCGACGGCCACCACTTGACAGTGCTAACTTGGACCGTCCCTGGGACGACGACTTCGGGTCAACGGTGTTCAATTTCACAAGTGAAGACAAGTTGGCACCCACAAGAGAAGATAAAGAATTTATAAGGGTTATGGACAAAGAATTCGCTCAAGACGACTCCAACAGCTGGGTGGCTCCATTACCCTTTTGTTCTCTAAGACCAAGGTTGCCAAACAATCTGCAGCAAGTAACAGCAAGCTTCTCTTCTCTAAAGCGCACTTTAATATGAAGGCCAGAGATGGAAAGACATTTCATTGATCTCATGCAAAACATCTTTGACAGAGATTATGCAGAACCCACACCACCACTCAAGGATGAAGAAGAATGCTGGTACCTTCCATCCTTCGGGGTTCCTAACCACATCAGGATGGTATTTGACTCCAGTGCTCAGCACTAGTGTTGAGCGATACCGTCCGATACTTGAAAGTATCGGTATCGGATAGTATCGGCCGATACCCGAAAAATATCGGATATCGCCTATACCGATATCCGATACCAATACAAGTCAATGGGACATCAAGTATCGGAAGGTATTCTCATGGTTCCCAGGGTCTGAAGGAGAGGAAACTCTCCTTCAGGCCCTGGGATCCATAGGGAGGTATATTTACCTCTCCGGCGGCCCCTGAACTCAGCGCGGGTAACCGGCAGGCTTCTTTGTTCAAAATCAGCGCTTTTAGAACCTGAGAAACACGTCCCGGCTTCTGATTGGTCGCGGGCCGCCCATGTGACCGCCATGCGACCAATCACAAGCCGTGACGTCACCGCAAGCTATTAGCGCGCTCATTTTTAAAAATGAGCGCGTTAATGGCTTTGAAAGACATAGCGGCTTGTGATTGGTCGCGTGGCCGCGACCAATCACAAGCCGCGACGTCACCGCAAGCTATTAGCGCGCTCATTTTTGAAAAATGAGCGCGTTAATGACTTTCAAAGACGTAGCGGCTTGTGATTGGTCGCGGCCACGCGACCAATCACAAGCCGCTATGTCTTTCAAAGCCATTAACGCGCTCATTTTTAAAAATGAGCGCGTCAATAGCTTGCGGTGACGTCGCGGCTTGTGATTGGTCGCGGCCGCGACCAATCACAACCCGCTACGTCTTTGAAAGCCATTAACGCGCTCATTTTTAAAAATGAGCGCGTTAATAGCTTGCGGTGACGTCGCGGCTTGTGATTGGTCGCGTGGCCGCGACCAATCACAAGCCGCTACGTCTTTGAAAGTCATTAACGCGCTCATTTTTCAAAAATGAGCGCGCTAATAGCTTGCGGTGACGTCGCGGCTTGTGATTGGTCGCGTGGCCGCGACCAATCACAAGCCGCTACGTCTTTGAAAGTCATTAACGCGCTCATTTTTCAAAAATGAGCGCGCTAATAGCTTGCGGTGACGTCGCGGCTTGTGATTGGTCGCGTGGCGGTCATATGGGCGGCCCGCGACCAATCAGAAGCCGGGACGTGTTTCTCAGGTCCTAAAAGCGCTGATTTTGAACAACGAAGCCTGCCGGTTACCCGCGGACTCACCAGGGGCCGCCGGAGAGGTAAATATATCAATATTTTTTATTTTAATTCTTTATTTTACACCTCTCTATGTATCCGATACCGATACCCGATACCACAAAAGTATCGGATCTCGGTATCGGAATTCCGATACCGCAAGTATCGGCCGATACCCGATACTTGCGGTATCGGAATGCTCAACACTACTCAGCACGAAGGCATCTCCCTCAACAACTTGCTTTTGCTGGACCCAACATGAACAACAGCCTCATAGGAGTGTTGATTCGCTTCAGGCAAAAAACCAGGCAAAAATGGCCAACATCCACCAGATGTTTCATTGCTTCATCGTGAGGGAAGACAGTAGAAACAATCTCAGGTTCCTATGGCACAAGGGCAGCGACATCAACAACGAGGTTGTGGACTAACGGATGAAGGTACATGTCTTTGGCAACAGCTCTTCACCTGCTGTAGCGATCTATGGACTGAGATGGGCAGCCCAGGAAGGTGAAAGAGAATATGGATGTGATGCTAGTCAGTTTGTAGAGAAGAACTTCTACGTGGACGACGGGCTCAAGTCTTTATCCTCGAGTGAAGAGGCTATCAATCTGCTCTCCAGGACTCAAGAAATGCTCTCATCATCAAATCTCGGGCTCAAGCCTATCTCTAACAGTCAAGAGGTAATGGAAGCTTTTCCATCAGAAGACTATACCACGAGCTTAAGAGACCTCGATTTAGGTTCCGACATCCCTCCCAAGCAACGCAGCCTCAGTCTGCTATTGTGATATTAAACAGGATGCATTTACTTTTCAAGTGTCACCCTGGGACAAACCATTCACCAAATGAGGAGTTTATCTGTCATAAATAGTATCTATGATCCTCTTGGGTTCGTTGCACCCATCACTATTCAAGGCAAGGTTATGCTAAGACAGCTCAATACCAAAAATACCAATTGGGATGCTCCTCTGCCGTCCCAGAAACAATAAAATGGGAGGCCTGGAAGAAGTCACTGAAGGTCCTAGAACAAATCCAAGTCCCACGTTGTTATTCTGTAAAATCTTCAGTTGCCGCTAGAAGAGAAGTCCACATTTTCTCTGACGCATCTACAGAAGCAAAAGCCGCAGTAGCTTATCTGAAGAACTTGGAAGCACACAACGAAGTGCACTGTGGTTTCATTCTGGGTAAGGCCAAACTAACCCCTAAACCTGCTTACCCAGTACCAAGGCTTGAATTTAGTGCCGCAGTATTGGCGGTAGAAATCGCTGAAGTAGTGAGAGATGAAATTGACATTGCAATCGATTCCTTTTTCTACACAGATAGTAGAGTTGTACTCGGATATATATATAACCAAACGAAACAATTCTACAACTACATGAGTAATATAGTACATTGGACGTTTTGCTACTCCTGAGCAGTGGCATCACATCCCCTCTGATCTAAACCCAGGTTCACAGCTGCATTTAAGGTCAGTGACAACATGTGGCTGACACCTCCAAGTATCTTATAAAAGGATTCCTACGATCACTACGTCAGCAACGCATATGAGCTGCGGATCCATGATCTGACAAAGAAATTAGACCAATTATCGCCACACACTATACTTCAATGATATCAATGCTGAAGTTGAAACCTCATCGTTTTGAAAGCTTCTCAAGTTGGTCATCCGCTGTACAAGCCGTGGCTCATCTTACTCACATGACTCATTGCTTTACCAATGACAAGTCTTCAGAGTGCCGCAGCTGGCACATGTGCAAGGGTCATCCTACCGTTGAAGACAAGGATCAAGCTGCACAAGTCTTCATCAGGTGCGTACAACAAGAAGCATATCACCATGAGATGCAGTGTTACAAAAGGTGTCAACCTCTCCAAAAATAGTATGCTCCTTGACCTGAACCCAATGCTCGATCACAGCAAGTTGCTGAGAGTAGGCAGTCACATAGGGAAATTTAGGGCTACTCTGCTAGTCTGGCACTATCACGAACAAGTACAGCATCAAGGCCAACAGCTTACCAAAGGTGACATCAGGTTTGCTGGTTTATGTATCATTGGAATGAAGAGATGTCTCCTCTGTGCTCCATAGATGCATTAAGTGCGAAAGGTCGAGGAAGACATCAGTACCAGTAGATGGTGAATCTTCCAACAGATTGTCTAAGTACAAAATCAGCCATTCTCTTATGTCGGGGTAGACGTCTTCGGTCCTTGGTTGATCATTACTAGAAGAACTCGTGGTGGAGGTGCAAACAGTAAGTGATGGGCTGTTCCATTTACCTGTCTCAGTATCCGTGCAGTTCAGATTGAGGTTATCAAAGTCATGAACCCTTCTTGCTTCATCAATGCCCTAAGAAGATTCTTTTCCATCCGTGGGCCTGTTAAACAGCTCTGGTCAGACTGTGGAACTAACTTTATAGTGGCTTGCAAGGAATTGCAGTTAGACAACTTTTTGACCAATAACGGCTGCACCTGGGTGTTCGATCCTTCACACTCTTCACACATGGGTGGATCCTGTGAACACATGAATGGAATTGCACGAAGAATTCTCATTTCCATGTTGCTGGACCACAAGCTTCCTCTAACCCATGAAATGCTGGTCACATTCCTCGCAGAGGTGCCATCTATATTAAATGCCAGACCTTTGGCTCTGGTATCATCTGACTCCGATGCTCTAATGATTCTCACTCTAGCTACACTCCTTATGCAGAAGATCGGAGCTGTTCCAGTCCCTCCCGGAGTCTTTGATCACAAAGACATTTTCAGATGTCAATGGAAGCAGGTACAACATCTGTCTAATGTATTCTGGCACCAGTGGAAGACTGAATATCTGCATCTGCTTCAAAACCGTCACAAATGGCAGGAGTCAACTCCCAACCTACAAGAAGGAGATCTCATCCTTTTAAAAGACAAAGAAGCTCATCATAACAACTGGCCAATGGGTCTTAACACCAAGGTTGTGCCCAGCAATGATGGAAGGACTTGGAAGGTAGAAATCAAGGTGACAAAACCCTGTTTCTCCTCGACTCTTATTACAAGTCAGTGTAGCCGAGTTGGAACTATTGTAGGAAGCTTTGCATGTGAGTACAACAATCATACAATTATCTAAGGGATTGATAGCTAAGGATTTAGTGACTCATATTGCCTTGAAGAGTCAGAATTGTAACACTTACAGGTGTATCTCACAAAATTAGAATATCATCAAAAAGTTAATTTATTTCAGTTGTTCAATACAAAAAGGGAAGCTCATATACTAGATAGAGTCATTACAAATAGAGTGATGCATTTCAAGTGTTTATTTCTGTTAATGTTGATGATTATGGCTTACAGCCAATAAAAACCCAAAAGTCATTATCTCAGTAAATTAGAATACTTTATAACATCAGCTTGAAAAAATTATTTTAACATCCAAAATGTTGGAATACTGAAATGTATGTTCAGTAAATGCACTCAATTCTTGGCCCTGGTTCCATTTGCATCAATTACTGCATCAATGCGGCATGGCATGGAAGCGATCAGTCTGTGGCACTGATGAGGTGTTGTAGAAGCCCAGGTTGCTTTGATAGCAGCCTTTGCATTGTTGGGTCTGGTGTCTCTCATCTTCCTCTTGATAATACCTCATAGATTCTCTGTGGGATTAAGGTCAGACGAGTTTGCTGGCCAATCTTGTGACTTGTAAGATCGCTACTTCCAACAGGTGGTGCTATAGAGTTTAAGTCCTCTTTTCCTCAGAAGAGGCAATTTGCATATTTAATTTCCCAGAGGAGCATTGCACGGCGAATAAGCCTCCTTACCTTGACAAGCCAGCTGGTATGTCACTCTCCATAAAGAGAAACGTTACCCCTTAGGCCCCAGTCCTGAGCCTCTCACCTAGCCAAGTCAGTTCTCGTGCTTCGCACTGACGAGGGCCAACAGCCCGAAACACCGTGTCTGCGAATTGAGATACTGATTTGGCTTTTATCCTAAGTCATATTGCACGACTCGTTAAAGGATTGATTGTGACTTGTAGGATCGCTACTTCCAACAGGTGGCGCTATAGAGTTTAAGTCCTCTTTTCCTCAGAAGAGGCAATTTGCACAATCTAGCACAGTGATTCTGTTGTTCTTTAAACCAGGTATTGGTACTTTTGGTAGTGTGGACAGGTGCCATGTCCTGCTGGAGAATTAAATGTTCATCTCCAAAAAGTTTGTCGGCAGAGGGAATCATGAAGTGATCTAAAATTTCCTGGTAGATGGCTGTGCTAACTTTGGTCTTGAAAAAACACAGTGGACCTACACCAGCAGATGTCATGGCTCCAGAAGCCATCATTGATTGTGGATACTTCACACTAGACCTTGGAAATCAAGGTCCTAGAGTCTGGAGGAATTGTGGAGAGACAGACAATCCAAGTTGCTTGAGATCTAGTGTGAAGTTTCCACAATCAGTGATAGTTTGGGGAGCCATGTCATCTGCTGGTGTAGGTACACTGTTTTTTTTATAAAGACCAAAGTCAGCACAGCCATATACCAGGAAATTTTAGAGCACTTCATGCTTCCCTCTGCCAATAAGCTTTTTGGAGATGGAAATTTCATTCTCCAGCAGGACTTGGCACCTATCTACACTGCCAAAAGTACCAATACCTGGATTAAAAACAATACTATCACTGTGCTTAATTGGCCAGCAAACTAGTCTGACCTTAAATACATAGAGAATCTATGGGATATTGTCAAGAAGAAAATGAGAGACACCAGACCCAACAATGCAGACGAGCTGAAGGATGCTATCAAAGGAACCTGGACTTCCATAACACATCAGCAGTGCCACAGGCTGATCACCTCCATTACACGCCACATTGATGCAGTACTTGATGCAGAAGGAGCCCCGACCACGTATTGAATGCATTTACTGAATATACATTTCAGTAGGCAAACATTTCAGATGTTAAAATTATTTTTTCAAGCTGGTGTTATAAAGTATTCTAATTTACTGAGATAATGACTTTTGAATTTTCATTGGCTGTAAGCCATAATCATCAGCATTAAATGAAATAAATACTTGAAATTCATCACTCTGTTTGTACTGACTCATTCTAATATATGAGTTTCACTTTTTGTATTAAAGAACTGAAATAAATTAACTTTTTGATGATATTCTAATTTTGTGAGATGCAACTGTGTAGAAGGGAAGTGCCCCGAAATGTACATCTTTATATAGAGATGGGTAGAGTTGTGTATATTTATATATATATGTAAGAGGCATCGTAATTACTCGCTATTCCCGCCCCCTGCACAGTAGCTCCGCCTCCCACCATATCACCACACACAATCCCGCCTCCCACCACATCACCACACACAATCCCGCCCCCCCACCACATTACCACACACAATCATGCCCCCCAACCCATCACCACACACAATCTCACCCCCCAACCCATCACCACACACAATCACGCCCCCAACCCATCACCACACACAATAACACCCCCCAACCCATCACCACACACAATCCCACCCCCCAACCCATCATTACACACAATCTCGCCCCCCAACCCATCACCACACACGATCTCGCCCCCCAACCCATCTCCACACACGATCTCGCCCCCCAACCCATCACCACACACAATCACGCCCCCCAACCCATCACCACACACAATACTGCCCCCCACCCCATCACCACACACAATCCCGCCCCCCAGCACATCACCACACACAATCTCGCCCCCCAACCCATCACCACACACAATTCCACCCCCAACACATCACCACTCACAATCCCGCCCCCACCCCTTCACCACCCATAATCCCGCCCCCCACCCTATCACCACCCATAATCCCGCCCCCCACCCCATCACCACCCATAATCCCGCCCCCCCACCTTATCACCAACCATAATACATCACCAACTATAAACCCGCCCCCCACCACATCACCAACCATAATCCCGCCCCCCCACCCCATTACCACCCATAAACCCACCCCCCACCCCATCACCACCCATAATCCTGCCCCTCACCCCTTCACCACCCATAACTTTGCCCCCCACCCCTTCACCACCCATAATCCCGCCCCCCACGCCTTCACCACCCATAATCCCACCCCCCACCCCATCACCACCCATAATTACACCCCCCCACCCCATCACCACCCATAATCCCACCCCCCACCACCCATAATCCCACCCCTTACCCCATCACCACCCATAATCCCAACCCCCCACCCCTTCACCACCCATAATCCCCCCTCCACACCATCACCACCCATAATCCCACCCCCCACCCCATCACCACCCATAATCTCACCCCACCACTCCTTCACCACCCATAATCCCCCCTCCACCCCATCACCACCCATAATCCTGCCCCCCACTCCATCACCACCCATAAACATCACCACCCATAATCCCACCCCCCACCCCATCACCACCCATAATCCCGCCCCCCACCCCATCACCACCCATAATCCCATGCCCCACCCCATCACCATCCATAATCCCACCCCCTTACCCCATCACCACCCATAATCCATCCCCCCTTCACCACCCATAATCCCGCCCCCCACCACATCACCACACTTAATCCCGCCCCCCACCACATTACCACACATAATCCCGCCCCCCACATTACCACACGAGGCTCCATCCTCACACATTACCACATGAGGCTCCATCCCCACACATTACCACACGAGGCTCTGTCCTCACACATTACCATACGAGGCTCTGTCCCCACACATTACCACAGGAGGCTCCGTCCCCACACATTACCACATGAGGCTCCGCCCCCCACATTACCACAAGCAGCACTTCCTTTCTATGTAATTCAACCACTTCAGCCAAGGTAAACGTACATTTAATTGCATCCGCATTCTCCCAAACAAAATGAGCCAAGAAAAGTCGTCAGGTCCATCTCACATGCCGCAGGAAAATCCGGACAACGATGCAGTAGCTGATCGACAACAACAATATCGACAAAATCGTAGGATTGGTTATGAACAACACCTGAGCAGATTGATAAGGACAGAGAGAGATATCACAAGGTTTATATTAGATAGCAATGAGCATGCCGAGCGTTAGCTGGCTGGAAACAGCTAGTATCTATATATAATTCCCCCACATGTGTTACCAGAAGCCCCCTCCTCCAGCTTGCTGTAAAATAAAGCTGTCATGTGCTGTAAAAACAAGTTTCATTTAGGACTGAGGGGATGTATCTTAGTGGACAATATACTGTGACATCATCCCACACACCTGAGGCTGGACATACCTCTTTTAGCTGGACATAAAAAGAGAAGACACGTGCTCTTTTGGGCTCTCTTGCCTATTGCTTCCTGGGACGAGGATAGACTCACATGGTGGCTAAGTAAACTCTGTAACCCCTTTTCTTTCTAGGCCATGTACTCCTCATTAGGGATAGTAAGCTATAGATAGACGTGCTGAAATTGCATGTGCGTTTTGGGTAATTCAGGGTGGGTTTTTACTGTGTGATATTGTTGTGATATTACAGTATACTGTGGTGATATTACTGTATTAGTTTTGTAGTATCAGCATATATGTGTGTGTGTATATATATATTTATAGTCGCCAGTTTGGGTATAAATATATATGTGTGTAATAGACTGTAGACTTGTGTGTGTAATAAATATCCTTTATTGATGCACTGTTTTGTCTCAGCTAGTATATAGTATAAGGAAAGATAACGTTGAGGCACATTAAGTGGATATTAATTAATAATAGTCAATTTCTGTGTTAATAGTTAATATCGGACCTCAATAGAGGTGAAGGGAGAGTTCCTCCTTTGATAACTATAAGTTTAGTAATTCTAGGAGGGAAAATCGTCCTTTTACAACCTGTATTTGCAATAAAATTATTTGATCGGGTTATGTTCTCAGTATGATATTTATATTGTTACATTTGTTAATTAGAAGACAAAAAGCACACTAAATTAAACCCTGGCAATTCTGTGCTTTCTGCAACATGATTTAAAAAGCAAAAAATTCAAACAAGTACAGTATAATTGTCAAGCTTGAGAGTAAATGATGATTTTTTTTTTTCTGCTGACAACAAAAGACTGATGAAATGCGGTTAGTATTGGATGCTGCCGTCTGCTTTTTACATGTCACACCTGCCTCATTAGCTCATTGGTAAATCTAGTTAAATGCTTTGGATGGATATAATGGAGGAAGACACTTTTGTAATAATGTTTTAAAGTTCTCTCTTAGCACCTTCAAAGCTGGAGACCCTGCAGCAAATCTTCTGACGCACTCGGCGTGCAGCCTGCTTGCTTTATTGCCCGGTGTCAAAATTTAGATTGTAAGTTTTAGTGCCGCAATTCAGAGATCCTTTGGTCTTTTGTCAGACTGAGAATTAATGTATAGAATAGTGAGTGTAGAAAGACATGGAATTAAGATCCAGATTAAATAAAAAATGAATAGGGACATGTATTCACAAGAGAATAATCTCAAGAAATAAGTGTTGTTGGCATCACTTATTGAATGGATGCCACACTAATTACAACAGTCGAATAAGGGACAGTGATGTTAGATGTTTTACTCTTTTTGTGCACAATTTTTCTTCTACTAATATTTACTATAATAATGTCTTTTTGTTCAATATTAATATAATATAAATGAAAATAAAAATATTGCAACGATGAAGCTACGGTACAGAACAGTAAACATTACACTATAGAGAGTAACTGTAAATTAACAGGTGGAGATAAATTATAAAACGTTTGGCAGCAGGATTTTAGTATGTAATCTGAGGGCAGCATGCGGTAGGGGCTGAGACATTAATTCAGCAACGTGTCACTCATTAGGCTGTGTGCTGTTGTTTCAATACAATGAGTGTTTTATCAGGAGAAGATCATCACTGACGGACTAGTTCCCATGTGAGACTTGGTCCAACCACTCCTCAAGCATTTATTACAGCTTACTATCAATAGTCAATGTGTACAGGAAGCTGTGGTGTGGGTGGGGGCATCTTTCTGAGCTCTGCAATATGCTACAGCTAACAACTCCTATTCTATCACAACTCCTTCACCCAGAAAATTAATAGATGCATCATTGGAACCAAGTCTCTTACCCTATATTATGCTGCTCTAAGATGGGTTACAAAAAAACCTCAAGACAAATTCCCTTTAAGGGCATTTTCAAAGAGAAAAATCGAAGTGCCTACCTCTTTAAATACATGGGAACAGTTTGTCAGAAATTTATAGGCTTACTATGACACACTTTTTGTTATTTACCTGCATTTACTTTCCTGCTTGCTCAGTTTGCTTTGCTACTGTGATTAAATATATTTTGCCAATTTTCACAAAATCATGCAAACAAGTCTAGACCTGCAAGTTCTTCTGAAAACACAAGCACACATAATGGCGGGTGGGGAGTTAAGTCAGTGGAAAGCTGATAATAATGCGTATAAACATATTATAAAGTCATGCAACTTCCAATTTGAACAGTGGTTTCAGGCTCAGGTACAACAGGTGCAGTTTCAGGTTCACATACCACCTGAGCAGTTTCAGGTTCAGGTACCACAGGAGCAATTTCAGATTCAGGTGCCACCGGAATCGTTTGGGGTTTAGCTACCGTCAGAGTGGTTTCTGGATCATGTACCACCGGGGCGGTTTCAGGTTCAAAGTAAAGATACTGATCAGACTGGAACAAGTACTAGAACAGATGCAGGTTCACGGACCTGACAACGGCTTGCAGCAAGCAGACTGCAACAATCAATTGTTGCTCAAGCACCTCCCTACAGGTGGAGGTGGCTTAAGTACTAAGTGCCTCCCAGCTATTGGCTGGGGACACATAGGAGTGCATGCGCTGTGTCTTTAAGAAACCAGGAGTGGGATGCGGGAGCCTGAGGAGGGGACATGACAGGGCAGCATGGGCAGTGAGTAAGTTTGCGTTCCTGCGGGAGGGAGAGCGGAGGCATGCAGGGATGCTGGCGTTACAAGGGGATATCACAGTTGATCCTGCTCCTCATCCCTTTACAGTAACCTTTTGCACACACTCATTAGATGCTTCAATACAAAAGATAGGTTCAGAGTTTCTTTATTGTGGCTAATGTAATGTTCGTGTGAATATTCGGAAACAACAGGAAGTTAGGATCTGAAAAAGCCCCAATGGCCAGTGTGACAATAGCAAGATTTTTATATTTTATTTTAATATTTAGATTCAAAGGAGACTGTAAATGTAAATGCAATATGGAGTGTAGTCTGTTGTGCTGGCATTCATTCACCAAAATAAAACAGCAATATGGAATGATTTTTTTTTAAGCTGATATGAATTTAAAAAAAAACCTGTCATCCCTGTTAAAAGCTTTGTCAAGAAGGCTATCCTATGGAGATTTGCTCTCTTTGATCCATTTAAACTCAATAAAATGTATTGACGTAAGCTGGTGGGTTCTTCATTTAGATTATACCTCCATTTCCATTTTCAAGTTCATGCACTGATACATTATATTTGTTATTTGTTTTGATCTGCTTCATACTTTATTTTAAGAGATATATTGAGATTTTATTGGATTTATTTAATATTTAGGTTGTCTGTGTGTTTATATGCACGATGGAATTATACAAGGACAATATACGATTTATGCTTTTAGGAATCGAAAAAGCAAAGAAATAAATGAAAAACAAAAACAGGTTTTCAAGTTTATGAAGTATATAAATGTCCACATGTTTAATGCTTTAGTAATATTATGGGATATCCAGAATATATAGTGGCTAGCTGATTGTAAAAGACAAAACAGCAAAGCAGCAAAAATTTGTATAAGTGTAAAGCCCCCTCCACATCTCCTGGTATTTCCGGTACTGGAAAACCAATTCTGATGAGATCCAGGGTTTGTATCCGTGTGCCATTCTTGTGTACTGTGACAGAGTAACTGGCTTTGTAGACAAATGGATGTACGTGTCACTGCACATGCAGCGGTCAGTGATATGAAACCGGAGTGTTTGGTGTTTCCAGCACACTATGTGCTGAGAGGCTGTGTACAGAGTATAATGGGCCAGTTTTATGTGAGCACTCGCAATGTAGGTGGTAGGGTGCTTACCGTACCCCTTTTCTCTGCAGGACCTGCAGGTGTTTGAGGACCTGCAGTGATGTCATGATCACATGACTAGCCCAAGTGATACACCTGGACCTGTGGTTCAGTCTGTGGTGTGTATTGGGAGAGCAGGAACTCCCACATAGCTCCTGGAGGAGCTAAAGGACTGTGCGGGAAAACTGCAGGTGAACACTGCAGTGAAAGA